>NC_082726.1:41084030-41456530 GCF_030144855.1 Hypanus sabinus | reverse complement strand
ACTTAGCCCACTGAGGCTATACCAACCGCACTAATCCTAACTTGGCCCATTTTGTCCTCCCCACTTTCCGATCAGCTCGCCCAGATTCAGCGCCTCACCTGCACACTAAAAGCAATTCACAGTAGCCAATTAACCTGGTAACACTTTCGGGATGTGGCAGGAAACCTGATCACCCAAAGGAAACCCAGCACTCACAGGGAAAACAAACAAGTTCCACACACACGACACCAGAGAACACAAGTGGCTGGAGCTGTGGGGCAGCAGTCTATCGGTCACCCGCTGTGCTGCCCAAATGGTGATAGTCGCTGCCACAAGAACTACATCGTGGAGCAGGTGGCTTCTTGGCTTCTCGTGACCTCCAGGGAGAAATGTGAAATGAACGCTTCCATCACCCTGTCCATCGTACACCTTCAGTCTCACAGGTCGACATCACCTTGTGGGTCATTATACATCCTCAGTATCCTCTCAAAGCCCCACCCAGTCCCTGCAAAATGTTAGCAAAATGAGAACTCACCCTTTGAAACAGGATCCTTGGCCTTAGCCATTCCCATGTTGCTCAATTATGGACAAGCTCTGTCGTAGCTGGAGCAGAACAGAAAGGACGTGTTTCTTCAAACAATTCACTTTAATTTAATCCGTACAAAACAAAAGCAATTTTGAGTTGCAGCCCAATTATAGCTCATTTGGTTTAAAACCAGACACGGTCCTGCAGCTGGAACGCAATTTGAGCTTTGAGGCCACATTTCATCATTGTAAAAACAATATTTTAATTTTCCACAGCAATCAAGAAATCCCCAGTTAAAAAAGAATACATGCTGATATCTTCAATTTAAAGTTCTTTATCCCTTACTTCAGTTTTCTTCCATCTGGTTATGCAAGCTTAAAAGTTTAACGGATATAAAAAGCAAACTTTGTCACTTTCACACAAATTAAATCTGGATTCTTCTTACTTACATGTTCATGATTCATCTTTCTTGCATCAATAACTTTGGTATCAGTGGTAACTTTAAAAATGTTTTGCATTGGTTGTGTCAAATTGTTAAATTCTGTCAAGATACCTCTTCTGAGTAATGAAGTCTGTTTGCAGGATGTTTGAATTCTCATTAAAGTTCCAAGAGGCAATGTTACATCTCCATAAAGTTTTGTGCTGTTTTCGTCACCTTACTATAGGAAGGATATGGAAGCATTCGAGAGGGTAGAGATTTACCGGGATATTGCCTGGATTAGAGAACATGTCTTACATGGAAACGTTGAGAAAGCTAGGACTTTTCTCTTTGGAGCGAAGGAGGATGAGCAGTGACTTGATAGAGGTATATAAGGTGATAAAAGGCATTGAGAGAGTGGAGATGAAGAGTCTTTTTCCCAGGGTGCCAACAGCTAATACAAGAGGATATACTTTTAAGGTGATTAGGTATCAGAGGGATGTCAAAGGCAGTTTGTTTTTTAGCACGGGAAGTGGTAGGTACATGGAGTGCATTGTCAGGACTTGTGATAGAAGCATTTAAGAGATTAAATAGACGCACAGATGCAAGAAAAATGGAGGATTATGTAGCAAGGAATGATGAGATTGATCTTGGAGTAGGTTAAAAAGTCAGCACAATATCATGGGCTGAAGAGCCTTTACTGTATTGTATTGCTCTATGTTCTAAACAAACTGCTGGAGGAACACCCTGGGAGGGGAAAGGAATTGTTGATGCTTCAGATTGAAGCCCTGCATCCAGACACAGATTCAGTGATCACTTTGCAGAACAAAGAGTAACTAAGTTTCCAGTGACTTGAATTTTTTACTAAAAATGAGAGGGAACAGACGGTTAATATTACCATCACTGTTTTGTTTATTTGAACAGAATACTTTGGCAAAAAGACTTCAGTCTGCAGCTTCTAGAAACAGACGGACAAGTATATATGAGCATCTATGCCAAGATGCACCTTCTTATGCTCCTATTTGTAATAGAGTAGAAACTCCTATTAGTAAACCTATTATGTAGTAATGAAGTCCTTTGACAGTTCAGTGTCTTTTATTTTCATTCTTGTGAATTGGATGTTTATTTGATAACTGGAATAGTTTATTTAATGATTTAATGACATCATTCATACCCTGATGGCCGAAGAGCTTTCAAATATTTAGTTAACTACGCACACAAAATACTGGAGGAACTCAGCATGTGAGGCAGCATCTGTGGAGGGGAAAATATAAATTATGTTTTTGACTGTAGCCCTTCATCAGGCTAGAAAGGAAGAAAAAGAAGCCAGACCAAGAAGGCGATGGGGTTGGAATGGGAGGGCGGAAGGGGAGGAGTATCAAATAGCAGGTGAGACCAGATGAGGGGTAAGATATGTTCTGGGTGGGGGAGAGGATAGGTGGGTAAAGTAAGGTGCTGAAGAGGAAGGAATCTAATAGAGAGGATGTGGTCCATGGGAGAAAGGGAAGCAGGGGGTGAACCAGAGGAGGGCGATGGGCAGGTGAGGAGAAGAGAGGGGGTAACCAGAATGAGGAATGGAAAAAGAGGGTGGGGGGAGAAATTTCCAGACGTTAGAGAAATCAATGATCATGCCACCAAGTTGGAGGCTATCAAGTTGAAATATGAGATTCACTAACTTGCTGAGTTCCTCCAGCATTTTGTGTCTGTTGCTCAAGATTTGCAGCATCTGCAGAACCACTTGTGTTTATAGTTAACATCATACTAACTTATTCTGGCCAAGACCCATTTGGGGTGAAGGGAGGACTTCCTTTTCTCTCAACAGCCAGGATTCCAGAATAAAAGGCATTGATTGATGTTTTTTCTCCCTCAGGGATATTCACCCATTGTTTTTTGTATGCAAGTTCTTACCGGTCAATCAAACCCTAAGTTACCTTCGGCTGAAGAAATCCCTCCCACGGTCAGCATCTTGCTCTGCAACATATGTTCACACATCTTTACTATTCAACAGTTAAAAAGTTTGTGTCTCCTTAGTTCCTAAGATGGAAGAGCTGTACAGAAAGAAACTTAAGTAACTTCAGAAAAGAAGTCTTCATCTTTAATCTGATATCCACATAACCAAGTTGACTTGAAGATAATTGGAGTGGTGCTGGAATTGCTTTATTATTGTCACACGTACCGAGATCAGTAAAAAACTTGTCTTGAACACTGTTCAGAGAGATCAAGTCATTATGTGGTGCATTGACAACGAACAAGGTGAATCAATAGCAACGCAGAATAAAGTGTAACAGCTACAGAGAAAGTGTAGTACAGGCAAATGATAAAGATCAAGATCATAGCAAGGTCAAGAGTCCAAATGATCATACTAGGGAGCCACAGGTAGATCCTTGAGCCAGGAGGTACATGCTTTTTCTTATACGGTTGGAAGTTTTCAGTCTATGACCTATAGTTGTGCTGTTATCATGTTTGGAATGGTTAATGGGAAGGTGAAATGGGGAGTTGTTCTCTTTGCTTATCCACAGAGTAATTACAATGGTGGTCACTGAACTTCTTCCAGGCACCATGACAAGCAAATCACCAGGACACAATTGCCATAATACCAACTACTCATGCATGAGTGTCTGTCTAACGTCTACTTGGCCTGCCCCACATTCTCTGCACAGTGGTTCTCCCAACAGCTGACACCAAGCTAGTTGAAGACTTATTTATAATGGAGGAGACTGGAGGTAGTCATGGAGAAGATTTCAAACTCTTCCAGAGTGATGGCCCAGCTTCAGAATGCAGCTTGTATAATAGAGAACGTAGTTCAGCACACTACGGCCCTTTTGCCCACGATGTTGTGCCAACCCTTTAACCTACTCCAAGATCAACCTAACTCTTCCCTTCCGCATAGCCCTCTATTTTTTCTTTCATTCATGTGCCTATCTAAGAGTCTCTTAAGTGTCCCTTATGCATTTACTTCTACCATCGCACCTGGCAGTGTGTTCCTTGCACATACCAGGCTCAGTGAAAAATTCTACCTCTGCCATCCACCCTATATTTTCCCACAAAAACCTTACATTTTTGTCCCCTTGTATCAGTCATTTCCACCTTGGGACATAAAGGTACTGCCTGTCCACTTTATCTATGCCTCTTTTCATCTTGTACACCTCTGTCAAGTCACCTCCTTCACTCCTTCACTCCACAGTGAAAAGCCTTACCAAACCAGACAGTGCTCTGGTACATTTTATCTGCACTTTCTCTAAAGCATCTACATCCTTTCTCTAAAGACATGACCAGAACTAGGCACGATATTCCAAGTGTGGTCTGACCAGAGTGTTATAGAACTGTAACGTTACCTCATGACTCTTGAACTCATTGTCCCAATGCACCAGAGGCCTCTTAACCTCCCTAGAAACTTGTGCTGCAACTTTGAGAGATCTGTGGACATGAACCTCAAGATCCCTCAGTTCCTCCACACAGCCATCAACCCTGCATTCTGCCTTTAAGTACAACCTTTCAAAGTGAATCACTTCCTGCTTTTCTGGATTAAACTCCATTTGCCATGATGCAGGGATGCTGCATTAGTCACATTGGACAGTCCAAACACAACCTGAACCCAACCTGACCAAACCATCCGCAAACACTATGTAATTGCACCCAGCCCTAATAGGGCCAATCCTACACAATCCTTACTGCCAATGCAAACCCTGTCTAATCACAGCCAGGCTAAGCCCCACCTGATCTACAAGACTATGACTGAAGCCTTGTAACTGGCAACTAAACTTCTTCAATACATAACGGAAAAAGGAGGCAACTTGATATGAGTAGCAGGTCATTAAGAGAAGAGGACAACACAGCAGTGATCTGCAAAGGGTTAACAATAACTGGCCAGAGTAAAAGACTGGACAGATTTTGTGATTAGGACGAGATACACACATGAGAGTTAATGATCTGTGAAATACTCGGAGAAAGAGAATTGATAACAGCTTCACTAGCAGAGTGTTTCCCAGAACTGATTGATTAATTGCAGAATTGTGAATAATGAGCTGTTGTAAGAAGGAATTGAAGACAACAAGATGCTGACTGTTGGGTTGTTCTAACGTAAGAATCTTTGAAACGTCTCCTCGGCTATCAATGGCCTCAACAGCAGAAAGAAAGGATTTTTTTATAACACCGGTAACCAGAGGCCTAGGTTGTAACGGCGAAATGGTGGCTGGGAAGACTTGGTCATGGGACAGATATGAAAACACAGTCGCTGTGTCTAATTGACTCATCTGGAGGTTGAAGGAACCTCAGCGTTCTAAAAGATTGACGTAAAAACTTATCAGTGGAATGTAACAGTAGCCACTGTACCACCAGAGAGCAGCAATGAAGAAGGAACAAGGCCTGGCACATGAGCGACAGTGGATCCCTGCAGCACAGAACAGGTAGGGAATCTCAAGCAACAAGCAATCTGCTGGAGGAGCTCCACAAGTCAAGTCAAGTTTCTTGTCATTTAACTATATCCGTGTACACCGGCATACGAGAGAAAGTTTCTCCTGACCAGGGTGTAAGGCACGGTAACACACATAACACACATATAACATATAACATAGGAAAGTAAGAATTAAGTCCCCAAATGAATTAAAGTAAAGTGCATAATTTAAATATTGTAGGGGACAGAACATAGTCAAGCAGAATCAGTGGGAGGGAAATCAGTTCATTAAGATTGTCATAGCTGAAAAGGGTGGGAGGGGGATGATGGGGATGAGCTGCTGCTATCTACTAAATATCGCCAATGGCGTGTGTATCAAATAGCCTCTGACAACCATACCCAGATCCTGGCCGAACCATTTCAACTGGCAGGAGAAGGGGCAAAGGTGGGCTACTGGCACCTTAAAATCACTCGCTCCAGGCAGATGGAGCTCGTCAGCCATGGTTGACAGCTCATCTAGGGGAAGGAAACACTGATCTCAAACCTCCGCTACCCATCAACTGGGGAGGCTTCGGAAGTAAACCCTGAGGAAAAGTCCTGGGCTGGATTCCCTAAGGCAGTCCTACACTAAGTTCAACACTGACTGGCAACTCCTGTGATGCCACTGGTGCCAAACAGTATCAATCTCTACCGGTCCTTCGAGTTCATCAGCTGCACAGAGAGGAGGAGTCTGCTATACGGGCAACACATTGTTCTCCATGTTGTACTGTCCTGGCTTCTGTACTTTGTTGCAGACTAACACATAGACAGCTAGGATGCAACATCTATTGTCAATGCTGACCAACGGAGGGCCTGTCTGAAGTAATCATGTGTACCAACAGCTTTGTTTTCTCCACCTGACCTGAAGACTGGATTTTATGATCAACTAGCCCTACCCAACTTCGATTTCAACATTGAAGAGAAATTCAGATAGCTATTTGGATGGACCAGTATGGAGAGCTGTGGTCTAGGTGCAGGTCAATGCAGGAACTAGGCAGATTAATAGGCTGGCACAGACTAAATGGACCAAAGGACCTCTTTCTCCACTGTAGTGTTCTATGACTTTGTAACTTGACTCTGACCTCTCCCATTCTGACTCAAAGTCTTCTCAGCAATGACCAAGGTGAGACTCAACCCAAACCTTACACCCGCAAGCCAGTCCAAACCCAGTCAGAGCCCTACTCAGTGAGTCTAAACTTGATCCAAACCCATTCATGACCAGTCCTACCCCAACCAAAACTGAACCCAAACAAGGCCAGTCCAAACCCAGTTAAAACCCTATCCAACAGTAGCCGGTCCGAGCCTGATCTGCACCCAGCCGTGGTCTGTTCGTATATGACTAAACTGTGGCTCAACCAGACTTGAATCAAGGTCTATCCATCCTACTGACAGTGGGTCAAACTGGATCTGTACATTATTTAACCCTAGCCAGTCCAAATTCAACCGAGCCCAACTCGATTGTGTCCAGTCGGATTGTGGACATGTAATTCTTTGGCTACCGGAACCAAGCTCAACACGTGTAATCTGCTCCCGTCGGACTCTGGTTGGAACGTTAAGTTCTACGTTAATGTATTTCAGGTCCAGAGGAGAGGTCTTTCCAACGGCTCACGGAACATTTGCTCTCTACTTAACATCACTGACAGATTACCCCACTTATTCCACAGAGGTCGGCAGTTGGTTTGAAGTGAGTCAATATTAGTGCAGGCACAGTCATTACCCTACATGTTTCAGCAAACTTGTCATCTTAACAGTGTGTGTTAATTATGGAATTGAACTATACATGCCACAGAGAGCAGATGGGCACAGTGCTCCATGCATTGCCTGTGGTTGAATTCGGGTAATTAATAAACGCAGTTGAAACAAATATCTGGAAGCATTCCATGCTAATGACTGTTCCTTAGCTAACAATATATGGGCTGGCTCATTTTTAGCTTGTTATATCTCCCTCGGTGTGACACCATCATCAAGAAGAGACTTCTGTAAACAAGCATTTCCAAAAATACAAAAATGGATCCAATTAAAAATTAAAATAAAAGCATGAGTGGCCATTGATTTTTGTGGATAATAGCCAGATTAATATCCTGTCAGTACCTTTCCATGAAGGGCATCAAACTAGGCTAATGTTTCTGTCTTGCCTGTTTTATAGTGCTACCCAAGCTACTTCTGCCTCCTCACCTGTGGTTCTGAGCTCCAGAGACAGCTCCTGGTCAGCAGTTCGGTACTTACACTAGTCAGAAAGACTAGAACAGATAGACAGGCCCTTTGGAATCAATTACAAGCTGTGGCGGAGCTGGGAGGGCCAGCATTTGTTGCCCTTCCCCAGCCGGTGGCGAACCATTTTCTTCAACTACAATGTCAGTCTGGTGAAAGTTGCTGCAAAATGTTGCTGTGGAGATTATTACAAAATTTGGACCAAGTATGACATAGAAATGGCAAAATGAAATGCATTTTCCCTCATATTCCCAAATTTTTAACATCAGACCAACCATTGACATCAATGGAAATGCCCATCCTGGAAGTGTTCAACTTTCCAGAGACTTTCATCTTGGAGGAACATTAATAAGTAAGTAATTAATATGAATAAATCAGTAATAATGAGAAACAATTGATTGTAACAATGTTCAATAACCCATCTTGGATTTCAGAATCCACTCCGATCCATTGATTTGACATACGTGTGTGTCTGTCTCTTTGGAAGTCCGTCTGAGTGTGGGTCCATCTGTCTGTATCTGAGTGTGAGTCTGTGCATATATGCATGGACCTGCACTTCTTTTTCTCTCATTCACCCACCCATCCCATGCTGATCCCCACCAATTTCCAGTCCAATAACTTTTATCCCATTTTAAAATCCCTCTTTCCTTTCACTTCTCGCATTCTTTGGCATCTCTCCCAGCTGCTGACAGGATTTGAGGGAGCAGTTTAGAACTTTATTCCTAGGAGTATCGAAGACATAGGGGTGACCTTATAGTGGTATATAAAATCATAAAGGGTATAGAGAGGGTGAACACACATAGGGACATAGATTTAAGGTGAGAGTAGAAAGATTTAAAAGGATATGCTGTAAGGGGTAACTTCGTTGTTGCAAAAGTAGTGTGTCTATGGAATTAGCTGTGAGAGAAAGTGTTTCAGGCCAGTATAGTTATAACAACAATCAAAAACCATTTATATAATTATATGGCCAAGCAGGAGTAAATGGGACTAGTTTGGTTGGCATAATGTACTGCGTAGATAAGTTGGGTCCATGTTGACGTCATGTTGAAGACATGCACTGATTAGAAGCAAGAGTAGGCCTGCCATTAACACCACAACTGATCTGATTCCCACCTAACCATAGTAACATCATCCCCTTCTTCTCAAGTACCTAGCCACCTCTGTGGTCAAACTAGAGTCTGTTTCCATTGCACTCTGCAGAATAGATTTCCAGAGGTACGTAGTTGACTGAGTGGGGAAAATCATCTAATCTCCACCTTGAATGGCTGACCTCTTATTTTTAAGCATTGACATAGATTATATCTTGTAATCCCCTAAGAGGAGATAACATTCTCTCCACAGCTCCTCAGTCAAGATCTCGGCATCTTTCATTCACATCATATCACTTTTCTAAACCTCAGCAAGTACAAGCCTATAATACCGCCACCCCCACCCCAGCCCCCAGTTCTTGATAAGACAACCTGCCCAATCTACATATCCATCTTGTAACAATAATCTACTTCTAACACATTAACACCATTTCTTAAGGAAGGAAACATTGAACTTTGCATGGTTTAATAATAATAACTACATTATTAATCTGGTTCTAAGGTTGTCAAGCTGATGAGTGGTAGTGGGGACAAGTTCTCACTACCAAAAAGTGCTCCTCATGGCATGTGCCTCAAATAGCCTCTGACAACCAACTCCTGGCCTTCTCGTGTGGCTTAGCCTCTAAGCCCGGTGGCACTGTTCCTACTGACAGGAGAAGGGGCAAAGGCGGGTCCTGGCACCTTAAAACCAGTGCTTCAGGTAGATGGAGCTCGTCAGCCTGGGAACGCAGTCCATCTAAGAGAGGGAAAACTCTGATTTCAAACCTCCGTTGCCTTGTGGCCATACCCACTCATGGGAAAGGCATCGGGAGTAAACCCTGAGGACAAATCCGGAGCTGGAGTCCCTAAGGCATTCCAATGTTGCCTTCAACCTTGTTCTGGCAACTCCTGCAATGACACCGGTGCCAAGCTGTATCAGCCCTTGCCCTTCCCTTGGACAACATCGGTGGCATGGAGAGGGGAGACTTGCTGCATGGGCAACTGCCGGTCTCCCATAAAACCTTGCCCGGGCCTGCACACTGGAAACCTTCCAGGCACAGATCCACGGTCTCGCGAGACTAACGGATGCCACTGCCATTATTGATCCTGAGTGGGAAATTCTTTTGTTACAGCAGGAACATTTAAAAACACACTTAGTGTGCAGACTTAAATAATAATAAAGTACAGAATAATAATATACTCAATAATAATTTACCAATGTGCAATAATAATGTACAAAATAATAAAACAGACTATTGTACTATGATGTGAGTTCTCCTGTCACAGAGTTGATCTGTTATATATGCTTAATGGATTTGGTAGGGAAGATTTTCTGTAACAATCCTTGTGACAACAGATCTGAATGAGTCTGTTCAAAAGGGTGCTCTGCTGCTTATTCAGATCTTGGAGAGGATGAGCCAGATTGTTCATATATGATAACAGTTTGTTTAGTGAACTTTGCAGTCCGGTTTCCTCCCATATCAGAGAGTTGTGTGCATTAGTAAGTTAAACAGCCACTGTAAATTGCTCCTAGTATGTAGGTGAGTGCACAGGGACAAGAAAAATAGGATCAGTACAAATGGGTTAGAATGGACACTGGACCGAATAGCACATTTCAAGTCAAATTAATTGTCACATGCACAAGTACTGTGAGGGGCAGGTGCACTGAAAAATTGGCTTTCAGGAGTATCACAGGCATGTAGATTCAGACAACAGAGCATAAATTATACAAAACAGTGAAGACAAGAAATCTGCAAAACAAGCCATTAGTACAAATAAAACACACAAATATAGACAAGTCTGTGGTAGTACACGAGGCCATCCATAGTGTTCTGTTGCTGAAGTAGGATGAGACTTGTACATGTTAGTTCAGGAACCTGATGGTTGCAGAGAAGTAGCTGTTTCTGAACATGGCGATTATTTTTTAATATGTTCTTATTGCAATTTATATGTATTTTTATGTACTGCATTGTACTGCTGTGGCTCAGTAACAAACTTTATGACAAACTTTACAACAATGTTATGTCAGTGATGATAAACCTGACTCCGATGTATGGGACTTCAGGCCGCTGTAGCTCCTGACCGACAGACACCAGCTGCAAATGATGGCATGACCTCAATGGTGGGGATACTTGGCGACAGAGGTCACCTTCCTGAGGCAGTGCCTTCTGGAGACGCTGTCATTGGTGGGGAGGATTGTGTCCACTGCTCTCTGCATTCCTGAGCATTGGAATTGCCATTCCAGATCATAATGCCACAATGGTACATGGCCATGTATTCAATTTGACTTAAATAATAACATTTTGTTAGTTTGCCCAGTTTTGTAAAATATACAAACATAATAACTCAGGGAGGAAGGATGGGAAAGAACTTCCATCTGTTGCAAACTTTGTGGCACCATTTCTGCATTACTGTTCAGAATAATCAGAACAAGTCAGCCCGCTTGGAAAGAAATGGGAGGGGAAAGTGCACATTTTACTATATTTTTGTACTCCTGTTGTTACTTAAAGGTGGTATTAAATATTAATGAAGGCCAGAGAGTGTGCATCATCCTTTCTAACTCATACCATCAGCAGCAAGCTCAAAAAGCTAATTAAATTTAAAAAGACATTAAATCTCTATTCACCACTAAGTTACAGAAGCTCATATCATGAAAGCAATCATTATGAAATCCTGAGTATTTCTTGTTGAAATGTGTTTCTATCCCAAGAGATTTCTCCTTTTTTGCATAAAGGGTCTTTTATACATCAGGGACATTGCTGGCTTTTGCTGGGGATCGGTGACAATGGAAAGGATAAACTAGCAAGGAACCAGGGTGGAATAGATTTCTCATCAATCACACGGTTCAAAGGGAGACTTCAATAGCTTAATCCCATCTGCTCCACATCATCCAAATAGTCAAGGGAGCTGATTTGTCAATGGACTGTGCCAAATCATTCCTAGGCCAGAAACACTTGTATTGAAAAATGACATCTATGCCTGGGGTTGCCAGGAAGTGATAAGCTTTGCAAAAAGCATTCACTCGTTGTGTTGTCTCGCTGGAGAAAGTTGACGGCAGGTTTCAGAGAGTGACTGGCCTGCGGGACTTTGGCAGCTTGCCCTGTTAACGGCACCATTTTGTTTAAATAAAGGCATATTTCAGCCCCAAATGGAGTTGTGTCAGCATTTTAGAAAAGGGGAGCAAAAGTAAATCGATCAAGGTGAGGACTAGTAGAACAAAGGAAGGCTGCATTTATTCTGCTTTCTCAGTGTCCCATCAAATGCCTTCCAAGTAGGGACGACATAGGCTAGAGCAAAACTCCACATTTTGCTGTCAAGGGAAGGGATAACACAGTTAAGATACAGAATGAAGCACTCTGTACACTGTCCCATCACACACTCCCAGGATAGGGACAGTACAGATTAGTAAAGCTCCTGTTTCACTGTCCCATCAAACTTGCCGAGAGCAGAGGCTTCAGCACAGGTTAGAGTCAAGATCCACCTGCTTTGTCCCATCAAACAGTCGCAGAACAGAGACAGTCAGGACTAGACTATGAGTAATGCTCCTTCTATACTGTTCTGTTCTGTTATAGTAGACTGCACAAGTTGCCCACAGAATAACTCCCTCAAAATTCCCCCATTAAAAGGCAGTCAGAACAGGTACAGCACCATCAACGGGAAAGCCAAGCAGTGGAAGAAGACTGATATCTAAAAGGCAAAGGGTGAGAGAGGAGTCCATGAGCCCGTCCTGATCAGGGGAATTAGAGGTGGAGAGAGTCGGCAACTATAAATTCCATGGTGTTATCATTTCAAAGGATCTGCCCTGCATCCAGCACATAAACGCTACTATGAAGAAAGCATGACAGCACCTCTACTTCCTTAGAAGATTCAACATGTCAATTAAAACTTCAACAAACTTCTAAAAATGTATGGTAGAGAGCATATTGACTGACTGCATTGTGGCCTTGTATGGAAACACCAATGTTCTTGAATGGGAAATCCTGCAAAAAGTAGTGAATCTGACCCAGTCCATAGGTTTTTCTCGCAGCTGCCATCAGGAAGAAGCTATAGGAGCCTCAGGACCATACCACAAGTTCAGGAACAGTCATTACCCCTCAACCATCAGGCTCTTGAACTGGAGGGGATAACTTCAATCACCACAGCACTGAACCTATGGACTCACTTTTAACGAGTCTTCATCTCAAGTTCTTGATATTTATTGGGTTTTTTTTTGCTTTTGTATTTGCATAGCTCGTTGAATTTTGCTTATTTGTTGTTGCCCGTTCTGTTGAGTGTGGTCTTTCATTGATTCTAATGTGCTTCTTGTATTTACTGTGAATGCCCGCAAGAAAATGAATCTTGGGATCATGTATGGTGACATATATGTACTTCGATAATAAATTTAATTTTAACTTTGAGGTGAACCACTGTTAAAGATACAGCTATGAGTGGATTTTGTTGAAGGTGGCATAATAAAATTTACAACTGGTCTCACCAATATAGAGGAGGCCGCATCAGGATCACTGGGCACAATTAGGTGACTCCAACAGTGTTTTAACTGAAGTAATGCTCTGCTTCATGCAGGGTGCGTAGTGAGGCACTTATCCATTTGGAGCCCAGATCATCAAAGGGGGAGCCTGAGTAGCCTGCTGTGTCCACCAGCGATTGTGATGGAAGCGAAAGTCCCTACTAACCTGGACACCACTGCCTCAGCCACTCAGTGACGAGATCACGGATCTAACTCCATTCTTGAAAGGAGTCAAATCTTCCGCAGAGACTATGTAGCATCAAGTAGAGCCAACGTGCCTGTGATGCTGCTGCAAGTACAGATTCATCGTATTGTCACGTGCCCCCATGACCGGGTTACCAAACCAGCAGAAATGGAATAATACGTTGGAGTCTGGTGGTACTGTAACTGAAAGTGTTTATTAGTAAACTAAGTAATACAGTACTATAAAATGCAAATATACTTATAAAACAGGTTAGCAATGATATACGCAGAAGTGTGGAAATATAATTCAAAACCAAGCTCTATCGAAGTCTAGGGGTAAATGAATTATGATGGTGCAGAGTTCAGTTCAGTTCAGTTTAATTTAAGTCGAGGTAGTTGCTGTTGTACCATTGGAGAGAGAGAGAGAGAGAGAGAGAGAGAGAGAGAGAGGTGAGCAGTTGCAGCAGGCAAACCTTCCGTTATCTTCTTGTCCTGTTGTGCTGTTGTGGTCACTGACTGTGACCCCTCCGTTCCCGACCAGACCATTCTTCAGTGGTGAGCTTGTCACCCAGGCGAGGGTGGACACTGTTATGATTCCAGCCCCCTCCTCTGTGAGAATCGCAAGAGCACCCGTCGAAAGGGGGGGGTCAGTAGACCCAGTCGGAGAGAGAGAGAGAGAGACGTACCAAATTGCAGGTACCACCAACGATACAGAATAAAGACAACAGCGACTATTGTCTCATGGAGACTACGTGAAAAGCCTTTGTGCAAGGTGGGCTGGTTGAGAGAGAGATTGCATCATCCCAACCTGATTGACACCTGTGACCCCGTGAGGAAGTATAAAGGAGAGTCTCAGGGGGACAGCCCCTCAGACGCACCAAGAAGACACGAGAGAGTGTCCCGCAGCAGCGGGAAGCCATTCTGAAGGAAGCCACGTGTGTTAGATTCCGGGATTGGAATCTGTGGCTGGAATCACAGGAAACCGCTTTAACTAACATCGGGGAGAGAAAACCAACTCTCCCCCGATTTCACGCAAGATTCATCGAGACTCGGCAAGTTTTTTCTCTTCTCCCCCCCAATCTCTCTCTCTCGGTCGCCCCACGAAAAACCCAGTGATTTCCAACGGGCTGAGGCCGGCAGACCTTCTGAGTGACTTTTATATTTCCAATGGACAATCTATTAACCCCTAGACATCGGCAGAGCTCATTTAATAATGATGATTATTAATATACCCGCGCTTTAGATTGAGTGTTGACAATGTGCACTATCTGAATGTATGTATTAACCCTACTTTTGTGTCCCTTTACGAATAAAACGTTTGAAAATAGTGACAACAGACTTCAACAGACCTCTCTATCTTTGCTGGTAAGTTATCCAGTTACGGGATACGTAACAACACACACACAAGCCCCCACCGGTCTGCCTTCACACACTGTGAGCCTCTGATCAATTCCCCTGAATCGATCCTCCAAGCCCCCAACTTCCTATGGGTGCGCAACACTCTTTCAGTGTCCCGTGGCATGTCTGCCAGTGTCTGGGCAGACCTGCTTTTATCTCCCCTGACGGGGTACCAGCCATCCATCAACTGTCCGTGTCCATGTCCATCACCTGGCTCCACCTTGCTGTGTCAGCAGGGATTCACACAAGCAGGCAAAAGTGTCCTTGGAGCAAAAGTAAACAATTATCAAAAAAGCCATAATACTAAATATCTCTCTCTCTCTCTCTCTCTCTCTCTCTCTCTCTCTCTCTCTCTCTCTCTCTCTCTCTCTCTCTCTCTCTCTCTCCCTCTCTCTCTCTCTCTCCCTCTCTCCCTCTCTCTCTCCCCCTCTCCCTCCCTCCCTCCCTCTCTACCTCATTATCAGCATCTGCAGCAGGAGGCCTCCCCCCTTCTCTCTTTCTCATTAGCAGCATAGTTCACAGGGGGGGGGTCAACTCTTGACCCCCTCTCTGCCTGGTTTGCTCATCACACATCACAGTATCTATACAGGTGCTTATGCATACAACAATAAACTCAACTTCTTTCCCCGTTGACTTTGAGAAGACCTCCATTCACTAAAAGCTCCACAAAGAACTGACAACTGCAAATCAGCAAAACATCATCTCCTCTTTCAAGACTTTCCTGCCCCTTGAAATGAAATTAATTTGCAATTTCTAGTTGTAACTGTGAGTAAAGATTTTAATGATTCATTATCTTGTGTTTAATTATCCCTTCATAATGAGGTGAGATTATCAAATCTTTGGTGCAAAGTCCCTATCCCCTATTTTTCATGTTGAATTACATGGTTTTGGTTCCAGCAGTGTTTTTCAGAAACACATCCTCTTGGTAGCTTAAGGTTTGATGATCGTCTTGAGAATTCCTTTTACTAATAGATGATTGATACAAACAACACAGTTCCTGTTCGAATGGCTATTTGCCAAGGAAGATTATCAACAGCAAGGTATTATAAAGTTATCACTGAGCACTGGGGATTTGAGGGTGGTAATTTTCGGAATGGTATGAACATTTTCATCTGCAGTTATCGTTTTCATTGGTCACTCTCAGTGACCTTGAGCAGAACTGTGCACTCCCAATAATGGTAACTACCACTTCAGAGGAATGATCACATTTGTTCTGTTACTGGTAAGACCCAGAATCTCTGTCACGTAAAGGAATGCAGCAATCAGGTGATGGGAATGAAGCCATAAATACAGCTTGGTGAGAAATGCTAAGTAAGGCTTATTGAGATGAAATTAGGTGGATGTGAAGCCAGATGATGTGGCTTGTGATCTGTGTACTGGCAACATAAGTCAAACGCTTGCAAGCTATTGCGATTGGCTGTTCATGCATTAAACAATGCCGTAAGTGCATGGTGATAAAAGCACTAAGCTTAAGCACTTTATAATGCATTACCCAACACTAAGGTGGCACCATGATGCAGTTGTTAGTGTTGCTGCCTGGCTCAATCCCAACCTTTGGTGCTCTCCCCTGGGTGCTCCGGTTTCGACCCACTTCTTAAAGTTCATGGGGATTGCTAAGTTAATTGGCCCTTGTAAGTTGCTCCTGGTGAAGGTGGGTGGCCAGCCAATGAGATGTTGGGGAACTGACCTACATGCAAGAGGTAAACTGGGATTAGGTGGAAGATGTTTGATAGTTGGTGTAGGGCATGCTGGGCTAAAGGGCCTATTTCCTTGCTGTCCCATTCAATGCATGTACCATTGGCACTTGGCATCTACCACTATGTAATCTCCCTGCCAAGAATCATACTGGCAACTAACAGCCATGTTTAGATGATCTACAATGGGACAGGAGCAACTGAAAGATATAACCTGGCATTCAGGTTTGACAAGTCACTTGTCCAAATTCTGTCCCTACTATTCATTACGGTCAAGGTTGCGGCTACAGACAGAATATTTCCAGCATTTTCTGTTACTGCTCTGAGAGGTCTTGCCTTCCTTCCACCCACCCCCTCCCTCTCATACTCTGCTAGCTAAAACTAACTCACTTCTCTCTTTGTCTGTTCTGCTGAAGGGTCTTCTACCTGTAATGTCCTCTTCTCCACAGATTCTGCCTGCCTTGAGTGTCACCAGCATTTTGTATTTTTACTACCGACAGGGTCCTTGTTCATTGGCTATGACGTGCATATGAATATATTAAAATGCAAACAACAGATGTGATGTCAGTGTTTGTGTCTGAAAGTGAGTGGTGAGATATGTTTCCTCTGGGACTTGGGTTCAAATCCATCTACATCAAAGGCAATGGAGATCTGATGGCTGAAAGGCCCCAAGGGCAATAAATTGGACCAATCTCAAAGCAGTTTGTACAAATTGTTTGCTCGTCTCAATCCCATGAGACCAAAGATGGTTTCTCATCTTTTTGCGATGACTTGAAAAGTGAGAAAATTCAGATTTGTATAGCATCTGTCCTCTTCTCAAGCGTAATATTTTCTGGCTGATGTATCATCACACCTGGCTCACTAGAATAATGGGTGCAGTTACCCACTCAATCATAGTGCTTAGCTGTTAAAAGGGAAAGAGAGACTTAATTCCCAATACATAGACGCTGCTTTCTCCAAACCTAAAATCCAAAATAAAATTGATTTGTAGCTGTTTATGAGGAGGAAGTTGAACCCACATTGCTTCATACTGAAAGGGAAGAGGCAGTGATTCAAAATGTAGTTGCTTCATTTCTGTGGATATCTACAAATGCATCATAAATCTCTGATGTGCTTCAAGTACTGAACTCCATATACAGTACTTCATTGTCTAATCCAATCGTTTCTCTTGTCATTCCTGCTGAATATTTCATACTGAACTGCTGCAAGCTTTAAAATCACGTTGGTTGTTCTCTCAAATGCATTTCTATATATCCTTCCAAATTACAACTGATTGCTTTTCAAGTATTCATAAGAATATCACTTTCAAAGCATTTCTTTGACATCATTTTGTTGTTGAGGAAGCTCAGGGAAAGGTAATCACAGAGCACCCTGCTGTCAAGCTGTACTGATGATTTAATAACATAATGGTTTGCTGCTTTAGTGAGGCAGGACTTTGTAACTTTGATAAATAGAGCAGAAAATTCAGGACCTATATAGCTGCCACATTGGTACTCACCCCTTTATTGGTAGGAGACAGAATGGAGCAGCAGCTAGAATGGCCACTTCACACTCTATGTGTCTTCTGTGCAGTATTTGTGTATTCTTCTGCCTGGGTTTCCATTGGTCATTTCGACTTCCTAGGCATCTAGATACACTGTTAATTGGCCAATGTAAATAATCCCTTCTTGTAGGTGAGTCACGAGAGAAAGGAAAGTTAAGTCAGTAGTATAATGTTGCTCCAGTACTGTGCATATCATAACTGCATTTGTATGATTCCCTGTACTGGTACCTATCTAACGGTGCAATGACTCCTTAGGTTAAGAGCTTCAAGTTCATAGGAGAGACTCCTGGTGCAAAAACATTGGTGTCACAGCCAAGAACACTCACCAGCGCCTCTTTGCTCTCAGCAGGTTAAAGAAATATTTCATGTCCCCATCGATCCTGCCGATTTTTGTTGATGCACTTCAAGGCAGTGGGAACAGCTTTCAGAGGCCTCAGCACACAAGAGACCATTCTCTCTCAGTATAAGTCGGGGGGAGAGTCTGCTGGTTCTTGAGCTGGGTGAGGTCAAATAAGCGTCTCTTCAGACTGCAACTTCTGTTGGTGTCCCCTCTCACTGTGGAAGGGGTGACACCTCTCTCTCCTTTGATAGTGAGAAAGAGAGAGCCTGGAGCACGTCGAACTGTTGGGTGAACAATGGAGTTTGTTGGACTGCAGGTCATGGTCTCTCGTTGAGGGCTTTGCTATTGCTTGCCTGGTGTTTGGTGGGCACTGATGCTTCCTGCAGAAGCAAGTGGGGAAGGGGGAGTGGTAAGATTGGTATTTTGCTGCTGCTTGTAGGGGGGAGGGGGCTTTGGGGTTTTAATGTTTGCCTATCTTTGAGGTTTTCTTCTGTTTTGTGGATGTCTGTGAAGACTAAGAATTTCAGGTTGTATACTGTATACATTATCTGGTATTAAATGAAACCATTGAATCATTAGATAGCATTCAATTGAGTGCATAACTGCCAGGCATAGTAACCGCTCTGCACATGGCCTCAAGGAACTGTAGAGACTTATGGACACAGCTCAGCACATCACAGGGCTGTTCTTTTATTCTTTCTCAATAAAAGAACCAACCAGTTCCCCTCCATCACCACCCTCGTTCAGGAAGTCTCATCTAGGCCTGGGAGCAAGTGATTTAGGTAAAGGAGGTTTTGTGGGATTTGTACTTTTTCCAGCAGCGCAGGAGGCCTCACACATTAACAAGGGCAGCGACAAGTGGAGGAGCCATCATGTGAGTGGACCAGTGTTAGAGTGTGGAGGCTTCGGCGAGGTGAATGTCTGCTAAGTTTCTTCTTCTTCATTCTTCATCTGTCTGTGTATAGTTAGTGTGGTGAGAATGGCTCCAGGGGCTGTGATGTGTTCTTTGTGTGGGATGTGGGAATCCGGGAAGGCATCTGCACCAGAAGCACTGAGCTGCAGTCCCTCAGAGAACACATATTAAAGAATTGGAGCTGCAGCTCAATGATCTTCACCTCATATGGGAAACTGAGGGAATGATAGATAGAAGCTACAGAGAAGTAGTTACTCCTAAGGTGCAGAAGGCAGGAAAATGGGTGACTGTCAGGAGAGGAAGGGAAGCGAACAGCCAGTACAGAGCACCCTGTGGTCATCCCCCTCAGTAGTAAGTAAGCCATTCTGCATACTGTTGAGGGGGGACACCTATTTGTGGAGAGCCACAGCAACCGGGTCTCTGGCTCTGAATCTGGCACTGTGGCTCAGAAAGGAAGGGGAGAGAAGTAGTGACAGGGGTTCTATAGTTAGAGGAGTAGACACAAGATACTGTGGATGCGATAGAGACACCCGGATGGTGTGTTGCCTCCCAGGTGCCAGGGTTAGGATGTCTCGGATCAAGTCCACGACATTCTAATCTGGAAGGGTGAGCAGCCAGAAGTCGTGGCACGAGTGACATAGGTAGGAAAAGCAAGATGATCCTGAAGAAGTAAATTAGGAAGCTAGGTAGAAAGCTGAGAAACAGGACCTCCAGGGTAGCATTTACTGTATTATTGCCTCTGACACATGACAGTGAGGATAAGAATAGAAAGATTTCACGGGTGAATGTGTGGTTGAGAAACTGGTGCAGGTTTCAGATCTCTGAATTATTGGGACCTCTTCCACAGAAGGTGTGACCTGGACAAAAGGGCCGGGTTATGCCTGAACGTGAGAGGTCCAATATAATTGTGGGCAAGTTTGCTAGAGCTGTTTTGGAAGGTTTAAACTAATTTGTTGGGGTATGGATGTAGAGTGATAGCAGAGTGTTACTGCGGAGGGTAGGGCTGTTAGTTTACAAGAGGAGGAAGTGTGTAGTAGGACTGTCAGGAAGGACAGGCAGATGATAAGGCAAAACTGCAGTTAGGCAGATATGTTGCAGTATAAAAGGGGAACAACATTGAAAAGGGTGACAAAGGCAGGACTGAAGGTCTTATGTTTGAATGCATGAAGTAAATGAAATAAAGTAGATGATTTTGTAGCATCGTTAGAGATCGGCAGCTATAACGTTGTGGGCATCAATGAGTCATGGCTAGCAGATTATAGTTGGGAGCTTAACATCTAAGGATACACATTGTTTTGAAAGGACAGGCAGTTAGGCATAGTGTGGTTATGTTGGTAAAATATGAAATCAAATCTAAAGAAAGACATAGGATCGGAAGATGTAGAATCCTGGTGGGTAGAGTAAAGATACTGCAAGGGTAAAAAGACCCTAATAGGAGTTAGATACAGGCCTCCAAACAGTAGCCAGGACATGGGCTATAAATTATAATGGGAGATAGAAAAGGCATGTCAAAGGGGTAATGTTACAATGGCCATGGGGGATTTCAATACGCAGGTAGATTTGAAAAATTAGGTTTGTGCCGGATCCCAAAACAGAGAATTCATAGAAGACCTGCAAAATAGCTTTTTAGAGGGGATCAGCTATTTTGGATTAGGGACTGTGTAATGAACCGGATTTGATTGGGAAGCTTAAGGTGACTCCCTTAGGAGTCAGTGCTCATAATATGATAAAATTCACCCTGTAGTTTCAGAGGGAAAAGCTAAAGTCACATGAATCAGCAAGTAAAGTGAATTACAGAGGCATGAAAGAGGAGCTGGCCAAAGTTGATTGGAAGGGCACTCTAGCAGGGATAACGTCAGAACACACTGAATGGAATTTCTGGGAGCAATTCAGAAGGCACAGGATAGACACATCCCAAAGAACAAAATGTATTCTAAAGGAAGATGATGTAACCATAGCTGACGTGGGAAGTCAAATCCAATATAAAAGAAAAAAAGAGGGCATATTATAGAGCAAAAATGCATGGGAAGCAAAAAGATTGGATATCCTTTAAAAACAACAGAGCAGCTAAAAGGCCATGGGGTGTGGGAAGATTCAATATGAAGATAAGCTAGCCAGTAATACCAAAGAGGATACCAAAAGATTTTTCAGGTATATGTAGAGAAAAAGAGAGATGAGAGAAGATATTGGACTGTTGGACAATGCTGGAGAGGTAATAATGAGGGATAAGAAAACAGCAGATGAACTGAATAAACACTTTGCATCAGTCTTCACTATGGAAGATATTAGCAGTATGCTGGAAGTTCGAGAATGTCAGGGGGCAGAAATGAGTGCAATTGTTGCTACTGGGAAAAAGTTCTTGAGAGACAGACAAACCCATGCTATTACAGGAAAGACTCTCTTACCAGGGCTCATACACCAACTTAGCACGTTAGCTACTCTGCTAACATTACTCAGCGATGAGAAGATTGCCTTTCATAAGCAATGCACGTCTAGGTCAGTATGATTTGGGGTTCAACCAAACAGGAGCACTGTGATGTTAATGATTAAAGGTAACTCAATTTGAGTGATTGCTGCCCATACACAGTTACCAGTAGCCCAGAAATGCCACCAGCATAAAATAATACAGAAAGAATATTTAACCATCTTCACCTTTATCAGTTAACAGAAAAAGAAAAAGAAAGATAAAAGGGACCATTACAGTAAAACTAGTCTAATTGTGCACATAAACATTGGAGCTTGTTTCTACACTATCTGTGTTGTGTCTGTACAAGTACATATCAAATAAATAGTTATGCACTCGGAGAAGAAGTTAATGTCTATATGCACTTTGCAGAGAGCAACAAATCAATGTGCATGTGTAAGTTATCATTTAATAATTAGTGTTAAGTGTAGTCATTGCTCAAAAAGAAATAGGTCCATACATTACACTTCCTCTGCCTTTAGATTAATTAACATAAAACTGTATAAGTAACAAAACATTTAATTTCCCTTTAACAGACCATGCTTTTACAATAACAGTCCTAACTAACTTCACAGTTCTAAATATTTGGTCTTTTGGGTGGTGCTCTGTTTCTTTCAGGATAGCACCTCTGGACCAGAGGAGTGGCATCAGGTTTGGCTGGTGTCTTGCCAAAGACAACTTTCTGCAGGTGTCATGTTGCTGTTTGTTACAAGATCATCACTGAGAGATAAGTCCGGTGGCTGTAATGTGTCCATCTTGTCGGATACAGTTGACTCAGCTGAGTACCCAGTATCTGGTCTACATGTCATCTTCATGTCTGATCTCCAACATCCACTCTGAATATCAGTGGTCCAGTTCTTGTAGCTATCCTACTGGGTCATCACTTGTCTTCTCAGTAATCACACTCTAGGCTTCTTGTCCAATCTTAAAGCTCCTTGCTGATTTACTTGGCAACTGGCTGAACTGTTTATTCTGCACTTCCCTCCATAGATCTGGTTTCATGAGGTCTATTCAAGATGTCAGATTCCTGCTCATGAACAGCTTTGCAGGTGTTTGATTTGTCATCACATGGACTGAGTCCCGACATCCTAAAAGGAAGTCATCTACCGTGCTGTAGAGAAATGTCCTCCTTGTCCATCACTTTAATGTGTTACAAAAGATGAACAGCTCTGATGGGCAGAAGGGTACAGAGTTGCCCATGTTCCCCCCCCCCCCCAGGAGAATCACAAACTGTTACTGTTACCACGCTGCTAATGAGAGAGAAAGAGATGGAACAAAAACATGCCAGAACATCTGCTACTGATAAGAGAGCGGAGAGAGGCTTGTTGTTCCACCATATTATGACTCCTATAAGACTTATGACTTCAGAGAGGGCTGTTTACTTGGTACCATTCTGTTCATTAAAATTCCTCAGTGGACAGCCGGAGTGGGCTGGTTTGATGGACTAAGCCATTCAAAACTGATTGACACCTGAGACCCCGTGAGTAGGGATAAAAGTGAGGTCTGGGGAGACACCCCTCAGATGCACCAGGAGACACACTAGTGAGCACTGCTTAAGTGTTGGAACCCACGAGAAGGTGTGGGGCATCAGAGACCAAACGAAGGATCGGTCAGTTTAACTCAGTGTTTATAGCGAGACCGGTGGGGGGCTTGTGTGTGTGTCCACCCTTGCCTGGGTGACGAGTCCACCATAGAAGAACGGTCTAGCTAAAGGAGAGAGGGGTCATACCTGAGTGGCCACAACAACACATCGACGGATCAAGAACGTAAAGGAAGGTTTGACTGAAAATAGCTGTCACTGTTTGCTCGCCCTCGCTCGCTCTCGCTCTCTCTCTCTCTCTCTCTCTCTCTCTCCCTCCCTCCCTCCAACGATTACAACAAAAGAACCAACAACTACCTCAGCCTACATGAACTGAACTGAACTTCATACTTTCCCATGATAATTCATTATCCCCTAGACAACGATAGAGCTTGTTTATTATTGATTATTATTATACCCACACTTGTAGGTTTAATATTGCTAAAGTGTGTTATCTGTATATTTGCATTGTTGATACTGATTTGTATATTTTACTAATAAACACTGTTTTGAAAATAGTACCAGACTCCAACAAATTCTTCTATCTTTGCTGGTCAGACACCCAGTTACGGGGTACATAACAAATTGGGGCCTCGTCCGGGATTTGATTACCAAATTGGGGGGCCAGTGAATTGGGCTCTAAGTCCATTATTTGATCTGGCTGCATGGGTAACCAGACAGGAAACCAGCAAAGATGGATATAGACAAATTTTTAGAAAGCCCGACTTTGAAGGCGCTAGAGGATGCCAAAAAGACGGACTTGGTGAATATTGCGAAACGATTAAATCTCACAGAGGTGAAGTCATCAATGAAAAAGTGGGAGATACAGAGGGCCATAGCCCAGTGTTATATGGACAAGGATTTGTTTTCGGCTGGGGTATTGGATCTGTTCCCGGAAAAGAAACCAGTTGTTGGGGTGGTTCAGTTAGAGTTGGAAAAATTAAGGTTGGATGCGGAACAGAGGAAAAGGGAGTATGAGCTCCAGCTAAAGGAGTTAGAGGCAAAAAGGGAGTTGGAAAGAGCTGCCTGGGAGGCACAAAGGGAGAAGGGAAGGGCTGAAAGGGAGATGGAGGAAAGGGAAAAGGAGAGAGATAGGCAGCATGTGCTGGACATGGAGAGGTTAAAGCAATAGGGAAAAGACTGAGGGGAAGGCTCAGTTGAGAAGTTTAATGTTAGTAGGGAGTTTAGGTTAGTACCTCAGTTCAAGGAGACAGATGTTGATAGTTACTTCTTGCATTTTGAAAAGGTGGCAGTGAATCAGAAGTGGCCCAGAGATCAGTGGGTGGCATTGTTACAAAGTGCATTAAAAGGGAAGGCTCAATGGGCATACGCAGCGTTGTCCAAGGTGGAGTCTGAGGATTATGAGGAAGTAAAGCAGGCTATCCTTCGGGTCTACGAGTTGGTACCTGAGGCATATAGACAAAAGTTCAGAAATTTAAAGAAACTGTGGAATCAGATGTATGCAGAGTTTGCCTATGAGAAGGGTGTGCTCTTGGATCATTGGTGTGCTGCAGAAAAGGTGGAGGAGGATTTCCATCGTTTCAGAGAGTTAATTCTGATTGAGGAATTTAAAGGTTGCGTTTCGGATAATATCAGGATGTATTTGAACGAGAAGCCGAATAAGTCTATATCGGAATTTGCCAGGTTCGCAGATGAATATGCCCTAACCCACAAGACAAAGTTTTCCTCAAATAAGAGTTACCAGAAAGGCAGTAGGGACGGTAGAGAAAGTCCACCGGCTAAGGTAGAGAATAAGCTGGGAGCTAGTGGAAAAGGTGAGGAGGAGGAGGAGGAAAAGCAGGTTGGCAGGAAAGTTCCTGGCTTGACCTGTTATAATTGTGGAAAGGTTGGTCATATTGCAGCTAAGTGCTTTGCTCCAAAGAAGGAGACAGGAAAAGGGAAAACGGCAGTCCCTACAGGGTGTATTGAGTCAATCAGCAAATTGACAAGGAAGGCAAAGGAGGATAGAGTACGAGAGGGCCATGAGAAATTTATTTCAGAAGGGAAAGAGGGAAAGAGGGAGAGACCCCAGTTCCAGTGAGAATCTGGAGAGATACTGGGGCTGATCAGTCATTGATCCTAAGTAAGGTGCTAGATTTTGGTCCTGAGACTGGAGAGGTAGTTTTAAGAGGTATAGGAAAAGGGACAGAAGCCGTGCCTTTGCATGGGATCATTATAAATTGTGACCTGGTATCTGGACCAGTTGAAATAGGGGTGCGGTCAGAATTACCGAGAGACGGCGTGGACGTCCTTCTTGGTAATGATTTAGCAGGTGGGGACGTATGTTCAGCAGTGAAACTGTCAAGAAAGCCTATGAGTGCTGAGGACCCGCCCCTGGATTCTAAGATCTATCCCCCATGCGCGATCACTCGCAGCATGTCGAGAAAGGCGGCTGAGAAAGAGGACAGTTTAAATGAGTCCAGTGTTGATTTGGCTGAGACGTTTTTACCGACCCTGAACCTAGAGGGGTTAGGGGATGGTAAAGTGGAGAATAGGGAGGTGAAAGAGAATAAAGGAGAGGAGGTAGACCTACCCTTAGCCAAGAGAGAATGTATAGAGGCACAGAGTAAAAATGAGAAACAGATAAGGCAATTAGAAGGTCCAGCGTTGGACACAGATGATCTGTCTGTCTTGACAGGACTGTTTGAAGAAGTTAAAAAATTTAAATGTGTTCCCAATAATGACGTAAGGGCAGTCCTAGATGAAAAGGATGCCATTACCTTGAAGGAGTCTGCTAGGTTAGCAGATGAAGTTGTTTTAACCCGCAGGGTTGAGTTTACTCCAGATGGGAGTTGCCCAGAGAGTAACTGGGAGGATCAGGGGAACTTAGAATTTGAAAGAGGGACTGGTATGGAAAGCCTGGAAAAGGTAGATGTCCTGTTTGCTTGTGTTCAGGTTGTTGAAGTACCTGTGGAGTCACAGGGTACTGAACCTAGTATTGAAGCTCAGGAAAAGTCTGAGGTATCGGACTTAGTTGAAAAGGAATGCAGTCCTTTTGGGTCAGATGGACTTGGTTCAGTGAAGAAAGGGTTAAACTTGGTACCAGTGGAAAGTGAGAATTCTCAGTTGTTTGTGTTAGAAGGTGTGTTAAAAGTTAGTGAGGAGATGAAAGCTGGTGATGTGAATATTATTGAAGGGAAAGGTGTTGTTCCTAAATTGAATAAAGAAAATTTAAAGTCTAAATTGGTTTTAGAAGCAGTAACCAGGCTGAAGGAACAATGGCTTGTTAACACGGTGCCTGTGAATCAATTACAGTCTGTTTTGGAATTTAAAGGTAAACAACTTGCAGATGTTAAACTGAAAACTAATAGAATGAAGGGTCCTGAAGATAAAATTAATGACTTGCTCAAAAATAAAGAATTGTGTGGAAGTTCAGAAAATGGGCTATGTTTGGAAAACATTGGTGATAAGATAACTCCTATGAAAGGAGTCTGTTAAGGCCTATTCCACACTGGTGAGCAAGCTAACCACGTGAGAGTTAAGTGGAAAAGGGGCAAAGGTTGACAAAATGCCACTTTGAATAATAGGATCTGGTTTTGAGGGAATTCGACAAAGCATGTAAATAATAAAGACAACCCCATGGAAGATTGACTGTTAAAAGTAAAATAGAGATTAGTATTTGCACAAACTTCTGTAATGTACTACAGTATAATCACACCTGTATTAGTTCACATTTTGTAATATACATTTAAGCTAAGATCACAACCCTTGGTATTTGTTGGCTAACAAAGAGAAAAAAAATAGGTTGTTATTAAATTGGAGTCTGATGCTACAGGAATTTATTAAGGTATTATGATATTCAGATACAACATATTAAAGGAAGTGACAATGTAATCACTAACTGTTTATCTAGATGCTAAGTTGAATGTATATCTGTATTGCTTTGTAGTTAAGAACTCTTCTATATTTTTGCTAAACTCTAATTCTGTAAGACGCTGTATTAGTTAATTTTCCCCTTTGGTGAAAATTCCTAGAAGGATGGGGGTGTTAAGAAGGATGAACTGCTCTGATGGGCAGAAGGGTACAGAGTTGCACATGTTCCCCCCCCAGGAGAATCACAAACTGTTACTGTTACCATGCTGCTAATGAGAGAGAAAGAGATGGAACAAAAACATGCCAGAACATCTGCTACTGATAAGAGAGGTGAGAGAGACCTGTTGTTCCACCATATTATGACTCCTGTAAGACTTATGGCTCCACAGAGGGCTGTTTACTTGGTACCATTCTGTTCATTAAAATTCCTCAGTGGACAGCCGGAGTGGGCTGGTTTGATGGACTAAGCCATTCAAAACTGATTGACACCTGAGACCCCGTGAGTAGGGATAAAAGTGAGGTCTGGGGAGACACCCCTCAGACACACCAGGAGACACACCAAGAGGTGTACCAGGAGACACACTAGTGAGCACTGCTTAAGTGTTGGAACCCACGAGAAGGTGTGGGGCATCGGAGACCGAACAAAGGATCGGTCAGTTTAACTCAGTGTTTATAGCGAGACCGGTGGGGGCTTGTGTGTGTGTCCACCCTTGCCTGGGTGACGAGTTCACCATAGAAGAACGGTCTAGCTAAAGGTGAGAGGGGTCATACCTGAGTGGCCACAACAACACATCGACGGATCAAGAACGTAAAGGAAGGTTTGACTGACTATAGCTGTCACTGTTTGCGCTCGCGCTCTCTCTCTCTCTCTCTCTCTCTCTCTCCCTCCCTCCCTCCCTCCCTCCCTCCCTCCAATGGTTACAACAAAAGAACCAACAACTACCTCAGCCTACATAAACTGAACTGAACTTCATACTTTCCAATGATAATTCATTATCCCCTAGACAACGATAGAGCTTGTTTATTATTGATTATTATTATACCCACACTTTTAGGTTTAGTATTGCTAACGTGTATTATTTGTATATTTGCATTGTTGATATTTATTTGTATATTTTACTAATAAACACTGTTTTGAAAATAGTACCAAACTCCAACGGATTCTTCTATCTTTGCTGGTCAGATACCCAGTTACGGGGTACGTAACAAATGGACTTCTTGAAAGTTTGCATAAACCATTCAGCTAACCCTTATGTTGCTGGGTGGTGAGGAGTTGACATGAAATGTCTGATGCCATTTTTCTTCATGAACAGTCAGAATTCTTCTGATATGTATTCTAGTTCATTGTCACTCACAATTTGTTCTGGTAAGCCATTTCAGGCAAAGGTAGTCCTCAAAGTGGATTCAGTCTTTGCTGAGGTGGTTGCCTTCACTGATGTAACCTCCAGCCATGTCAAATGAGCATCCACAGCAACCAGAAACATGGAGTCCATGAATGGCTCAGCAAAATCAACATGCACTCTTTGCCATGTGACAATAGCCACTCTCACGAGTGTAACGGTGCCTGTGGGAGTGCTTTTTGAACTTTTTGGCATCCCAAACAGCTTTTGGTCAAGTCTTTAATCTATTCCCAGCCACTAAAAACATAACCCCAGGCAAGACTCTTCATTTTAACTGTACCCTTTACAATTCACTGTACCCTTTATGCAGACTCTAACACTCTAGTGTGTAATTTAGAGGGAATCACAACACGAGATCCACACATCGGCATTCTTTGTCATCCAGACAATTGATCTCATCTCACTGAGAACTCTGAAACACAGGATCACCATGAACCGGCCATGATGATGTCATCACTTGCATGATGATGTCATCGACTTTTGACAATATCCTTTGTATTTCAGAATTCATGACCAGCAGCTGGTCCACCAGTGCTGTGTGGAACCCTTCTGCTGGGTCACAAAATGAAGACTTCTCTTCTTCAGTTGCCAACAGTGGAAGGTGTGACAAGCCATCAGCATTACTGTGTTGTTTGGTACCCTTAAACTCAATGTCATAAGAGTGGGCACCTAGGAAAAGTGCCAAAAGCTGCAACTGGGTAGCGGGCATCACTGAGATTCCCTTCCTGTGATTGAAAGAGGACACAAGGAGCTGGTGGTGGGCCATTAGATTAAACTTTTGTCCATAGAGGTAGTGGTGGAACTTCACCCCTCCCCATACTGGACTAATGGCCCCCCGATCGTTCTGTGAGAAGCTACATTCTGCACTCCTCAGTGATATTTAAGCAAACACAATGGGACGCTTAGATCCATCTTTCATAGTGTGTGACAAAACGGCTCCAATGCCATAAAGGGATGTGTCACACACCAATCTGATGAGCAGGGACGGGTCATAATAGGGGTTCATCTGATGTTGTTAGTTTCTTTATTTCCTTGAATGCTTTTTCACATTTTCTGACCATTCCCACTTTGCTCCTGTCTGTAACAGTGCCGCACTGTAGCAATGTTTGGAGAAGCCAGTGGCAGTAGCTCACAAGGCCAAAGTCTGACCTGAGTTGTGACACACCTTCCAGTTTGGGTGCTGCAGCAGTGCTTCAATCTTCTCCTGTAAGCCATGTTTCTCAATGACATGAAGTGCACTACTGGCCTTCAGAATCTCTTCCCACCCAGCTCTCAAGAGTCTTTCTCACATCCTTCAATCCTGATTGGCTGACACAACATTCCTAAGTTGGACAACATAGCTCCTTATCTTTAGCTTAGGCCAAAACTCTCTTACCTGCAGGACACACTGCTTTTTCAGAAAAGTGCTAAAATAAAATACCTCACGACATAACCATAGAAATCTTAACCTGGGCATGGATAGAGCAATGGCTGATTGGAAGGAGGCAAAGAGTGGGAATAAAGGGAGCCTTTTCTGATTGGTTGCCAGTGACTAGTGGTGTTCCACAGGGGTCTGTGTCTTTTTACATTGTATCTCAATGATTTGGATGATGGAATTGATAGCTTTGTGGCCAAGTTTGCAGATGAAACAAAGATAGGAGGAGGGACCGGTGGTGTTGAGGAAGCAGGGAGTCTGCAGAATGACTAGGACAGATTAGGAGACTAGGCAAAGAAGTGGAAAATGGAATACAGTGTCAGCAAGTGTTTGGTGATACACTATATTTGAAAAGGGGAGAAAATTCAAAAATCCAAATTGCAAAGGGACTTGAGAGTCCTTATGGAGGATTCCCTAAAGGTTACATTGCAGGTTGAGTTGTTAGTGAGGCAGACAACTGCAATGTTAGCTTTCATTTCAAGAGGATGAGACAGTGAAGGCAAGGATGTAATGCTGAGGCTTCATAAGGCACTGGTGAGACCACACAGAATATTATGAGCAGTTTTGAACCCCTTATTTAAGAGGATGTGCTGATATTGAGGAGGATTCAGAAAACAAAAGGCTTATCATATGAGGAGCAATTGATGCTCTGGGCTTTTATTGCTGGAATTTTAAAGAACAAGGGGGGACTCAATCAAACCCATTGAATGTTGAAAGGCTTAGTTAGAGTGGATGTGGAGAAGATGTTTCCTGTTGTGGGGGAGTCTAGAACCAGAGAGCACAGTGTCTGAATAGAGGGACGACCATTTAGAATGGAGATGAGAAGTAATTTCTTTAGCCAAAGGGTGATGAATCAGTTGAATTCATAGCCGCCGGTGGCTGTGGAGGCCAGATCATTGGGTGTATTAAAGGTGGAGGTTGATAAGTTCTTGATTAGTCAGAGAGTGAAAGGTTACAGGGAGAAAGCAGGAGAACAGGGTTCAGAGGATCAGCCATGATGAAATGGCAGTGCAGATTCAATGGGCCAAATGGCATAATTCAACTCTTATGTCTTATGGTCTTATGGACTCTGTCTATACTTTTTGCTTCCTTAGTAAAGCAGCCAACATAATCAAAGATCACACCCACCTGGGCACTCTCTTTTCTCGTCTTTCCCATCAGGCCAAAGATAAAAAAAAGGCCAGGAAATGCATACCATCCTATTGTTATCAGGCCTCGTATACAACGTGATGGACTCTTGACCTCAGAATCTGCCCTGTTATGATCTTGCACTTTGTTGTTTACCTGCACTGCACTCTCTCTCTCTCTGGCTGTTACTCTTTATTCTGCATTGCTATTGTTTTACCTCGTTCTCCCTCCATGCACTGGGTAATGATCTGGTCTGTATGCTTGACAAACTTTTCACTGTATCTCAGTACATGTGCCAATAATAAGCTGATATATTGCAAATGGGGAGCGCCAGTAATTCAATACTCTGACATTTGTAATGTGATATGTCAAAGGGAAGTTTAACCCTTTTGAGCTTCGCGATAAGCCAGGCTGTTGTCACCAGTACAATCTTCAAAGCGGTGGCGTGCTGAGATAATAGGTGATGCCAATAGGCTCAATAAACTGATTAGAAAGGCTGGCTGTGTAATACAAGTCAAACTGGACAAACTGGAGGCTGTGGTAGAACAAAGGACTGACAGAAACTCCTGGCAATTCTGAACAATGTTTCTCACCCTCTGCATGCTGAACAGAGGAGCACTTTTACTAATAGACTAAGACAACTGTGTTGCTCCAAAAAGCACTATATGAGGTCATTTTACCCTCAGCCATTGAGTCAAACTATACCCGGGGATGTAATGTCCCCCTCTCCTGTTAGACTGTTTGAGGTAACTTATTTTTTAATTCTTTCTTATTTCTCTTATTCTTTCTTATTTGTGTAATTTTGTATCTGTGCACTTGTAATGCTACTGTGACACTAATTACCTTTGCAATCAATAAAGTACCTATCCATCTAAATCTGCAAAATCTGGTGGCAACACAGAATTGGATTGTTCATTGAGGAAAACAAAGCTGCAGGAAACTTGGAAAAGGGGACTAGCCCACTCTTGCAGATATTGCGGCAAGTTCAATGGGTAAATGGGTTCCTTCCATACAGTAACAATTCCATGTTCTGTAAGAGTCAGGAACCAGCCATCATTCCAAATCACAACAGTATACGTGAAGGTTTAGCAGGTTAATGTCAAAATAGTGCCAGGACTGTTAGTCACTATACAGACTGGGAAAAAACTCACAGCAATTAGGGTGGTATGGCAGATAGGCATGTTTCAAAATTTCAATGTGTTAAAAATGGGCCACTCTATCAATGGGGTGATCATCCTGCCCCTGGAATCTCCAACACAAGCAAAAAGAAACAAGACAAATGTGAAATGAAACCTGCCTAGTGACCCAAGGAAGCGGGAATGTCTTTTGGACTCCACGGGGATAGCAATTATCCCATGCCCACAGTGATCTTCAACCCAGCCCCATTCACATGACCTAACTATGGGTAAATACAGACAAGCAATTCAAACCTGATGTCACTACTCAAACAAAGAGCAAGTGGACAGTTAGCTGCCGTTCTGTATGAGGTCTCCTGATTAATGGTTACATAACTTAAAGTCCAAATAAACTTAAACTTAGACCTCGTCTAAGCAGTGTACTCAGTTATCCTGCACAGAATAGATCTACTGCACAGCTCTCCTCTCCCATGGTTACAATTAAGAATAATGTAGCTGTTTCCAAAAGAGTGGAAAAAAATAATTTATCATTCATTAATGAGGCATTCTGAGGACAAGTCAGGGATTTTCCGTCAAAAGGAGAACAGACAGCACTCGTTAGAAAAGTCAGTAGGTAAAATATTTATTTTCAAATAAATAATTCCCAGTTAGCTATCATACATCTCTGCTCTGGTGTATGTAAAATGGAGTTTTGTGGTGTGACTTACAACCTCTGTTATGAAACAGTTTTGTGGTATTATGTCCATATTCTGAAGAAATCAGAGAACCAGGGACAGTTTCAGAACTTCCTGCTAGCTGCCCGGGCATCTACCAAATCCAGCAAGTTTGAAAAAAGCCCTTTCATTGCACTTTACAGTGCAATGTCTGTCTGAGTGTGAGAGCGACGAAGTAAGTGTATGTGTGTGTCTGACTCTCCAAGTAAAATGCAGAGTGTCTGGTCTGGAGCTCACAGTGACATGATGTGTGAGGTGATGAACATCCATCTGGTGTTGCTGGAAGAGGCAGGGCTTCTCACGCCAGGTGTCCACTGCAGTGTACTTCTTTCCAATGGCAGCCCGGCTTCCACATGCAAACCCTCCTGCCCCTGACACGTAGAAGCGCCCTGTTTCCGGCTCTCATTCACCAGCACTTCCTTGCTGCTTTGAGTGAAATCGGGAGCTCCTTCCCTCCCCCTGTAGACTCCTCTTCCTGCACGGCAGCCATGACATGAGATGCTGATGTCTGTGATGTGTGCGAATGCACAGGATTGAGGGTATGATTGATGGGTTGATTAGATGGCACAGCGAATGAAAAAAAAAGACAAGCACATTTTGAACGGTTTATATTCTTATGAATAAACTTTATTTTTGAAATTTTAAAAATCTCTTTAATAATTGACTGCTACCATTCCCCCTTTCCCATTTGTGGTTTAGTAAAGTGCTTAGATTGCACGCTGTCCCTGGAGAAACTGAGCAGGTCCTGGCACCAAGTCTAAACCACCACAGCATTGTTTCCAAAGTATTCTTCACCAATTTCATAATTTTCGTTTTGCCAAGAATCTGATTTGAGACTTAACACTGACACACACATTTAGTACACAAAAATAAAAGCAAAATCCAATTCTGAGGCAAACCTTAGACCCAAAATTTGCAAGTCAAGGTTCAACCGATTGGACAGTGTCACCCACAGGAACTATGATTCACATCCAGCTAACAAAATAATAATTTCTTCATATCAAGTTAATTCTGGCCTCTGTTGGACAGGGACTGCAAGAAGGCTCATGGCAGTTGGAACTTTCACTCGCTGTTAAATGATAAAGCACTTAGAATTTATTTATGGTTTGTGGAGTCCTTTGAAACTGGTATGATTCATTACCCATGTAACAACCTGACGCTTCAGGAAAGCAGCCAGTGAGTGAGTGGGCCAGTGAAGGAGTGGAGATTTGAGGCTTTGACTCGAGAGATTCTGGCAGTTTTGGCAGTTGGACTGTGCAATCAAGTCAAACACGCTTTGAATAGCTCAGCAGAAAGCCATTGATTAGACAATCAAGATTTGAATAGCTCAGACTCAGCAGAAAGCAGCTGATTGGGCAATCAAGGTCAGGTGACCAAGCAGTTTGAAAAGCTCAAACAAATAAACAGAGGGGTAGCTCAAGCGGAGTGGCCAGTGAGTGAGCGGGCCAGTGAAGGAGTGGAGATTTGAGGCTTTGACTCGAGGCTTCGATGAGAAGAGGCTGAGGACAAGCTTCACTCCAAGTGAGGTAAGGCCGGGTAAGTTCCTTTCAAAGGAGAAAGTTTCAAAAGTTGAGGCAAGTATTGGGTAGGTCATGGCAGCTGAGATCGGCCCTGTCATTTGTTCATCCTGCAGCATGTTGGAAATCAGGGATACTTCCAGTGTCCCTGACGACTATGTGTGCAGGAATTGTGTCCAACTGCAGCTTCTGGCAGACCGCATTGAGCGTCTGGAGCTGTGATTGGATTCATACTGGAGCATCCGCGATGCTGAAGAAGTCATGAATAGCATGTTCAGTGAGTTGGCCACACCGCAGGTACAGGCTACACAGGCAGAAAGGGAAGGGGTGGCCACTAGACAGTGTAGCAGTAGGCAGGTAGTGCAGGAGTCCCCTGAGGTCATCTCCCTCCTAAACAGATATACTGTTTTGGATACTGTTGGGGGAGATGTCTCATCAGGGGAAGGCAGCAGCAGCCGAGTTCATGGCACCATGGGTGGCTCTGCGGCACAGGAGGGAAGGAAAAGGAGTGGGAGAGCTATGGTGATAGGGGATTCGATTGTAAGGGGAATAGATAGGTGTTTCTGCGGCTGCAATCGAGACTCCAAGATGGTATGTTGCCTCCCTGGTGCAAGGGTCAAGGATGTCTCTGAGCGGCTGCAGGACATTCTGGAATGGGAGGGTGAACAGTCAGTGGTCATGATGCACATAGGTACCAATGATATAGGTAGAAAACGGGATGAGGTCCTACAAGGTGAATTTAGGGAGTTAGGAGATAAACTAAAAAGTAGGACCACAAAGTTAATCATCTCTGGATTACTACCAGTGCCATGTGCTAGTCAGAGTAGAAATAGGAGGATATTTCAGATGAATACGTGGCTTGAAAAATGGTGCAAGGGGGAGGGATTCAAATTTCTGGGGCATTGGAACCAGTTCTGGGGGAGGTTGGACCGGTATAAACAGGACGGTCTGCACCTGGGCTGGACTGGAACCAATGTCCTAGTGGGAGCATTTGCTACTGCTGTTCAGAAGGCTTTAAACTAATGTGGCAGGGGGATGGGACCAAGTGCAGAGAGACAGAGGGGTGTAAAATGAGGGTAGAAGCAAAAAGTAGTAAGGTGAAAAGTAAAAGTGGCAGGCAGGCAAATCCAGGGCAAAAGGCAAAAAGGGCCACTTTTCAACATAATTGTATAAGGGCTAAGAGTGTTGTAAAAACAAGCCTGAAGGCTTTGTGTGCCAATGCAAGGAGCATTTGTAACAAGGTGGATGAATTGAATGTGCAGATAGTAATTAATGAATATGATATAGTTGGGATCACAGAGACATGGCTCCAGGGTGACCAAAGATGGGAGCCCAACATCCAGGGATATTCAATATTCAGGAGGGATAGACAGGAAAGAAAAGGAGATGGGGTAGCATTGCTGGTTAGAGAGGAGATTAACACAATAGAAAGGAAGGACATTAGCCTGGAGGATGTGGAATCGATATGGGTAGAGCTGCTTAACACTAAGGGGCAGAAAACACTGGTGGGAGTTGTGTACAGGCCACCTAACAGTAGTAGTGAGGTTGGGGATGGCATTAAACAGGAAATTAGAAATGTGTGCAATAAAGGAACAGTAGTTATAATGGGTGACTTCAATCTATATATAGATTGGGTGAACCAAATTGGTAAGGGTGCTGAGGAAGAGGATTTCTTGGAATGTATGTGGGATGGTTTTCTGAACTAACAAGTCAAGGAACCAACTAGAGAGCAGGCCATTCTAGATTGGGTATTGAGCAATGAGGAAGGGTTAGTTAGCAATCTTATGCGAGGCCCCTTGGGTAAAAGTGACCATATTATGGTGGAATTCTTCATTAAGATGGAGAGTGACATAGTTAATTCAGAAACAAAGGTTCTGAACTTAAAGAAGGGTAACTTTGAAGGTATGAGATGTGAATTAGCTAAGATAGACTGACAAATGATTCTTAAAGTGTTGACGGTGGATATGCAATGGCAAGCATTTAAAGATTACATGGATAAACTACAACAATTGTTCATCCCAGTTTGGCAAAAGAATAAACCAGGGAAGGTAGTGCACCTGTGGCTGACAAGGGAAATCAGGGATAATATCAAGTCCAAAGAAGAAACATATAAATTAGCAAAAAAAGCGGCACACCTGAGAACTGAGAGAAATTCAGAGACCAGCAGAGGAGGACAAAGGGCTTAATTAGGAAAGGGAAAAAAGATTATGAGAGAAAGCTGGCAGGAAACATAAAAACTCACTGTAAAAGCTTTTATAGATACGTGAAAAGAAAAAGATTGGTCAAGACAAATGTAGGTCCTTTACAGTCAGAAACAGGTGAATTGACCATAGGGAACAAAGACATGGCAGACCAATTGAATAACTACTTTGGTTCTGTCCTCACTAAGGAGGACATAAATAATCTTCCGGAAATAGTAAGGGACCGAGGGTCTAGTGAGATGGAGGAACTGAGGGAAATACATGTTAGTAGGGAAGTGGTGTTAGGTAAATTGAAGGGATTAAAGGCAGATAAATCCCCAGGGCCAGATGGTCTGCATCCCAGAGTGCTTAAGGAAGTAGCCCAAGAAATAGTGGATGCATTAGTGATAATTTTTCAAAACTCCTTAGATTCTGGATTAGTTCCTGAGGATTGGAGGGTGGCTAATGTAACCCCACTTTTTAAAAAAGGAGGGAGAGAGAAACCAGGGAATTATAGACCGGTTAGTTTGACATCAGCGGTGGGGAAAATGCTACAGTTGGTTATCAAAGATGTGATAACAGCACATTTGGAAAGAGGTGAAATCATCGGACAAAGTCAGCATGGATTTGTGAAAGGAAAATCATGTCTGACGAATCTTATAGAATTTTTTGAAGATGTAACTAGTAGAGTGGATAGGGGAGAGCCAGTGGATGTGGTATATTAAGATTTTCAAAAGGCTTTTGACAAGGTCCCACACAGGAGATTAGTGTGCAAACTTAAAGCACACGGTATTGGGGGTATGGTATTGATGTGGATAGAGAATTGGTTGGCAGACAGGAAGCAAAGAGTGGGAGTAAACGGGACCTTTTCAGAATGGCAGGCAGTGACTAGTGGGGTACCACAAGGCTCAGTGCTGGGACCCCAGTTGTTTACAATATATATTAATGATTTAGATGAGGGAATTAAATGCAGCATATCCTAGTTTGCGGATGACATGAAGCTGGGCGGCGGTGTTAGCTATGAGGAGGATGGTAAGAGGTTGCAGGGTGACTTGGATAGGTTAGGTGAGTGGGCAAATTCATGGCAGATGCAATTTAATGTGGATAAATGTGAGATTATCCACTTTGGTTGCAAGAACAGGAAAACAGATTATTAACTGAACAGTGGCCGATTAGGAAAAGGGGAAATGCAACGTGACCTGGGTGTCATTGTACACCAGTCATTGAAGCTGGGCTTGCAGGTACAGCAGGCAGTGAAAAAGGCAAATGTTATGTTGGCATTCATAGCAAAAGGATTTGAGTACAGGAGCAGGGAGGTTCTACTGCAGTTGTACAAGGCCTTGGTGAGACAGCACCTAGAATATTGTGTGCAGTTTTGGTCCCCTAATCTGACGAAAGACATCCTTGCCACAGAGTGAGTACAGAGAAGGTTCACCAGATTGATTCCTGGGATGGCAGGACTTTCATTTGAAGAAAGATTGGATCGACTAGGCTTATACTCACAGGAATTTAGAAGTTTGAGGGGGGATCTTATTGAAACGAATAAAATTCTAAAGGGATTGGACAGGGTAGATGCAGGAAGATTGTTTCCGATGTTGGGGAAGTCCAGAACGAGGGGTCACAGTTTAAGGATAAAGGGGAAGCCTTTTAGGACCGAGATGAGGAAAAACTTCTTCACAGAGAGTGGTGAATCTGTGGAATTCTCTGCCACAGGAAACAGTTGAGGCCGGTTCATTGATAGATAGATAGATAGACAGATAGATAGATAGATACTTTATTCATCCCCAAGGGGAAATTCAACATTTTTTCAGTGTCCCATACACTTATTGTAGCAAAACTAATTACATACAGTATTTAACTCAGTATAAATATGTGCATCTAAAATCACCCTCCCAAAAAGCATTAATAAATGGCTTTTAAAAAGTTCTTAAATAGTTTACTAAAGTGCATTGAGTGGTAACTTAAGCTCAGTCCTTACCCCGGCACTTTAACATGTCTTGCCCCTGGTGGTTGAATTGTAGAGCTGAATGGCGTTGGAGAGTAATGATCTCTTCATCCTGTCTGAGGAGCATTGCATTGACAGCAACCTGCCGCTGAAGCTGCTTCTCCATCTCTGGATGGTGCTGTGCAGAGGATGTTCAGGGTTTTCCATGATTGACCGTAGCCTACTCAGCGCCCTCCGCTCTGCCACCGATGTCATACTCTCCAGTTCTGTGCCCACAACAGAGCCCGCCTTCCTTACCTGCTTATTAAGGCTATATTTAAGAGGAAGTTAGATATGGCCCTTGTGGCTAAAGGGATCAGGGGGTATGGAGAGAAAACAGGTACAGGGTTCTGAGTTGGATGATCAGCCATGACCATACTGAATGGTGTTGCAGGCTCAGAGGGCCGAATGGCCTACTCCTGCACCTATTTTCTATGTTTCTATGTTTCCAATACTTGCTTTAACTTGGCTCCCTAGCTGAAGTTAAGACAGAATGAAAGAAGCAGGAATAAGTTCTTCATGACTACTCCATCACTAAATGGACAATCACTGGGTAGATTTTAAATGGAAGTCAATAGGTTTTTGATTAGTCAGGATGTCAAAGACTACAGGGTAGAAGTCAGGACACGGCTGTTCAGAGGGATAAAAAATAATACAATGGTGAAGCAAGACTCGATGGTTCAAATAGCCTAATTCTGCTTCTATGTCTTGTGGTCTTATGAATGATATTAGGGCTTGGTCTCTATGGAGAGGAATAAACAGTTCACATTTCGGGCCAAGACTCTTCATCAGGACTCATAATGCAAATCTTCAGCATCTGAAAAATCTCCTCTGGTTATGCGACTAGACCTGATTTGTTAGCTCAGTGCCATTTTCCCTTGTTGTTAAATAAAGAAGAGAAATGTATAAAGATCAGAAGACTAAGGGCTATGGGGAACTGGCACAGGAGGAACTGAATCCTGGGATTGTGTGGTAGAACACAATTGAGGGGCCAAGTGGCCTGCTCCAGCCACTCCTTTGTTCTTATGTCCTTAACCCCATAATCTCTTCATTCACTTTGGACATTTTCGTGACTATTTATGAGCTCGTCAGAGCCTTTTTCCTCATGTGGATAGTCAGAGGCTTTTTCCCAGGGCTGAAATGGTTGCCACAAGAGGACACAGGTTTAAGGTGCTTGGGAGTAGGTACAGAGGAGATGTCAAGGTTAAGTTTTTTTTTTGCTCAGAGAGTGGTGAGTGCATGGAATTAGGCTGTCGGCAACAGTGGTGGAGGTAGATTCGATAGGGTCTTTTATGAGACTTTTGGATAGGTACATGGAGCTTAGTAAAATAGGGGCTATCGGTAAGCCTAGTAATTTCTAAGGTAGGGATGTGTTCGGCACAACTTTGTGGGCCGAAGGGTCTGTATTGTGCTGCAGGTTTTCTATGTTCCTATTTTGCCCAAAGTGTGTTTTTTTTTGGAAAAAGTTGTGTATAATTTATGACCAAGTTTTTCTTGTGAATGTTGCTTATATGATAAGTGATGTGGGCGGGAAGAGTCATTACAGTCACTACCCACCCAGCAAACTGCCTTTTCTAAAAGCTCCTTTCTGAAAAGTGCAATAGGGCTTGTAAAAGAAAAACTACACGGCATCTTAAAAGTTTCTTCCCCTGGGCTGTTAATCTGATCACCTCTTCTAGATAGCCACCCACTCCCCTCTATGTATTGCCTCAGTCACAGCAACTGGTCCGGAAACACTGTAAACCATTCTTTATAGAGCTGTTTACATTGGAAATTACTGCCCATTACACTGCTAGCATTTAGGGCAACAGTGATGGTTCTCCATCTCTTGTGGTATTCAGGACATCCTTCATCGTGTCAGTAGCTTCCTCTCAGTTTTCACTACTATCAGTCATGCAAGTCCCGAGTGGAGACTTGGGAATATCATCATACTCAGATGTAGAAGGATTCTTCATTGCTGTTTTTGTAACAATTTTGTTTCACCGGTAAGGGTTGTTATCCCTGAGCTGAGTCCCCAAACCTGGAAGACCAGTGGCCCACGATTAACCTGGCCTGCTTGGCATGGGTGACCCTACCAAGAGCCAAAGCATAAAGCCCTGACTCCAGCCAACATCGCTCTCCAGGTCATTGAGGCACATAAGCCTCCAAGCCCAATGACAAGGTTGTGATCTTCTTAGAGGATGCATTGGAAATACATATTGGTATTTATATATTGATATATATAAATTCTGCACTTTAACCTCTGACTTCCTTTTTATATACTGTAATTCTTTATTCTCACAATTGTTGAATATTATTTCTCATTGCATGTTGTGCCAACACATCCCAAAGCAAGTTCCTAAATCAGTGGATTCTGTTTAATTGGGCCATCAGTTAATCAGGGCATCGGCTTATTTGGAACAATTCTTGGAGATCAAATACAGATCAAGAAAATAGCTGGGATTCCCTTTATTTATTCGGGACAGTATGCCACTTAACTGGGACAGGAGACTGTTGCCGAACGTTTTCTAACAAGCATCAGTTGTGCACATGTCGTGTGGCCATTAGACCCTACACCATTGCTTAGAGCAAGCAGATTTTGTTAAATGGCGTCACCTGAATGTTTGTGTTCAAAAAGTAGAGATCTTTGTTGCCGATAGTTGGCAAGTAACGAACAGTAAGATGATTCAGAGCTGTTTTGCTCACTGCAGTTTCAAGCATTCAGGGTTGGAGATGCCAAAAACTGCTTGGAGTGAAAATGAACAATTTCACTGCTTCAGCAAGTTAGGAACTATGAAAAATTTGAAGATATCAGCAGTCATCTTGAATGTTACAATTAAAATGAAGATCTGGAGGATGCAATCATCAAGAGCACTGTTTGAAGCCAGTCCACTATCTACACTAGGTGTCTGTGCTGATTTTAACCATATAACCAAATAACAATTACAGCACAGAAACAAGCCATCTCAAGTCAAGTCAAATTTTAATGTCATTTCAACCATAACTGCTGGTACAGTGCATAGTAAAAATGAGACAACGTTTTTCAGGACCATGGTGTTACATGACACAGTACAAAAACTAGACTGAACTATGTAATAAAAAAAAACAGAGAAAGCTACACTAGACTACAGACCGACCTACACTGGACTGCATAAAGTGCACAAAAACAGTGCAGGCATTACTCCACACAGCTACCACTCTCTGAGTAAAGAAGTCTCGACCCTTCTAGTCCGTGTGGGATGCTTACTCTCACCTCGTCCCACCTACCTGCATTCAGCCTATAACCCTCCATTCCTTTCCTGTCCATTTACCTGTCCAATTTTTATTTTAAATGACAAAATCGAACCTGCCTCTACCACTTCTACTGGAAGCTTGTTCCACACAGCTACCACTCTCTGAGTAAAGAAGTTCCCCCTCGTGTTAACCCTAAACTTTTGCCCCTTAACTCTCAACTCATGTCCTCCTGCTTGAATCTCCCCTACTGTCAATGGAAAAAGCCTATCCACGTCAACTCTAAGTATCCCCCTCAAAATTTTAAATACCTCTATCAAGTACCCCCCCCCCCAACCTTCTACGCTCCAAAGAATAAAGACCGAACTTGTTCAGCCATTCTCTGTAACTTAGGTGCTGAAACCCAGGTAACATTCTAGTAAATCTCCTCTGCACTCTCTCTATTTATCTTTCCTATAATTTTGTGACCAGAACTGTACACAATACTCCAAATTTGGCCTCACCAATGCCTTGTACAATTTTAACATTACATCCCAACTCCTATACTCAATGCTCTGATTTATAAAGGCCAGTATACCAAAAGCTTTCTTCACCACCCTATCCACATGAGATTCCACCTTCAGGGAACTATACACCATTATTCCTAGATCACTCTGTTCTACTGCATTCTTCAATGCCCTACCATTTACCATGTATGTCCTATTTTGATTAGTCCTACCAAAATGTAGCACCTCACACTTATCAGCATTAAACTCCATCTGCCATCTTTCAGCCCACTCTCCTAACTGGCCTAAATTTCTCTACAAGCTCTGAAAACCTACTTCGTTATCCACAACGCCACCTATCTTAGTATCATCTGCATACTTACTAATCCAATTTACCACCCCTTCATCCAGATCATTATTATATATGACAAACAACATTGAACCCAGTACAGATCCCTGAGGCACACCACTAGTCACCAGCCTCCAACTTGACAAACAGTTATCCACCACTACTCTCTGGCATCGCCCATCCAGCCACTGTTGAATCCATTTTACTACTTCAATATTAATACCTAACGACTGAAACTTCCTAACTAACCTTCGGTGTGGAACCTTGTCAAATGCCTTACTGAAGTTCATATAGACAACATCCATTGCTGTACTCTCATCAACTTTCCTCATAACCTCTTGAAAAAATTCAATAAAATTTGTCAAACTTGACCTTCCACGCACAAATCCTTGTTAACTGTTCTTAATCAGACCCTGTCTATCTAGATAATTATATATACCATCTCTAAGAATACTTTCCATTAATTTACCCACCACTGACGTCAAGCTTACAGGCCGATAATTGCTAGGTTTACACTTAGAACCCTTTTTAAACAATGGAATCACAAGAGCAACACACCACTCCTCCGGCACCATCCCCGTTTCTAATGACATTTGAAATATTTCTGTCAGAGCCCCTGCTATTTCCACACTAACTTCCCTCAAGGTCCTCGGGAATATCCTGTCAGGATCTAGAGATTTATCCACTTTTATATTCTTTAGAAGCGCTAGTACTTCCTCTTCTTTAATCAACATAGTTTCCATAACTACCCTACTTGTTTTCTTAACCTTACACAATTCAATATCCTTCCCCTTAGTGAATACTGAAGAAAAGAAATTGTTCAAAATCTCCCCCATCTCTTTTGGCTCCGCAAATAGCTGTCCACTCTGATTCTCTAAGGGACTAATTTTATCCGTCACTATCCTTTTGCTATTAATCAAACTGTAGAAACCCTTTGGATTTATTTTCATCTTACTTGCCAAAGCAACCTCGTATCTTCTTTTAGCTTTTCTAATTTCTTTCTTAAGATTCTTTTTACATTCTTTATATTCCTTGAGCACCTCATTTACTCCATGCTGCCTATACTTATTGCAGATCTTCCTCTTTTTCTGAACCAAGTTTCCAATATCCCTTGAAAACCATGGCTCTCTCAAACTTTTAAACTTTCCTTTTGACCTAACAGGAACATAAGGATTCTGTACCCTCAAAATTTCACCTTTAAATGACTTCCATATCTCTATTCCATCCTTCCCATAAAACAAATCGTCCCAATCCATTCCTTCTAAATCCTTTTGCATCTCCACAAAATTAGCCTTTCTCCAATCAAAAACCTCAACCCTGGGTCCAGTGCTATCCTTCTCCATAATTATATTGAAACTAATTATGTTAAGTTATAGTCAATCAAAAGAAGTTGTCAACATACTCTGAATGAATTCCTCTGTCATTAGCTATTAGGAACAAACACACAGTCTTATAGTACTGTAGTAATTTTGGTAGCATACTAATTTATTCTGTATTTCATTTAAATACATAATTTGTTATTTGGTGAAAGGATAGTTTGCTTTTTGTACTTTTTTGACTATTTTGCATGAAACTTCAACTAATTGGGGCAGCCACTTATATGGGCCAAGATGTATATGTCCAAGAGAATAGAGAATAATGCAGCTCTGAGCTGCAGCAGACACTGCCCTATCTTAGTAACTGGAGCCTGGGAGCACTTGAGACCACAGTTCACAATTCCAGCATCTGCAGTCCTGAAGAAGGGTCTCGGCCCGAAACTTTGACTATCTATTCATTTCCATAGATGCTGCCTGGCCTGCTGAGTTCCTCCAGAATTTTGTGTGTGTTGCTTTGGATTTCCAGCATCTGCAGATTTTCTCGTGTTTATGATCTTCAGAATTTTGCATTTTCACAATTCCAAAGGATTAGTTCTGTTTGGGATTATTCCGGAATTAGGAAGTAATGGATTAATTAAAATGAGAGCTAATCTTTGCAATTATTCATTCATAATTTAACTTGAGCTACTATTTTAAGAGTATTGAAACTAATCATTGAGTGCAGGACTAATGCTAATGCTGTACCATTAAAGCTACAGAGGGAATACAATTGATGAATGCTCATGTTATTTATGGTCAAGGAAAAGTTCCGAATGAGATTAAGGAAGGAATTAAGTGACCATCTCCTGTATTAATATGTTGTTAGAGACATATCCTGCTACCAAATGTGCAGTTCAAGGTAGGTATGTTTTGCCACTTAATATTCTGTCTTATTGCATATTCAGGCCACCATCTCTCAACACTGTACCAAAAGGGTATTGTTTGGGTTTCTGGAGTTTGTGCTCAGAAGCTTTCGGAATAGACACCACTGTTGAATATTCAGAGGAGTTCTGCTCGTTGGGATGTGCTCCCATTGTAAATTCCTGAATATATTCGAAGTGTTAAAGCAGGTGAATGAATTTGTAGTCAATCGTTAATTGTTGTCTTTGTGTTTAAAAGCGAAAAAACATTACTCCAGGAGAGAGAAACTCTTAGACAAGGGGTCAGCAACCCGCGGCTCTGGAGCTGCATGCGACTCTTTCATCTCTGTGCTGCGGCTCCCCGTGGCCTTGGAAAATAAATGATATTTAATTAAAATGTATTTTATGTTAGTTTGTTAGTTTTTGAAATGTAATTTGAAATTTGAAGATTATGGTGATCTTGTACAATCTAAATAAAATGTTGTGGCAACCCCATTTCCTGGCACATCTGAACCGGCTCACAATTAGCCACCGTTCTGGCTAAGGGAGATAGCCTACGGGGGTTTGGATACGGGTCTTTTGGAGCATCCGCGCCCATGGGGGGCGGATTGAGGGAGGCTTTAAAGCAAGGCTGTTTAGTTCAAATAAAGTTACCTTTGACTGCAGTTTACCAACTCCATGTCATTATTTTAGCACTGCGTTTAGCACACCGCTACAACGTGTTTTTTTATCGCTATTAATATATGTCACCACTGCCAATGCCTGACACCCGCCAGTGCACGATTTCTTTTAATTTTTTGATCCAAGGTAGGCTAACTATGGAGTAACCTTCAACCTAACGTCTTTTTTTCGGAGTTCAAAATGTTTTTGTTGCATGCAGAAATGTAATTTCGTTTTCTCTGCAGGAGTTCATCAATTTCATAAATGCAACACATAGTTTGTTTATACATAGCATAAAGGCAAAAAAAATGTTGTATGCAGTGTTATTTCATTTTAAATGCCATACGGGTTTTGTGGCTCCCAGTGTTTTCTTTTCTGTGGGAAACGGGTCCATATGGCTCTTTCAGTGGTAAAGGTTGCCGACCCCTGTCTTAGACTCTCTCCAGAAGATCTGCTGTGTGAATAACGACTTGTATATCTCCAAGTTACATTTTCTGTATGGCTTGGTTTTTGTCAGTCACAGCAGTCCCTCTCTACTGTCCACACCAAAATCCCTCTTCTTACACTCCTCCAGACCCAGCTATGGTCCACTTATGTGGCACCAATGGCCTCGGTCTCCTGGACAACTTTGGTCCACACTTCTTCTACAGTCATTCCCTTTGTTCTCTCCCCTCTTTCCTGTATTTACAATTTAAAACAAACCCCCCCCCCCCACCCCCGTAACCAGTTCCATTCATGTTCACAATGCCTCTGCTTGTCCACAGATATTGTCCGTCCTGCTGAAAGAGAACGCTGGAGAAACTTGGCACATCGGAGGAGAGAGAAAAATTGAGAAAATGTTACATGTTGAGGGTCTTACATCGGAATTGGCCAGCTCTTACAAAGAAGAGAAGCTGGTGGAGTGATCTCAGGAAGAAGAACAATCTTTAAGCAGAGAATATTGAGCAATTTTTGTTTTTATTTCAGATTTCCATCATCGCTACGTTTTGCTCTTCCCTTTCAAAGTTCTGCCCACCATGGTGGCATTCACAGGACTGAGGACAGCATCTGCACATTGGATTACACGAGCTGTAACATGTTTATCTACTTTCACCCATCATATGAACTCAAAGCAGCATTTCAATAGATTAATGATCTGTAGATGCTCTGAGACTGGATACAGATTCAAACACAAAACAAGGTCTTTCAGTTTCTTCATTCATCACTACCAACACTGGTCCTTATACTGACATTATAAGGGGATCACATTCCCAGAAAGTGGTTTATATCGTGACTTTCCATGATGTGAATGTGCATTATTTGCACAGGCATCAAAAAAGTAAGTTGGAAATGTATTTGTTTATTTATTTCCACTTAAATTTGTGATAGTAAACTGTATTCTGTTTTAGGTAAGCGATTATGAGTTCTGTAAGGGTGAATTTCCATTATTCAAGCTGCTATAAAATGGGGGTTGGAGTGGGGGTGTTGCATGGGCACTTGCTAATTGAGACAGAATTTTCCTATAGAGCTGGAGTCACATATACCGCCTCAAGTTTCCTTTGTAAGTAAACTGGAACTAGCCCTTTATTAAACTCTAGATTTATTTTATTAACTGAAGTTAAGTTCCTTTGATGTGATGGGAAGGTTCGGCATCAGGCCTCTGGTTCGTAAGTCCAGGCCCCAGACTTGCTCAATAAAACACTTCACTCCAGGATTTCACCATTCACCTTCAGGGTTTGCTAAGGGTCTATGAAGAAGCTTTCCAAATCGCCTCTCTCACCCTGTCCTTTCCCCCAAAGAATTCTAAAGTTTTCTCCTTCCAGTATTTATCCAAATCCCTTTTGAAAGTTGGAAGGGCACTGGAGACAGAATCAATAGCAATTCCCCATTTGAATCTCGCTATTGATTCTACTTCCACCTGCTCTATCATTACAGACAATAACAACAGCCCTGGCCATTAAGGCTGAGCATGGTCAGGCACTTAGAAAACCACTCAAGACTTTAAATCTACAACTTGAGCAGCAGTGTTTAAAATAACATGTTGCTAGAAGGAGTTTATCAGCTTTTGGCTGTCCATTTATTTTTAAAAGGTTAGGTTGGGAGGTGTCTGGATGACTGAATTATATTTGAGCCAAGTTGTTAGCTTTATTTCTTTTCCCTTTGACAGCAGGGGTGTGGATTGAATTGCACGTGTGTCTTTCTTGGCCTCCCCAGTTACTCAGTAGGAGTTTACACTGAGAAATGCAGGGGAGAATTCTACAGCTACGTGCTGAGATATAAATGAACTGTGAGGCTACAACAGCCAGAATACTTAACCTACTGAGTTTCTTTCTGAATGGGAATATGGGGTCTCACACCAAAGAGCTACTGCAAGTGGTGAGATGCTCAGACCCAGATGGTGTTCCAGGCAGCCTGCACATTGGGTTTGTGTTTATAGATAGAGTTCTCAGGTGGAGGAAGCATCTGAGGAGATAGGTATACAAATTTCCTGATCCAACAACATGCAAACATTCCCTGTTAAACACTTTCCTCCGAAGTATTCATGAATTAGACATCGAGGACCGAGGTGGCCTTGCTTATTCAACTTTGGCCCTCATCCAATTCACACAATGGCCAGATCAGCAAACAAAAGAGATAAACAAAAATCCTGAATTGTATAGAATCTAAAAGACTGACAGCAGGAAATACAGTTTGGTTATCACACAAAGCACACTGCAGATGCTGGGGTCAAAGCAACACGCACAACACGCTGGAGGAACTCAGCAGTTCGAACAGCATCTGTGGAAATGAACAGTCAACATTTCGGGCCGAGACCCTTCGTCAGGACTGAAGCGGGAGGGGGCAGGGGCCCTTTAAAGAAGGTGGGGGGAGGGTGGGAAGGAGAAGGCTGGTAGGTGCCAAGTGAAAAACTAGTAAGAGGAAAGATCAAGGGGTGGGGGAGGGGAAGTAGGGAGGGAATAGGCCAGAGAAGTGAAGAAGGAATGTAAGGGGAAAGCACTATGGGTAGTAGAAGAAGGCGGAATCATGAGAGAGGTGATAGCAGCTGGAAGAGGAGGCAGAGTGTAAGTGGGAAGGGAGGGGGTGGGAATTACCAGAAGTTGGAGAATTCGATGTTCATGCCAAGGGGCTGGAGACTACCCAGACGATATATGAGGTGTTGCTCCTCCAACCTGAGTTTGGCCTCATCACACAGCAGAGGAGGCCATGTATGGACAAATTCAAATGGGAATGTGAAGCTGAGTTGAAGTGGGTGGCAAATGGGATATCCTGTCTGTTGTGGCGGGCGGAGCGGAGGTGCTCGACGAAGTGGTCCCCCAATCTGCGTCGGGTCCTGCTGATGTAGAGGAGGCCGCACCGGGAGCACCAGATGCAATAGATGACCCCAACAAACTCACGAGTGAAGTGCTGCCTCACCTGGAAGTACTGCTTGCGGCCCTGAATGGTGGTAACAGAGAATTTGTGGGGACAGGTGTCGTGCTTACGCTTGCAGGGATAAGTGCCAGGTGGGAGATCTGTGGGGAGGGACGTGTGGACCAGGCAGTCGCGGAGGGAACGATCCTTGCGAAAAGCAGAGAGGGGTAGAGAGGGAAAGATGTGCTTAGTGGTGGGGTCCTGTTGAAGGTGGCGGAAGCTGTGGAGGATAACGTGCTGGATCCAGAGGCTGCTGGGGTGGTAGGTGAGGACAAGGGGAACTAGGTCCCTGTTGTGGTGACGGGAGGATGGGGTTTAGTTATTACCTTTCTGTTCTTGAGCAACAGACACAAAATGTTGGAGGGACTCCACAGGTCAGCAAGCGTTTATGGAGGGAAATAACCAGCCAACCCTTTGGGAAACGTTGTTTATTCTGACTGCTCATTCCCCTCCATACATGCTGAGTTCCTCCAGCATTCAACATTTCCAGCATCTGCAGAATCTCCTGTGTCTGTGACCCTCCTGCTCTTCCTCTTTTCGGGGCCCTCCCCTTGGGATCGAGGATGAACAGTCTCCACTCTGGTTCTGAGGCTGACGATGCCAATGTGGGAACTGTAGACTCCTTCACAGATCGGATAGGAGGCAACTGAGTAGGGACTGTTGTGTTTAGCAATTCCAGAAACTAATTGAAAGATAGACACAGACCAGGGATACTTGTCAACTTAGTTTTTATCCCTTTTGTTTCAGTGAGGAGCTCACATATGACATGGTGACGTGATGACATAAGCCATTCATGCAGTCTGATATTTAACCATTAATGAATTATATAAACAAACAGAATGCTTAATCAATGAATATATTCACAATATTACTCAAATGCTAAATACACCACCTGTTTACTTATAAACTCCCAGGTGGGACTTGTGGCTGTGAAACAATCTGGGCCCTGGTTGCAGCCGTTGACTCTGGGACTGCAGGAAGTGGTCCTTACAGCGCTGGACAACGTTCTTCTCTAACAATTAACTCTTGCTCTCCTCATCAGATGCAATCTCCACTGTATAGAGAGAGGTCCAGCGCTGTCCTTAATCTTTCCAAGTACCCACTTTCAATCATCTCCGAGGTCCCTCACCAGGGCTGCTTGTCCAGGAGTGAAATATCGAACCTCCTCGTTTGAGGAGTCCTCAATTTGTCCTGAATACATCTCAGACTGTGTTTTAGGAGACCCAGGTGTGAGCGCAAGGGATGACCCAGGAATAGCATAGCTAGTGAGTTGTTGGTTGTGGAGTGTGCTGCATTGCAACATGCAAAGGGGAAATCGGTGAGCTTCCGATTCCGTGTCAAGTGTACATTCCAGACAAACCTTTCCGTCAAGCCATTTGAGGTACGGTGCAGATGTAATATGTCTTATTTCATGCACTTTCAGGAAGGAATGGACTGCTCCACAATAAACTGTGCTCCATTGTCACTGACTAAATGTTCTGGAACACCAGTCCCCGAGAGGAGTGTGCGACTGAGAAGTGGAGGCTGTTGGGAACACTTTCAGCCACTTCGTAGCTGCATCCACTGCTACCAAGAAAGTTGTGCCCATGAATGGTCTGGCAAAATCCACATGAATCCTCTGCCAGTGCAGTACAGTCTGTTCCCAGGGATGGAGAGGCACTGCCCTTGGCATCCCAAACAGCGCATGGCAAGCTGCTCAATCTGCCGATCTACCCCGAGCCAGCAGACAAAGCTTCGAGCTAATGCTTTCATTTAGGCCATGCCTGCACAGTATGACTGGCATGTAGCTCCTCCAATACTTGGATGGTGAAATAATTCTCATTCCCCACATAAGGCGACCACTGTCTAGGGCACCTTCATCCAAATAGCAATCGGTCAAAATGGGGGAAGTGGAATTTCTGCCTCACATTCAGCCACTGAGACAGTGTGAGGTCATTCCTGGTTTCGCTTTGGATCTTCTCTGCCATAATAGGGAGACTTTCTGCTTGCATTCGGGAGAATACATCAAGAGGAATGTACTCTTTTGTAAATTTTCCAGCTATTTCCTTTTTCAAGGGTAAATGAGAAAACCAATCAAAATTTCCATGATGAGTTCTCCTCTTGAATTTGATCTTATAATTATGTCCTCTGAGAAACAGACCCATCTCTGCATTTGTGTTGCTGTTGTTGTGGAACACCCTTCTGTGGATTGAAAATGGACACGATTGGCTGATGGTCAGTAACGAGGGTAAACTCTCACTCATACAGGTACTGGTTGAAACATTTTATACACCAAACCAAACGTGAGGCCTCTCTGTTAATCTCTGCATAACTTTTTCTCTGCAGCAGTAACGGAACGTGATGCAAAGGCTATAGGACGTTCAGTTCCATCACTCAGAACATGTGACAGGACTACACCTATACCATAAACAAGGCATCACAGGCAAACTTCGCCGGACGATGTGAATCGTAATGTAAATACAATGTCACCATTTCCTTTACCTTTTGGAAAGCCACCTCACTCTGCTTTGTCCAATGGCATTTCTTCCTGGTCTGCAGTGATGAGTTCAAGGGGTGGAGCACAGAATCCACTTTTGGCAGTGTTACGCCTGTGCCCCAACTCTGAGGGGCCGAAGGGTATAAAGTAGCCCGCTCCTTTCTGAGACTCGCAAGATCGCTATTAATTCAGGTCAGGAGACCCAGGAAATGAGAGAAAGACACATAGAATCCACAAGGGGTTTGGAATATCCTGGCCCCTCAGCAATACAAAGCCACGGGAAACGGCCATTGTCTCTTGGAGACGGAATTGTGTATTGAGCACTGTGCTATTCATCGAAGCCCTCAGGGAATGACCAGAGTGGGCTGGTTGGGGGATTGCATCATTCCAACCTGACTGACATCTGAGACCCCGTGAGTAAGGATAAAAGAAAGTCTGGGGAACAACCCCTTTAGACGCACCAGGAGAAACGCCAGAAATCCCGTGACAGCATTTATTAGCGACAGCCGGTGGAGGGCCCACTTGTGTCCTTTCCCGTTGCCTGGGATTGGGGCCTTACCACGGAAGATGGCTTAGCTAAAGAAGAGATCACCACTGACGCCATTTCGAAGGATCGACATCATAAAAATGAAAACGGGCAAGTTCTAATGAAATTGTCTCTCTCTCCAACCAAAAGCTGCAGCCTGAATGAACTGAAGTGACTTTTATATTTCCATCAGACAATACATTATCCCCTAGACAACGATAGAGCTATTTCTTATTGATTGTTATTATACCGCGCTTTTAGATTCAGTATTGACTACATATATTATCTGTATGTTTGCATTGATATTATTTTTGTGTATTTTTATCAATAAATGCTGTTAAAAATAGTACCATCAGACTTCAACGGACCTCTCTATCTTTGCTGGTAAGTGGCCCAGTTATGGGGTACGTAACAGCAGAAACCTGTTATAGTAATTGACAAATCCTAAAAAGGACTGCAACTATGACACATCCTTTGGCCTTGAGGTGTCCATCATTGCTTGAATTTTCTCAGGACGCTTGTGTAATTCTTGTGCGTCAATGGTGTGGCCACAGCAAGTGATGCTTGGCTTAAAGAATTCGCAGTTGTCATGTCATGCTCTGAGCTCTTAATCTTCTAATCTTTTTAACATGGTTTTGAGATTTTGGAGATGTTCCTTGTCATCCTCACTGGTAACAATAATGTCAGCCAGATTACACTGAGTGCCTGGGCAGTATTGCAGCATCTGGTCCATAGTTTTCTGCCAGAGTGCAGGTGCAGATGCTACTCCAAAACCAAGTCTATTTTAATGATAAAGCCCTTTGTGAGAGTTTATGCTGAGAAACACTTTGGACCCTTCTTCCATCTCCACCTGCAAATAGGCCTCAGCTAACTCCAGTTTGTTTAAGTGATTAACTCCAGAAAGTATGCAAAAATATCCTCTATCCATCCAAAATATTAAAATCATCACAGATCCTGACAGACCCATCCTTTTTGGCTACTAGGACCACCAGCTTTGTCAATGGGCTTCACATAACCTTGAAAAGAATTATTTTAGCCTCTATGCAATCCAGCTCACGAGCTACTTTATTCCAGATGACCTAAGGAAACAGACAGGCTTTGTAAAATGGGGGTGCGGCATTTTCATTTAACACGATTTTACCCCTGTTATGTTTGAGTTTTACAATGCCATCCTTGAACATTGCTGTGGCGTCATCCATTACCTTTCCTAATTTGATTTCAGTTGTCTCCTTTACAGAGGATATGACACGCAAATGGTGGTGGATGAATTCCCAATCAAGTTGTAGTTGTCTCAGCCAATCATGATTCCACAATGCTGATCCTCCTGTTTTTACCACATACAATCCCAAAATGCTTGTTGGTTGCTGTATTTCACTATTACAAATGTCATTCCCACAGGAGTTATCTTAAGGCTATAAATTCACGGTGTAAATCTTAAGGCTGCCCAATCCTGTGTCTCTCTCATGGTTATCAGGTTTTTCATCAACAGCATACTAATTGGTTCTATTTTGAAACTGCTAGTGGATTTTTAGCTTTCTCTCTTCTGTGTGCAGTCCATTTTTGTCGGCCCAACATGCTCTTTGTATGTGCCCTACTTTACTGCATTTTCTGGAAGTTTCACCATTAAACCTGCTTTGGTCTGGTGTATGTGAGCACCTGCCACAATGGTAACACATTTTGTTTGGCCAGGTCAGTTTCTGTTTAGACATTGCAATTTTGTTCACACTCACTTTCATTCCTGACTGCAATTCAATTGTGTCTCTATCTGCTTTTTCCATTGATACAGTGATTTCAACTGCTCTTTTAAATGTGAATCGTGCTTCAGTTAGGAGCCATTTCTGAATGCGTTCTTGTAAGATTCCACAAATTAATTGATCTCACAGTACATCATTAACCCTTCACGGAATTGAAAATGCTTGGGCAATTTCGTCAATTCAGCCACATAAACTGAAATGGGTTTCCCTTCCTTTTGAATCCACTTATGAAACATAAAGCATTCTGCAACCAACAATGGCTTTGGTTCTAAATGTCCCTGTATTATGTTCACGATATCAGCAAAGCTCATTTCAGCTGGTTTAGTTGGAGCAGTTAAACTTCTAAGCAAACCCTATGCTTTTCCATCTATTTCACTCAGCAACACTGGCACTCATTTTTCATTGGCTATTCCACTTTCTTCAAAACACTTCTCAATTTGTTCAGTACACATCATCCTGTTATCTGCTGTGCAATCAAATGTGTCTATCTCTCTGACATAGCCAGCTTTTCAGCTATTTTTATTTATTATTATTAACACCCAGTACACACTGTTTATGAATCCATAGCCATACTTGTTCCCTGTTATTCTTGCCTTTTATTTTAAGCTCAAATGTCTCTCTCCCCTTCTGAAGAAAAACGTGCTGTGCTTCAACGGGTAGGTAGTTGTCTTAAGTTCATTGTAAAACTTCCTTGTTGCCTCTGTTATGTTTTGTAACTCCTGAAATTAATTGAAAGTAGAACACGAGGGCAAGAATATTTGTCTACATAGTTTTTACCCGCCCTTTGTTTTTAGTGAGGCGTTCACATATGATTTGGCAGCATAAAGATTTATGACTTTGCTCAAATTTTCCAGCATCTGCAGAAACTCTTCTGTCTATGACCTTTCTGCTCTTCCTCTCTCCTAGCCATCCCCTCAGGATCAAGGATGACTTGTCTCTGTTCTGGTTCTGTGGCTGACGATCTCATTGTGGAAACTGTGGACTTCCTCACAGATGGGACAGGAAGTGACTGATAGCCCATCAGGGATTGAAAGGAACTAATTGAAAAAAAAACACTTGTCCACTTAGTTGCAATTTTCCCTTTCTTTCCATGAGCTGCTCACATTTGACGTGGTGACGTAATGATGTAAGCCATTTGCGTACTTCCTACATATGATGTGGTGAAAAGACAGGTTTATGGGATTGAGTGGGATCAAGGATCAGATATAGTGGAATGTTGGAGTGGACTCAGTGGGCTGAGTGGTCTGGCTCTGCTCCTATGTCTTATAAGTGGAATCAAAAGTAAGGGAAGTCATACGTAGCTGAATTAAAGAGATTGTCTGAACATTGTCTGCTTAATAATGCACTGAGAGATCATTTAGTTTGTAAAACCATTCAAAGTATTCTATATGAAGCACAACTTACAAGTACAAGAACAGTTGAAACAGAGGTTAGAGACGCAATTGAGTTGCAGTCAGGAATGAAAGTGAGCCTGAACAAAATTGCAGTATCTAAACCCTGAGTTCCCAACGTTTTTTATGCCATGGACCAATGCCATTAATCAAAGGGTCCATAGACCCCAGGTTGGGAACCCCTGGTTTAAGCAGAAACCAGCCTGGCTGAACAAATTGTGTTACCATTGTGGCAGGGGCTCACGTACACCAGACCAAAGCAGTCTTAAATAAAATGTAACAAAGTTGGACAAATACAAAGAGCATGTCAGGCAGACAAAATTAAGTGGACTACACAGGGAAGAGAAAAATCTAAAGAAATGAAGTTGCAGTTACAAGAAAAGCACTAATCTGCATGTTGGTGATGAAAAATCTTATAATGATGAGAGTGACACAGAGCCTTGGGATTTACGATGTGAAAACTAACAATATGCTTACACCAGAAGTGAACGGAAGGTTTATTAAAATGGAATTGGACACCGGCTTGGCTGTTTCAGTCATTCCACAAAATGAGTTTGAGCAGTATTTCAAAGATGCTGAGCTGAAGCCTACGGATATCCAACTAAGAGCTTTTATTGGAGAAAAGATAACTCCTGTGGGAAAGACATTCGTAAACGTGAATTACAACAACCAACAAGCCACATTTGGCTTGTATGTGGTAAAAACAGGAGAGCCAGCATTGTTGGGCCATAATTGGTTGAAAAAACTAAAACTCGATTGGAGATCCATCCACTGCATGTCACATCAGAGTCAATTGAAAGCAGATTAAGCTAGTTCCTGGACAATGCCACAGTAGTGTTCAATGATGGCACTGGAAAACTCAGACATATCAAGGGTAAAATAGTGTTAAATAAAAATGCCACACCTGTGATAAAGTAGCCAGTGAGCTAGATCACATGGAGGCCAAAGGAATCCTTTCCAAGCTTGGGTGGAGCAGTGGGAAATGCCAGTGGTCTAGTAGCCAAGAAGAAGCACTTTGTGTGTGTTACTTGGATTTTGTCAGAATCTGTGATAATTTTAAGTTCACCATTAACCCAGTAAATCCTCTGCCTAGGATAGAGGACTTCTTGGCAAACCTTTCTGGAGGGGAAACACTTAAGCAAAGTGGACTTAGCTGAAGCCTACCCACAGAAGGAGACAGAAGAAGAGTCCAAAGTGTTTCTCACCATAAACCCTCATAAAGGGCTTTATCACTATGATAGGCTTGTTTTTGGAGTAGCATCTACACCTGTCCTCTGGCAGAAAGCGATGGACTAGGTGCTGCATGGTTGCCCGGGCACACAGTGTTACCTGGATGACATCACTGTCACCAGTAAGGATGACATAGAGTACCTACAAAATCTCAAGACAGTTAAAAAGATTAAAAGGTTATGGGCTCAGAGCTCAATGCAACAAGTGTGTATTCTTTAAAACAAACATCACTTACTGTGGTCACATTATCGACACACAAGTGTGCTGAGAAAGTACAAGCAGTGGTGGATGCCCTAATTCCAAAGGATTTGTCAATTACTATAACAAGTTCCTGCCAAACTCCTTGAATTCATTACTACAGAATGAGAAGAAATGACAATAGACAAAGCTTTCAAAGACGTTCAGGAATTGGTGACATCAGACACTGTACTCCCACGTTATGATCCACATCGTCCAGTGAAACTTGCCTGTGACTCCTTGCCTTTTGGTGTCAGTGCAGTCATATCACACGTTAGTCGTGGAGGTGAACACCCCATAGCCTCTGCGTTATGTTCCTTAACCGCTTCGAAGAAAAATTACACACAGATTAACAAAGAGCCTTGAGTCTGGTTTGGGCTGTACTTGCATCAACCACTGGTGTCCATTTTCAATCCACAGAAGGGTGTTCCACAAACAGCAGCAGCATGAATGCAGAGCTGTGCTCTGTTTCTTGGAGGACACAGTAACAAGATTGAAATCAAGAAGACGACTAATCATGGAAATGCTGATGGATTATCCCGTTTGCATTTGGAAATTGAAATAGCTGACAAATTTATAAAAGTGAACAGTCCTGTTGCAGCCATTATAGAGACTCGGATGTCTCAGGAGCAGGAATGGCTGCTTAGTGTACTGGGCTTTAGATGTTTCAAAAAGGACAGGGAGGGAGGCAAAAGAGGTGGAGGTGTGGCAGTGCTAATCAGGGTTAGTATCTGTGGTGAACTAAATATACCTGTCTGGACACGCCCCCTGCTGACTGCTCCTGTGGCTCCTCCCACAGACCCCTGTATAAAGGCGATTGAGGCCTGAGCCCAGCCTCTCAGTCTCCAGGATGTAGTATGGTGGTCACTCACTGCTGGTTCCTTCTTCCAGTCAATAAAAGCCGATATCTCGCCTTTACGTCTCAGAGTGAGTTATTGATGGTGCATCAGTATCACAGCTGCAGAAAAGGAGAAAGTCATGGAGGGATTGTCCATTGAGCCATTGTGGGTGGAAGTCAGAAACAGGAAGAGGGAAATAACTCTAAAAGCATAGAACATTACAGCACAGAAACAGGCCTTTTGAACCTTCTTGGCTGTGCCGAATGGTTTTTCTGCCTAGTCCCACTGACCTGCACCTGGGCCATATCCCTCCAAACCCCTCTCATCCATGTACCTGTCCAAGTTTTTCTTAAATGTCAAAAGTGAGCCTGCATTCACCACTTCATTCCACACTCCCACCACTCTCTGCGTGAAGAAGCCGCCCCCCCCCCCCCCGCAATGTTCCCTTTAAACTTTTCCCCGTTCACCCTTCGAGTCAATTCACTTTTATTGCTATATCGACCATAACTGCTGGTACAATACATAGTAAAAATCAGACAATGTTTTTCAGGGCCATGGTTTACATGACACAGTACAAAAACTAGACTGAACTATGTAATAAAAAAAAACACAGAGAAAGCTACACTAGACTACAGACCGACCTACACTGGACTGCATAAAGTGCACAAAAACAGTGCAGGCATTACAATAAATAATAAACAGGACAATAGGGCAAGGTGTTAGTCCAGGCTCTGGGTATTGAGGAGTCTGATAGCCTGGGGGAAGAAATTGTTACATAGTCTGGTCGTGAGAGCCCGAATGCTTCGGAGCCTTTTCCCAGGCGGCAGGAGGGAGAAGAGATTGTATGAGGGGTGCATGGGGTCCTTCATAATGCTGTTTCCTTTGTAGATGCAGTGTGTAGTGTAAATGTCCGTGATGGCTGGAAGAGAGACCCCGATGATCTTCTCAGCTGACCTCACTATCAGCTGCAGGGTCTTGCGATCCAAGATGGTACAATTTCCGAACCAGGCAGTGATGCAGTTGCTCAGGATGCTCTCAATACAACCCCTGTAGAATGTGATGAGGATGGGAGGTGGGAGATGGACTTCCCTCAGCCTTCGCAGAAAGTAGAGACGCTGCTGGGCTTTCTTTGCTATGGAGCTGGTGTTGAGGGACCAGGTGAGATTCTCCGCCAGGCGAACACCAAGAAATTTGGTGCTCTTAACTATCTCTACCGAGGAGCCGTCAATGCTCAGCAGACAGTGGTCGTTACGTGTCCTCCTGAAGTCAACAACCATCTCTTTTGTTTTGTTCACATTCAGAGACAGGTTGTTGGCTCTCCACCAGTCCATTAGCCGCTGTACCTCCTCGCTGTAAGCTGACTCGTCGTTCTTGCTGATGAGACCCACCATGGTCGTGTCATCGGTGAACTTGATGATATGGTTCGAGCTGTGTGTTGCAGCACAGCCCTGGGTCAGCAGAGTGAACAGTAGTGGACTGAGCACACAGCCCTGGGGAGCCCCCGTGCTCAATGTGATGGTGTTGGAGATGCTGCTTCCGATCCGGACTGACTGAGGTCTCCCAGTCAGGAAGTCTAGGATCCATTTGCAGAGGGAGGTGTTCAGGCCCAGTAGGCTCAGCTTTCCAATCAGTTTCTGAGGGATGATTGTGTTGAATGCTGAACTGAAGTCTAACCCATGCTTAACCCATGACCTCTCGTTTTTTTCTCCCCTGGCCTCAGTGGAAAAAGCCTGCTTGCATTCACTCTATCTATACCCATCATAATTTTATACAGCTCTATCAAATCACCCCTCATTTTCCTACGCTCCAGGGAATCTTCTGGGTGTTTTTATAGACCCCCTCCCAATAGTAACAGGGATATTGAAGAGCAGATAAGGAGACAGATTCTGGAAAGGTGTGACAATAATAAAGGAGTTGTGGTGGGAGATTTTTAACTTTCCTAATATTGATTGGCATCTCATTAGCACAAAGGGTTTAGATGGGTGTGTTCAGAAAGGATTCCTGACAAAATATGTAGATAAACCAACTAGAGGAGAGGCTGTATTTGATCTGGCATTGGGAAATGAACCTGGTCAGGTGAAAGATCTCTCGGGAGAGCATTTTGGAGATAGTGATCACAATCCTATCTCCTTTACCATAGCATCGGAGAGGGATAGGAACAGACAAGTTAGGAAAGCGTTTAATTGGAGTAAGGGGAATTATGAAGCTTTTAGGCAGGAACTTGGGAGCAGAAATTGGGAACAGATGTTCTCAGGGAAATGTACAGCAGAAATGTGGCAAATGTTCAGGGACCATGGCGTTCAGCATAGGTATGTTCCATTGAGGAAGGGGAAGGATGGTAGGGTAAAAGAACCATGGTGTACAAAGGACGTCGAAAATCTAGAGAAAAGCTTACAAAAGGTTCCAGAAACTAGGTATTGTTAGAGCTCTAGAAAATTACAAGGTTGCTAGGAAGGAACTTTTTTTTTAATTGATTTGTTCCGATTTTTTTTATAAAAAGGAAATTATGTGATGTTGTTGATATTGAGTCTGGAAGATTGAAAAGTGCCTGAGGAAGGAACTTAAGAATGGAATTAAGAGAGCCAGAAGGGGCCATGAGAAGCCCTTGGTGAGCAGGATTAAGGAAAACCCCAAGGCATTCTACAAGTATGTGAAGAGCAAGAGGATGAACTGTGTGAGAATAAGACCAATGAGGTGTAATAGTGGAAACGTGTGCACGGAGCCGGAGGCAGTAGCGGAGGTACTTAATAAATAATTTGCTTCAGTATTCACCAGGGCAAAAGACCTTGGCAATTGTGGGGATGACTTACAGCAGACTGAAATGCTTGAACAGACAGACATTAAGAAAGAGGATGTGCTGGAGCTTCTAAAAAGCATTAAGTTAGATAAGTCACTGGGACTGGAAGAGATATGGAATGCGCTGCCGGCGGAGGTTGTGGAAGTGGATACAATAGGGTCTTTTAAGAGCCTCTTAGATAGGTACATGGAGCTTAGAAAAATAGAGGGCTATGTGCTAGGGAAATTCTAGGTAGTTTCTGGAGTAGGTTACATGGTCGACACAACATTGTGGGCCAAAGGGCCTGTAATGTGCTGTAAATTTCTATGTTCTATGTTTTATAACCCATATGTAAACAAACAAAGGATGTGTAATTAAACCATATATTTACAATGTCACTCAAAAATGAAATACACTACAGATATGTTCCTTGTGAGGTGGTGTCCTTCTTCCACCAGTTACGCAGAGTCCACAGCCCATGAACTCAAGAATCTCAGTCGCATACAATTCTCCACTTTAAGTGCCACCATTTCTCAGGGAGTCACTGAGTCCCAGAAGTGTACAGCACAGAAACAGGCCTCTGCTGAACTTTAGCCCATCTTCAGTACCCTACTTTAATCCTATTTGCCCACATTAGGTCCATTCCCTTCTGTGCTTTGCCTATTTAACAATGTCTAATCCCTTTTAAATATATTCTAGTTATTCCACCACCTCTTCTGACAGCAAGTGTAGGTACCAACCACTCTTTGTGTAATAAAACCTACTTCTCAGATCTCCTTTAAAGCCCTTTCCTCTCACCTTAAACATATGCCCTCTTGATGTTGATACCCCAAACAGGAAGTGTTGCACTTTTGCAGGGAATCTCAGGCATGACCTTGGCTCTGTCCACCTGGTACTCATTGCCACGATGGAGCTTGGAATGGGGTGCCTGTTTGAAGTTCTATTACAAGATCCAAGGTCTTTTCCCAACCAGCTCTGTTGTCAAGCGAGTTTTCCTGCAATCGACTCCGGTCACACTGTGACTGGCTTCACTTAGCATTCAATGCTACACACACACACACCTTTACAATGACAGTTGTATTTACAGAGCTAAAGAGCAATTAGCCAAAGGGTAAGAAAAAGTATTTGAGTAAACTGTCATGTCTGGCTTCATTTTACCAGAAACTGTGAAACGGTGTTGGGTGATATTATGTTTTTAACAGTATTTGCAACAAAACTGAACAAAATTAAATGACCCAAGTGACTTCAGATTCTGTTGTGGCATAAAATGTAACTCAAACAGACAGATCCAAAGAATGCATTGAAATCATTCATTGGATTTCACTCTTCCATTCTGATGCACAAAAGACATGCAGCCTCCAACCCTAACATCCAAGGTTTCCAGCACTATGCTATCCCTGATTAGTAGCAATACATATGATTGCTGTGGGAAAGACAGGTGGTACGGGGATAAGAGGAGCGTTCAGAATGAGCAAATGACCACTGGGCATTTTTGTCAATGAGGTATAATGGCAGAATCGAGGATATTGCTGGAGCTCAACTGGGCACCAGAGGAGCCAGGGAGAAGATGGCTCCAGAATCCCCACTAATTCATACAATGCAGAAACGAATTGTCTTTCATCAAGGGGCAGTGTGGGGATGAGCTCTCCACAATGTGAACAGTTGTAGTGAGCCACTTCAGTGTACAGATCAGGGCTCCATTCATTGATCAGTGCAGTTAGTCCCAGAGAGAAGGGCCTGAGGAATTATTGTGTGTCAGACGGGCTTCCTTGGAAGTCAAGTGTTGAAGATATGTTTTTCTTCTTTTCCCTGAGCAAATTGTGAGTCTTTGGAACTCAAAAGGTGGTGGGAGCAGAGGGAGATAAGTAATGGGAGTAGGGAGAGCATAGTCAGATAGATAAGATGAAAAGTGGAGCAGTTGAGGGGCTGAGTGGCCTACTCCAGGTACTAACTCACAAGTGCAACAGGTAGTGTGGTGAACTCCTAGTTGTACTTCAAGTGTTCATTGATGCCTGTAGGCTGGATCTCAAACCTCCAACTTACGTCAGCAAGCGTGGAACTGTGACTTTCCCAAACCATTGATATTGTTAAACAAGCAACAAACACTGAAGAGATGTCCGTTGGGTGAAGGTCTATCACTCTTGGAAGTGACTAGGTCAGTTTCTCTGAGATCTTACCCAGAAGGAAATGATCTAGCCCCGGTTAAGTCCTGCCGAAGGGTCTCGGCCCGAAATGTTGACTGTACTTTTCTCCATAGGTGCTGCCTGGCCTGCTGAGTTCCTCCAGCAATTTGTGTGTGCTTCTTAACCCCAATTAAATTACATTCATGAATATAAGATGTCAATAAATCTAATTTCTCAGCATATGTTTTACAATCTTAACCCAAAACATTGATTGTTCACTTTCCTCCATAGATGCTGCCTGTCTTGTGAGTTCCTCCAGCACTCTGCGCTTTTCCTAAGATTTCCAGCATCTGTAGTCTCTAGTGTTTCCTGTCGGCGGTTGATGAAGAAGTTGCCCTCAGGTCCCTTTGAAATCTTTCTCCTCTCACCTAGATAGATATCTTCTAATCTTTGATTCTCTTTCTCTGAAAAAAATACTGTGTACATTCATCCTCTCTATGGCCCAACTTTCTCCACTCCCAGATCCCCAGAGTCTGCAGGGCAATGTGTTTGCAGGATCTTCATCATGGTGGCTGGACCCTGTCACAATTCTCACAGTCCAGTAAGAACCAGGGATTTGTTGACCATAAACATTCCAAGTTCTTCAACCAGAACATCCCTCAGGCAAGCGTCACCCACAACAAGCCTCCCCTACCTTGACTCACTTTCATTTGACAACAAACATAATGTTCTGGTCAACAGTCAACATCCTGGGTCATTGGGCTGGAAAGTCCGAGTTGTCTCCTTACCTGGTGGCACTCACCTTCATTGGCAGTTGGAGAATGGCTACTCCAGCAGAATAACTCATCAAGATGGTGATCTCCTGTACCTTGTCCTGGGAATGAGGAATCTTCTGCCCTGTTTCCATGGTTACTCTAATGGCTCCTCTGGGACCTTATAAAAATGTATAAAATCATGAGGGCCATAGAGAGGATGAATGTATACAGTATTTTTTCCAGAGAAAAAGAATCAAAAATTAGAGGACACACATAAATTGCTGGTGGAACACAGCAGGCCAGGCAGCATCTATAGGGAGAAGTACTGTCGACGTTTTGGGCCGAGACCCTTCATCAGGACTAACTGAAAGGAGAGATACTAAGAGGTTTGAAAGTAGTGAGGTGAGGGGGAAATGCAAAATGATAGGAGAAGACCAGAGGGGGTGGGATGAAGCTAAGAGCTGGAAAGGTGATTGGCGAAAGTGATACAGTGCAAGAGAAGGGAAAGGATCATGGGACGGGAGGCCGGGGAAAAGAAAGGGGGAGGGGGGAGCACCAGAGGGAGGTGGAGAACAGGCAGGGTGATGGGCAGAGAGAGGGAAAAAAAAACAAACAACTAAATATGTCAGGGATGGGGTAAGAAGGGCAGGAGGGGCATTAACAGAAGTTAGAGAAGTCAATGTTCATGCCATCAGGTTGAAGGCTACCCAGCCGGTATATAAGGTGTTGTTTCTCCAACCTGAGTGTGGCTTCACTTTGACAGTAGAGGAGGCCATGGAAAGACATATCAGAATGGGAATGGGACGTGGAATTAAAATATGTGGCCACTGGGAGATACTAGTTTCTCTGGCGGACAGAGCGTAGGTGTTCAGCAAAACGGTCTCACAGTCTGCATCGGGTCTCACCAATATATAAAAGGCCACACCGGGAGTACCGGACGCAGTATACCATCTGGAAGGACTGTCTGGGGCCCTGAATGGTGGTGAGGGAGGAAGTGTAAGGAAGTGTATCTGTTTACAAGGATAAGTGTCAGGGGGGAGATCGGTGGGAAGTGATGGGGGGATGAGTGGACAAGGGAGTCGCGTAGGGAGCGATCCCTGCGGAAAGCAGAAAGAGGAGGGGAGGGAAAGAAGTGCTTGGTAGTGGGATCCCATTGGAGGTGGCAGAAGTTACAGAGAATTATACGTTGGACCTGGAGGCTGGTGGGGTGGTAGGTGAGGACAAGGGGAACCCTATCCCGATTGAGGTGGCAGGCGGATGGGGTGAAGGCAGATGTGCAGGAAATGGGAGAGATGTGTTTGAGAGCAGAGATGATGGTGGAAGAAGGGAAGCCCCTTTGGTTAAAAAAGGAAGGTATCTCCTTCATCCTGGAATGAAAAGCCTCATCCTGAGAGCAGATGCAGTGGAGACAGAGGAATTGTGAGAAGGAGATAGCCTTTTTGCAAAAGACAGGGTGGGAAGAGGAATAGTCCAGGTAGCTGTGAGAGTCTGTAGGCTTATAGTAGATATCAGTAGATAAGCTGTCTCCAGAGATGGAGACAGAAAGATCATGAAAGGGGAGGGAGGTGTCGGAAATGGACCAGGTAAATTTGAAGGCAGGGTGAAAGTTGGAGGCAAAGTTAATGAAGTCAATGAGCTCAGCATGCGTGCAGGAGGCAGCGACAATGCAGTCATCGATGTGGCAAAGGAAAAGAGGGGGACGGATACCCGTATAGAGTTGGAACACGGACTGTTCCACAAAGCCAACAAAAAGGCGGGCATAACTGGGTCCCATGCGGGTGCCCATGGCTACACCCTTGGTTTGAAGGAAGTGGGAGGAGCTAAAGGAGAAATTATTGAGAGTAAGAACTAATTCCGCTGAACGGAGGAGAGTGGTGGTAGAGGGGAATTGGTTAGGTCTGGAATCCAAAAAGAAGTGAAGATCTTTGAGACTGTCCTGGTGGAGGATGGAGGTATATAGGGACTGGACGTCCATGGTGAAAATAAGGTGGTGGGGGCCAGGGAACTTAAGATCATTTAAAAAATTCAAAGCATGAGAAATGTCACGAACATGGGTGGGAAGAGATTGAACAAGGGGGGATGAGACAGTGTCAAGGTATGCAGAAATGAGTTCGGTGGGGCAGGAGCAAGCTGAGACAATAGGTCTACCTGGACAGGCAGGTTTGTGGATCTTGGGTAGAAGGTAGAAACGGGAAGTGTGGGGTGTGGGAACTATGAGGTTGGTGGCAGTGGATGGGAGATCCCCTGAGCTGATAAGGTTGGTGATGGTATAGGAGACAATGATAAAAATAGTAAAAATTAGAGGATATAGATTTAGATGAGAGGAGAATGATTTAGGAGGGCCTGACGGCAACTTCTTCATGCAGATGGTGATGAGTATATGGAATGAGCGTTCAGATGATGAAGTTAAGAAAGATACAAAAGCAATTAACACAAATGGGGATGTACACGTACATGGATAGGAAAGGTTATAAGGGATGAGAAAATCTGCAGATGCTGGCAATCCAAGCAACACACACAAAATGCTGAAGGAACTCAGCGGACCAGGTAGCATCTATGGAAAACAGTAAACAGTCGATGTTTTGGGCCAAGACCCTTCATCAGGGAAAAGGAAAAGGTGTGGGTTGGAACAAGAAGGTGGGGAGAGGGGAGGAAGAAGTACAAGGTGGTAGGTGATAGGTGAAACCAGGAGAGGGGGAAGAGTGAGGGGAGGAGTGAAGTTGGGGGCTAGGGAACAGATGGGTGAAAGAGATTAACAGCTGGAGAAGGGGGCAAATCTGATAGGAGAAGGTAGAAGACCTTGGAAGAAAGGGAAGTGGGAGGTGCACCAGAGGGAGGTAATGAGCAGGTAAGGAGATGGGGTGAGAGAGGGAAACAGAATGAGAATGGTGAAGGTGGGGCAATTACCGGAAATACAAGAAATCTTTACTTCACCCCTCCTCCTCTCCTGGTTTCACCTTGTATTACCTTGTATTCACCTACCACCTTGTATTACTTCCATCCTCACCTAAGCTCACCTATCACCTGCCAGTTTGTACTCTTCCACAATCCCATTTAGGATCAATAAAGTATTTTTTTTTATTATTATTATTATTATTATTATTATTATTATTATTATTCTCCCCCTCCTCCCTATCTTCTTCTTCTGGTGTTTGCCCCTTCCACTTCAGTCCTGATGAAGGCCAAACACTGACTGTTTATTCCCCTCTATAGATGTTGCTTGACCAGTTGAGTTCCTCCATCATTTTCTTGTGTGTTGATCTATCTCTATCTTGAATATATCCTATTGTCCTGTTGGGGAGAAAATTGCAAAAATTCACCACCCCCTGTGTGAAGAACTATCTTCTCTTACTTTGAGAGTCTTTATCTCATGTTCAAAATTCAAATTAAATTTGTTCATTATGTATATATTACCTTGAGATTCATTTTCTTAAGGCATTTCCAGGAAAAAAAGAATTTTTTTATAAACAGAATTTACAAAAAAACTATACATAAGCAGACAAAGACTGACAAATAACCTATGTGTAAAAGACGACAAACTGTGCAACTAAAAAATATCAAGAATGTGAGTTGTAAAGAGAACTTGAAAATGAGATAAAGAGACCTCGAAAGTTCTGGACTCTGCTGCCAAGGGTATATCACATTGTCAGTTACAGACAATAATTCACAGTTGGAAAACATGCTTATTGCCTGCAAAGTCGACTCCGACTATTGGCATCTATTACACTAATACTACCCTAGTCCCATTTATAGCCTATCAGCTACCCCAGATTCTGCCACACCCTTCATTCAACTTCACTTACCCCATCATTAAAATGTTCTCACTACCAATGGACTCGCTTCAAAAAGTTCAATAGATACATTTAATCTCACAGAAATGTATACATTATACATCCTGAAATTCTTTTGCTTCGCAAACATCCATGAAAACAGAGAAGTGCCCCAAAGAATGAAAGGTAGTTAAATGTTAGAACCCCAAAGCACCTCCCCCAGCTCTCCACCCCCTCCCCCATGAAAATCTGGCACTCTGAAGTCACACTAGTCTTCCAGGCCATGTCCTTGGGATAGCAAAAAGCAGTCGGCTGTGAGGCGCTAAGAGCGGGTCCCATTCTCGCAAAAGACCAAAGTCAGAGTGTAACTCCAAGTCAGGGTCTTCAAAAGAACCCCCCACCCTGAAAAGGGAAAAAAAAGATATCAAAGATAGACATAGAGCTGTTCATGAAGATTCGAGCAAAGGAGTCGCTGTTCAGTGCCATCTTGACTTTGCTCCGCCCTCCACCTTTCAACGACTCCTCATCTCATGTTCTTGATATTTTTGCTTATTTATTATTATGGCTTTTTTTTATTCTTGTTTTTGCACAGTTTGTTGTCTTTTGCTCACTGGTCAAATGCCCTAGTTGTGTGGTCTTTCAGTGGTTCCTTTCTAGTTATTATTCCAGAGAATTATTGAGTATGCACACAAAAAATGAATCTCAGGATTGTAAATCGTGGCATACGTGTACTTTGATAATAAAATTACTTTGAATTTCGAACACTCGCCTGTAAAGGACAATTTAAAGTGGCAACTTAACCTACCAACTCGTGTCTCTAGAATGTGGGGTGAAACGTGAACACCCGGGAAATACCCACACAGTCACAGAGAAAACATGCAAACTCCACACAGAGAGCACGAGGTGGTCAGGATCAAATCCAGGTCACTGGAGCTGTGAGACAGCAATTGTCAAGTCAAGTTTATTGTTCTGTGCACAAGTACAGTGAGGTACAAGCACAATGAAAAACTTGCTTGCAGCTGCGTTTAACAGGAGCATCAATACAGACAATGCATAAAACATTAATTATGAAAGACAGTGAAAATGAAAATAAGAGCGTGCAGAACATAAAAACACAATCAAATGCAAGTCCGTAAGACCATAACACATAGGAGCAGAATTAACCCATTTTGCCCATCAAGTCTGCTCCGCCATTCAGTCATGCCTGATCCTTTTTTACCTCCTGACCTTCTCCCCATAATCTTTGATGCCATGTCTAATCAAGAACCTATCAATCTCAGCCTTAAATACACCCAATGACCAGGCCTCCACTGCTGCTTGTGGTAACAAATCCCACAAATTCACCACCCTCTGGCTAAAGAAATTTCTCCACATCTCTATTTTGAATGGATGCCCCTCTATCCTGAGGCTGTGCCCCCTTGTCCTAGACTCACCCACAATGGGGAACATCCTTTCCACATCTACTCTGTCTAGGCCCCTCAACATTCAAAAGGTTTCAGTGAGATCCCCCCTCATCCTTCTAAATCTCAGCGAATACAGATCCAAAGCCATCAAATGTTCCTTGCATGATAACCCTTTCATTCTTGTAATCATCACTGTGAACCTCATCTGAACCCCCTCCAATGTCAGCACATCTCTTCTAAGATGAGGATCTCAAAACTGTTCACACACCCTTGCTGCCCCTCCACCAATCTTCGTATTGTCCGGAAACTTCACAACAAAGCCATCTATTTCATTATCCAAATCACTTATACAGAGCATAAAAAGAAGCAGTCCCAACACTGACCCTTGCGAAAAACCACTAGTCACTGGCAGCCAACCAGACAAGGATCCTTTATTACCAACTCACTGCCTCTTTCCAATCAGCCAATGCTCTAACCATGTTAGTAACTTTCCTGTAATACCACAGGCTCTTAACTTGATAAGCAGCCTCATGTGTGGCACCTTGTCAAAGGCCTTCTGAAGTCCAAATATACATCAGCCACTGCATCCCCTTTATCTATCTTACTTGTAATCTCATCAAAGAATTCCAACAGGTTCGTCAAACAGGATTTTCTCTTAAGGAAACCATGCTGACCTTGTCCTACCTTGTTCTGTGTCACCAAATACTCCATCACCTCAGGCTTAACAATTTACTCTCGTATCTTCCCAGCCACTGAGATCAGACTAACTGGTCTACAATTTATTTTCTGCTGCCTTCCTTTTATCTTAAAGAGTGGAGTGATATTTGCAATTTTCTAGTCCTCTGGCAGAGTCCAATGAGTTTTTGAAAGATCATTTCTAATGCTGCCACAATCTCTAACGCTACCTCTTTCAGAACCCTAGGGTGTAGTTCATCTGATCCGGGTGACTTATGTACCCTTTAAGTCTTCCAGCATTTTGAACACCTTCTTCCTAGTAATAGTAACTACACCCACTTTTCTTCTTTCACACACTACAGCATTTGACACACTGCTACTGTCTTCTACAGTGAAAACTGAAGCAAAATCCTCATTTAATTCACCTGCCATCTCCTTGTCCCCCGATATTATTTCTCCTGCCTCATTTTCTAGTGGTCCTATATGCACTCTCCTCTCTTTTATTTTTTACATACTTGAAAAAGTTTTTACTATCACTTTGATATTATTTGCTAGCTTGCTTTCATATTTCATTCAGATTCAGATTCAGTTTATTGTCATTTAGAAACCACAAATGCAATGCAGTTAAAAAATGAGACAACATTCCTCCAGAATGATATCACAAAAGCACATGACAAAACAGACTACACCAGAAAATCCACATAACTTTCGGCAATCCCCAATCCAGAGTCCGGAGAGGCTGCTGCGTATTAATATCACGCTACCGTCTTAGCGCGTTCCCCGGAAAGGAGCTCCAAATCCTCCAGACAAAAACAAGGCCAAAAACTAAAGCCACAAGACCTTCACAAAACCACATAATTACAACATATAGTTACAACAGTGCAAACAATAGCATAATTGATAAAAAAAACAGACTATGCGCACAGTAAAAATAGTCCAAAGATGTTAAAGGACTATAAGTTCAAAAGAAATCACCACATAGTTTCCACAAGTCCCCAGGGTCCCGACAGATTTGCCATCTCATGCCGGCAGCAGAAGGAAATACCCCCGCTATGGACTTCCACGGCGTTGCCTGACTCAGCCTCGCAGACGCAGCACACAATGAAAGCAACCTGACCGCAGAAGACTCCGTGTCCATTGAACCTCCGAGCCGACGACCATCCCCTCCGGCACAGCTTCTCCGAGCACCATCCTCTGCCAAGCGTAATAAGACAGCCCCACCAACGACCATCGGCAACGCGACCCCGAGGACTTGGGACCCGTTCTTCCCAGCGGAGTCCCGGACCTCACAGCAGCAGCAGCAATGAAGAAGGTCTTCCTGGAGATTTCCCAATGTTCCTCCATGTTCCCAAGTCCGTTTTCAATCGATTATGATTGCGCACGGCACCCCACTTCACAAATAACAGATAATCAGCTCCGGAGTGGCTGCTGCAAGCTGCATCGCGCCGCCATCTTGGATCTTAAATCTTTTCCCTTTTCTTTTCATCTTTTCCCTTCTAATGATTTTTAGTCGCTCTTTGTAGCTTTTTTAAAATTTCCCAATCCTCTATCTTTCCACTAATTTTTGCTTGTTGTATGCCCTCTCTTTTTTTTTTTATTAGCTTTGACTTCCCTTGTCAGCTACAGTTCTACTATTTTGTCAATTGAGTATTTCTTCATTTTTGGAATACACCTGCCCTACATTTTCTTCATTTTTCACAGAAACTAACACCACTACTGCTCTGCCATCATCCTTGCCAGCAGCTCCTTCCAATTTACTTTGGCTAACTCCTCTCTCATACCACTGTAATTTCCCTCACTCCTCCGAAATACTGCTAAGTCAGACTTTACTTCCTCCCTATCAAATTTCAAGTTGAACACAATCATATTGTGATCACTGGATCCTAAGGGTTCTTTTACCTTAAGCTCCCTAATCACCTATGATTCATTACACAACACCCAATCCAGTATAGCTGATCCCCTAGTAACTGCTCTAAAAAGGCATTCAACTAACTCACTCTCTTAAGATACAATACCAACCTGAATTACCCAATCGAACCGCATGTTAAAATCTCCCACGACTATCATAACATTTAAGTCATGTAAGAGATCTATAGTGTTCATTTGGTGAGGCAGGATTAGGGTTGTACAGGTTGGTTCAAGATCCTGATAGTTCTATTAGCTTCTGTTCAATCCATGGTCAGTATATAATTTGGTAAATTTCAATGCGATCTCCCCTCATATTGTTGCTATTCACTATTAAGTTTTTTTCACTGTATCACTAATTCTACATGAAGGTTATTCCTGGCTTTGGTTCTGTGTAGTTGACCATTATCTCAAAGTATTCTAACTGGTGAAAGAATAAACACAGCCCCCTCAAACTAATATGTTACGTTTTGGTAATATGTTTTGTTTTTCACTTTATACGGAATCAACATAATAGTTTGCAAATAGCTATGGTTAAGTATTATAATTCCAGGTTATTTATAGCATAGCAATACACAGATGGGAAACCTGAAAAGCAGAAGACAAGCTAAACTTTTATTCAAAATACATAATGTTAATGAAAGTTAAAGAAGTTAACTGCAAACACTGGGTATCTGAAATAGAAACTGAAAATGGCACTAAACTCAGCAGGTCAGAGAGTATCTGCAGAAAGAGAGACAATTAACAGTTCAGCATGTTTTTATCCCTTTGCTCCAACTATCACACTCCTCTCCCTTCCCGGTTACACAACTTACTTTTCCAGTTCTGATAAAGGGTCCCTGATCTGAAACACTGACTGTATCTTTTTCTGCAGGTGCTGTTGAGTTCTTCCTGCTCTTACATGAATATATTTTGCTAATAATGTGTTTTAAATGATAATTATATTTTATGAGCTTGTAAATGACACTGGTATCAAATATATTTTATGAGATTGTAAGTGACTGTGGCATTTTGTCTAGGTATCTTCTCTCAATATTAACAATCTCGTACATAGTCTTGTTCTCTTTCTTTGAGCCCAAGGGAGATAGTTTGGCATCAAGAATTGACCAACAATTTGTAAGACATCATCACTATTACTGTATTGCACAGGTCAGAAGGAATTTAAAATCTTCAAGCTCCCTGCCAGGTTATTTCAAGCCCAGGGGAAATACCTTGGAATCTGGAACTGACCAATAATTTGTATGACATCTTTAACAGGTCAGAAGAAATTTAAAATCTTCAAGTTCCTTGCCAGGTTGTACACATGCTACAGAAAGGATCACCAGTCTTCAAGCTGACAGGAAGATGAGAGTAACCCTGCATTACAATAGTGCTGTGCAGAAGAGCACCTGTTGTACTTTGAAGTGAACAGGTTACAGCAACAGAAGACTACAAACACACACTCAGTGGCCACTTTATTAATTACAGGAAGCACCAAACCCTAAAATGTGATTATTCCCTCATTATTGTATTATAGCTGGACACAGCAGGAGTCAGTATGACTAGCTCCCATATATAAAAAAATACAAAAATTCAAAACTATTCCAGCACTGATAGTAAAAACTCATAGTAATATTACTAACAAATAAACAATTTCAACACCATTATATGCAATAATATTACTGAAAATATTCTATCTAGAATAATAATTATAACAAAGTAATCTTTAGTTAATGAATAATTAAGCCAACAAATTAAATGTGGCATTACAATGGCTAGCTTTTGGAAATTTGGCTTTTAAATTCAAACAAGAAAAATGTATTCCCAAGTCTAGAATACTACTCTTGAATAGGATTTCAACCAATTAATAGCATTGATAGTGTGGATAGTCAGAGGCTTTTTCCCAGGGCTGAAATAGTTGCCACAAGAGGACACAGGTTTAAGGTGCTGGGGAGTAGGTACAAAGGAGATGTCAGGGGTAAGTTTTTTACCCAGAGAGCGATGAGTGTGTGGAATGGGCTGCCGGCAACGGTGGTGGAGGCAGATACAATAGGGTCTTTTAAGATACTTTTGGTAGGTACATGGAGCTTAGAAAAACAGAGGGTTATGGGTAAGCCTAGTAATTTCTAAGGTAGGGACATGTTCAGTACAACTTTGTGGGCTGGAGAGCCTGTATTGTGCTGTAGGTTTTCTATGTTTCTATGTAGTTATTCAAAAAAGGAAGATAGAAAGCAGGAAATAATAGGCCAGTTAGGATAACATTTTTCCATCCCCCTCCCTTCTTCTATTCCCTACTCTGACCTTTTACTTCCTCTCACCTGCCTATTGCCTCTTCCTGGTGCCCCTCCTCCTTCCCTTTCTCCTATGGTCCACTCTCCTCTCCAATCAGAATCCTTCGTCAGTCCTTTACCTTTCCCATCCTCCTGGCTTCACCTGTCACCTACTAGCTATCCTCCTTCGCACCCCCCGACCTTTTTATTCAGGAGTTCCCCCTCCCAGCCCTTCTTTTCCACTCCTGAAGAAGGGCCTCAACCCAAAACGTCGACTGTTTGTTCATTTCCATGAATGCTGCCTGACCTGCTGAGTTCCTCCGGCATTTCGTGTGTGTTGCTTAGAATAACATTTTTCAGAGAAAACTTTTAGAGGCTGTCATTAAAGACATTAAGCTGGGCACTTAGAAAAACACAAGTAATCAGAACTAGTCAACAAGATTTGTGAAAGGGAAATTCTGTTTGACAAATTCATGAGTTCTTTGAGGAAATAACATATGCTATAAGAACCAGTGTCCAGAGGCATTTGATAAAATGCTACATCAAAGATTATTGCAGGAAAGAAAAGCTCATAGTGTAGGAGGTAACATATCAGCATGGGTTGAAGATTGTTTGGCTGATAGGAAAAAGAGAAGGCATAGATGTACATTGCTGTGATTGGCAAGATGTAATGAGAAGGTTCAAAAATTTGTGCTAGGGTCTCTATGCTTTACAATTTACAAACGGTTTGTACATTGATGACACAGATGGAGGCTCTGAATTAATAATGAAATCTGTGAACGGTGCAAACATTGGTTAAAAGAAAGTAAATTGTGAAGAGGATTAAAGGAGAGGGCAAAGGATTATTAAAGCAGCCATGATTGAATGGCAGAGCAGATACGATGGGCTGAATGGCCTAATTCTGCTCCTAGGTCTTATGGTCTAATTAAAAAGAAACAGGCTAGATTAAAAGTTAGCTAAAGAGAAAAACAGAGATAATCAAAGGAATTTGATAAAACTGCATGATCACACAAGATTCTGGAAATCTTGAGCAAAACACACAAAATGCTGGAGGCACTCAGCAAGCCAGGCAGCATCTATGGAGGGGAATAAACAGTTGATGTTTCAGGTCAAGATGCTTCATCGGGATCCTTTGGACCCATTTTGCGCCGTGTTGCACCTATAGTATGCTTGAAGGCAATTTGAGAATTAATTAAATGCAATTGAATTAATTAAAAATACATTTTTCTCTGTAAGTACTGGTACAAATGCAAATGATTGACCTATTCTGTGAATAATTAATCTACTTGGTGGCTAGGCTGCTGCAGAACAGAACTTGTTCACTTACATCAGCTACTGTCAGGTTTGGATAAGGTGAAGTGCATGCCAGAGAGCTGGGGGGTGGTGGTGTGGGGAGGGTTCGTTAATACTGGCACCCTCGGGGCATTTCCCTGAGGCATCAACATGGCAGGGTGTTTGCCAATGGTAGGTGTGGCTGGGCAATGCAGGTGTAACTGAGAGATAATCAAGAGGTCAGACACTCTGGCCTGTCCACCCTGTTTCCCTCTCTGCATTCCACTTTTGCATCTATTTTTATTGTAATTTATAATAATTTTTATGTGTTGCACTGAACTGTCGCTACATCATAACAAATTTGATAACATATGTCAGTGATAATACATCTGAATCTGATTCTGATCACAGGAGTGGAGCAAGGTGAAGTGATGGAGGAGGAAGCAGAGATGGTTGAAGGCACCAGATTACATGCGACTGTCAGAGCCCACTGAAAGACCAAATCCCGCATAACATTTGAATTTGCCAGGTTTGCTATTACAATCCTAACCTAATATACTTGATATTTCCCTGTGAGTAACAAAGAGAGAGGAGAGAAGGGAGGGATTCAGATGATTGCAAGGGGTCATTTATGAGGCTGCTTTGTGACTCATCCGAATGAGATCGAACATGTTGGAAATAAACCATAAACCATAAACCATAGCAACATCCCCAGAGCTTCCCAGTCTTGAATCATAATCCTAATCATAAAAGGTTGAGCAAAGCACACTAGATGCTGAAGGAACTCAGCAAGTCAGGCAGCATCCATGGAGGGAACTGGACTGCTTTGTTTCATGAACGTTTCATTTCCCTCCATAGACGCTGCCTGACTTTTTGAGTTCCTCCAGCATTTTGTGTGTGTAACTGAACCGATGTGGTAGCAATTTTCAGTGGTACAGTATAAGTACACATGAACGATCTCTCCAAATGTGGAGTTGGTTTGTCATAGAGCAAGGGTCACCCTCGGTTAATGATAAGGGTCCATGGTATATTAAAAGTTTGGGATCCCCTGTCATACAGCATAGAAACAGGCAATATGGCCCAGCACATCCAGACCGACCCATGGGCACCCATCTGTTTTAATCCCATTGTATAACCCTTGGCTTGTAGTCTTCTAAGCCTAGGAGACTTAAGTATATATCTAGATCAGAGTTTCTCAACTGGAGTTCCATAGAATGCTAGGGTTCCGGGAGAGATCGTGATTTAAAAAAATAAACATCGTTTTCTGAGCTTCACGCAACACGCAAGACTAGTGCTCGCAGTGGTGGGCAGTGACTGGGGAGCCCCGTTAGCAGTCTCACCAGAGGTCCCTCAGCCCAATATGGCAGTGTGCAGTAGGACTGTGCTTATTTGCTTGAGTCCATTCTCAGTTCTTGGCGCAAGATAGGGAAGGCAGTTGATAATCGGTGAGCGCTGTATTGCACGGAGGGGAGGATGGTAAGCTGATGAGCGTGAAGTGCTTTTTCCGAGCATTGATTGGACTCACCCAACTTAGGCTGTGATGTCAGCCTCTCCCTCCTGAATTACCTCCCCCCAAACTCCTTTTACATGCCGCCAACTGACTTATGGAAGTGAACAAACTGCAAGTGTAGTAGAAAATTGGAGGGAAATTTTCACTCTAAAGGAGGAATTTTTTCACACCGTGTATTAGCTGCAGGCCTGTCACTTTGCCTTGCTATTGTCGTAAACATTGCAAAAGGTGGATTGTGTAGGTTAGAAGTGAATTGTATTGCGAAGTTTTCTCATTTAGTTATTTATTATGTGGTTCGTTTTTATATTTTATTAGTACGAGATGTAGTATAAGAAGCTGAAACAGTTTCACTCTCGAACAGTACGATAAGTCAACGTAATGATGTCATGTCACATGATGCTGAAGAGGTTTTGTGTGAAAAAGTGAAAAACAACAGCTTCTCTATCCAGATTGATGAGTCAACAGATTTCACCAACAAATGTCACGTTGTGGCGACCCACTTCCTAGCACACTCGAACCGGCTCACAAATAGCCAGCGCGCTGGCATTAAGGCCAGTCCCAAAAGGGCGCCAGGTCTGCTTCACCAACAAAGGGAAAAGCCCGCACGGGACTGTGAATACGTGCCCCCTACAGCATCCACGCACGGGACAGGACTGTGAATACGTGCCCCCTACAGCATCCACGCACGGGACAGGACTGTGAATACGTGCCCCCTACAGCATCCGCGCCCGGGGAGGGCGGGATCAGGGAGGCTTTAAAATGAGGCCGCGAAGTTCGAATAAAATCTTTTTTTAACTGCAATTTACCGACTCCATGTCATTATTTCAGCGCTGCGTGTAGCACACCACTACAATGTAAGATTTGCGAAATTCAAGAAAACTTTTTCTGTTGCAAAGAGCTGTCCAAAACAAGCAAATGCCAAGATACATTTAATGTTTTGTCTTCATATCTGGAAACAGAAAGTCTGTCTTGGAGGAACTGCACTGGCATCCGTACTGATGGTGCCCCATCAATGGTCGGCTCCATGAGAAGTTTTGTTTTTCTTGTTAAAAAAAAGAAAGTCCTGATGTTGCCACACACACTGCTTTCGTTACAGAAAGGTGCTTATGTCAAAAACTCTGGGAGATGAAATTAAAAAAAAGTTCTGGATGATGCTACAAAAATGGTCAACTTTAGTAAATAAAGACAAGTTCACTGAAGAATGTTTTAAAAACTGTTGAAAACCTAGACAAATAGCACACTGATCTGCTGCTACATACAGAAACCTGGTGGCATAGCAGAGGAAGAGTTCTCAGCTGGTCATCGGAGCTGAAAGGTGAATTGTAGGAGTACTTTCAAGAAAATAGTCATCCAGGTATTGCTGAGTGCTTTGAAGATGAAGAATGGCTGCAGAAACTAGCCTATATAGCAGACATTTTTCATCATGTGAACCAGTTAAACAAGTCTCTCCAAGACCCAGAAGAAAATGCTTTGACTTCAAGTGACAAGACTCTTGGATTTAGAAGGAAATTTAAGCTTTGGAAAAGTCATGTTGCAAAAGGAAATCTTGAAATGTTTCCTCTGATGCTTGGGCTTGAGAGTTAGGAAGGATTTCAGAAATTCTTGAGTCTTATTGAAAACAGAAATTTATTATGTTTGCTTTATGAGTTTTTAAAATTTATGAAAGGAAAGAAAGAGATGGATTTCCAGAAAGGTAAGCTAAGCTTATTGTCAGAGGTTTTGGGCCCTATATCTCAGACAGGATGTGTTGTCATTGGAGAGAGTTCAGGAATGAAGGTGTTAGCATATGAGGAGCGTTTGATGGCTTTGGGCCTGTACTCACTGGAATGTAGAAGAATGCAGGGGGTTCTCATTAAAACCTGTAGAATGTTGAAAGGACTAGATAAGGTTTATATAAGAAGATGTTTCCTATGGTGGGGGTGTTCAGAACTAGAGAGCACAGCCTCAAAATTGAGGGGTGACCATTGGAAACAGAGGTAAGGAGGAATTTTTTAGCCAAAGAGTAGTAAATCTGTTGTATGCTCTGCCACAGACTATGGCGGAGGCCAAGTCTATGGGTATATTTAAGACGGAAGTTGATAGTTTCCTGATTGGTCGGGGCATCAAAGGATATGGCGAGAAAGCAGCTCTATGGGGTTCAGTGAGGTTCAGGATCAGCCATGATGGAATGACAGAGCAGACTCAATGGGCTGAATGGCCTAATTCTGCTCCTACGTCTCATGGTCTTATGGACTAAGCTTAACTACTTGTTTTTGTTCCTAAGGAAGGTTGGTGAAAAATTCATTCTCTACTCAAAAGAGCATTGACAATTATTTTTGGATTATTACATCTACGACTTACTGATCACTCTGACGTACCATGATCTGTTGATATAATCATTTTTACACAAGGGTTCCCTGAGACCTGAAAATAATTTCAGGGGTTCCTCCAGGGCTGATCTAGACACTTCTTAAATATTGTCAACAATTCTTTTTCCAGTTCTCCCTTCAGCAATCTGTTTAAAGTACTCACCACTCTCTGGGTGAATAAGGCTCCCATCAGATCTCCTCCACATCTCTTCCCCCTCAGCTAAATCGACGTCATCTGGCTTTATCTTGGGGAGAAGTTTCCTGCCAGTACCCTTTATAATATCAGATACCTCAAGCATGAACCCTCTTCATTTCTATCACTCCAGAGAGCACCAGAGGTCATGGGTTAAGGGTGAAAGGGGAAATGTTTAAGGGTAAACTTCTTCACTCAGAGGATGGTAAGAATGTGGAACGAGCTGCCAGTGCAAGTGGTAGATGCGATTTTGATTTCAATATTTAAGGGAAATTTGGCTGGGTACATGGATGGGAGGGGTATGGAGGCCTATGGTCCGGGTGCAGGTTGATAGGATTAGGCAGTTTAAATAATTCGGCCTGGATGGGCCAAAAGGCCTGTTTCTGTGCCGTTGTTTTCTATGACTCTATAAATCTCATTTTATTCTCCTCAAATTCTACCACACTAGGGGCAGATTACTGTGGACAATTAACCAACAGCCTGTACACCTTCGTACATGTTCATGGGGGGACGTGCAAACTCCATACAGACAGCAGCAGAGATCGGGATTGAACCTGCGTTACTGTGACTGGGCGGCAGAGACTGATACTAACTGCACCATCCCAAGCACAAAGTGTACTTAACTACCAGGATAATCGTTGAGTCAGCCCAGGCTGGTTCTTTAATAGATCAGAGCACAAACTCAACACAATAAATGGCTTTTTCACCAGTTGCTGACTGACTTTTAACTCAATTCTAAATTAGTCTGGGCTTACCCTTCTCCTGCAGAACACATATTTACTGGACTTTGTCTGAAATGTTTCAAAGATGGGAAGGGTAGATAGGACTGAACAGCTTCCAGCACTAGATAAGGGCACGTTAGCTCAAATTAAACTGAGAGAACAGAATTGTGAGGCTGAGTAATTCGCTGTAGGGGTTGTTACAAATGAAACTGGCTCACACTGAATGTTTGGACAGCAGACTGGGCCCACTGTGGAGGAAATGAATAAATAGAAGTCAATGCAAATTGCGCCTGTCAACTTAGTCCACCTAAGGAAGGTAAATTAATATGAGCAAACACTTGTAGTATTGTCAGCAGTTTTGGGCCTCCTATCTCAGAATCTATGTGTTGTCATTAGAGACAGTCCAGAGGAGGTTCATGAGGATGATCATAGGAATCAAGGGGTTAACACATGAGGAGCATTCGGCTGAATGGCTAGATTCTGCTCCTGTGTCTTATAGTGCTAACAGAAGCTGTGACTCACCTGACACCTCACTTTCCAATGGAGTCAGGCTGACAGTGTACACTGACAGGCATACTCTGATCACAAGCAATTGATCATGTGACCTGCAGTGTAGAATGAGATTCTGCTTTAGGATGTATGAGTATTTGGATAGGCATGGACTGTAAGTAGATTTTTCCCCCATTTAGCTCTATCCCCCTCAACAACCCAGTATACCAATTTGGTATATCTAGCAGAGGAAAAGCACAACGGTCAGCTCTCTGGCACTGGGTCTGCCTCTGCGACTCAGAAGGGAAAGGGGGAGACGGGGTGAGCTGTGGTGGTAGGAGATTCATTAGTTAGGGAGCAGAAAGGAGATTATGTAGATAATAACAAGCTTCCCAGAGGGTACGTTGCCTCCCGGGTGCCAGGGTCCCAGACATCTCAGATTGAGTCCTTACATTTCTAGGCAGGAGGGAGAACAGCCAGAAATCATGGTCCATGTCGGTTCTGATCAATTGGTAGGAAGAGTGACGAGGTTCTGCAAAGAGAGTTCAGGAAGTTAGATGCCAAGGTAAAGGGCAGGACGTCCAGGGTTGTGATCTCAGGACTGCTACTCATGCCATGTGCTAGTGAGGGCAAAAATAGAATCTAGTATGTGGCTAAGGGGTTGGCGGCAGCTTAGTATTCCAGGGTTGTTGCATTACATGCAACAAAGCAAAGGGGATTAAAAGAGGAGGCAATGGAATTACTAGTCAGGGAAAATGTCACGGCAGTGCTCGATCAGGACAGACTGGAGAACTTGTCAAATGAGGCACACTGGGTAGAACTGAGGAATAAGAAAGTTATGACTTTGTTAATGGGGCTATATTACTGACACCCCCCCCCCCCAAATGTCCATGGGATTTAAGGGAACTATTTTGTAGGGAGATCACAGACTGTTGAAAGAAACACAAGGTTATTATAGTAGGTGATTTTAACTTCCCACAAATTGACTGGGACTCCCATACTGTAAAAGGACGAGATGGGACAGAGTTTGTCAAATGTGTTCAGGAAAGTTTCCTTCATCAGTACGCCATAATCACAATGACAGAGTGTGCAATACTTGATCTGCAGGTGAGAGAGGTTTGTGTAGGGGAACACTTTTCATCTAGTGATCATATAGCCATTAGTTTCAAAGTAAATATGCAAAAAAATAGGCTTGGTCTGCGGGCTGGGATTCGAAATTGGAGAAAGGCCAATTTTAATGGTATCAGAAAGTATCTGGCAAGAGTGGATTCAGATAGGTAGTTTTCTGGCAAAAGTGTATTTGGTAAGAGAGAGACCTTCAAAAGTAAAATTTTGAGAGTACAAAGTCTGTATGTGCCTGTCAGAATAAAAGTTAAAGCTAACAGGTCTCGTGAACATTGATTTTCAAGAGATATTAGGCCCTGGTTAAGAAAAGTCTGAAAAGATTGAGCATGTGGATATTAAGAAAGAGGATGTGCTGGAGCCTTTGGAAAGCATCATTTGGAGTTTGCTGAGCCTCTGGTAATGACCATTAATGGGGATGGGAGAGGTTCCAGAGGATTGGAGGTTGCAGATGTTGTTCTATTATTCAAGAAAGGGAGTAGAGATAGCCCAGGAAATTATAGTCCAGTGAGTCTTACTTCAGTGGATAGCAAGTTGATGGAGAATATCCTGAGAGGCAGGATTTATGAAGATTTGGAGAGGCATAATATGATTAGGAATAGTCAGCATGGCTTTTTCAAAGGCAGGTCGTTCCTTATGAGCCTGATTGAATTTTTTGAGGATGTGACTAAACACATCAATGATGGTAGAGCAATAGATGTAGTGTATATGGATTTTGGCAAGACCTTTGATGAGGTACACCATGTAAGGCTTATTGAGAAAGTAAGGCAGCATGGGATTCAAGGGGACATTGCTTTGTGGATCCAGAACTGGCTTGCCCACAGAAGGTAAAGAGTGGTTGTAGACGGGTCATATTCTGCATGGAGATTGGTGACCAGAAGTGTGCCTCAGGGATCTGTTCTGGGACCCCTTCTCTTTGTGATTTTTATTAATGACCCAGATGAGGAAGTGGAGGGATGGGTTAGTAAATTTGCTGGTGACACAAAGGTTGGGGGTATTGTGTATAGTGTGGAGGGCTGTCAGAGGTTACAGCAGGACATCGAAAGGATGCAAATTTGGGTTGAGAAGTGGCAGATGGAGTTCAACCCGAATAAGTGTGAGGTGGTTCATTTTGGTAGGTCAAATATGATGGCAGAATATAGTATTAATGGTAAGACTCTTGGCAGTGTGGAAGATCAGAGGGATCTCGGGGTACAAATCCATAGGACACTCAAAGCTCTTGTGCAGGTTGACTCTGTGGTTAAGAAGGTATACGGTGCATTGGCCTTCATCAATCATGGGCTTGAGTTTAGGAGCCAAGAGGTAACGTTGCAGCTATATAGCACCCTGGTCAGACCCCACTTGGAGTACTGAGCTCAGTTCTGGTCACCTCACTATAGGAATGCTGTGGAAACCATAGAAAGTGTGCAGAGGAGATTTACAAGGATGTTGCCTGGATTGGGGATCATGCCTTATGAGAATAGGTTGAGTGAACTCGGCCTTTTCTCCTTGGAGTGATGGAGGATGACAGATGACCTGATAGAGGTGTAAAAGATGATCCTGTGGATAGTCAGAGGCTTTTTACCAGGGCTGAAATGGCTAGCATGAGAGGGTATGGTTTTAAGGTGCTTGGATGTAGATACAGAGGAGATGTCAGAGGTAAGTTTTTTTACGCAGAGAGTGGTGAATGCATGGAATGGGCTGCCGGTGATGGTAATGGAGGTGGATACGATAGGTTCTTTTAAGAGACTCCTGGATAGGTACATGGAGCTTAGAAAAATAGAGGGCTATGGGTAAGCCTAGATAATTTTTAAAGTAAGTATATGTTCGGCACTGCTTTGTGGGCCAATAGGCCTGTATTGTGCTGTAGGTTTTCTATGTTTCTATGTTTCTGAAAAAAAAAGGAGGCAGATATAGGCAGGTCGGAACAAATTAGGTACTTATGGAGAACACTTAAGGAAGTAATCAAGGCTAAAAAAAGACCTGAGGTTGCTCTAGCAAACAAGGTGAAGGAGAACCCTAAGGGATTCTACAGATATGTTCAGAGCAAAAGAATTGCAAGGGACAAAATTAGTCCTCTGGACAGTCAACATGGTAATCCATGTGTAGATCAAGAAGAGATGGGGGAGATCTTAAATATATAAATGTGTTGCATTGCATTTAGTTGGGAGACAGACACAGAGTCTACAGAAGTGAGGCAAAGCAGCATCAACTTCATGGACCCCATACAGATCACAGAGGAGGAGGTGTTGGCTGTCTTGAGGCAAATTAGGGGGATAAAGCCTCAGGGCCTGACAGGGTGTTCCCTCAGACCCTGTGCAAGACAAGTGCAGAAATTGCAGGGACCCCAGCAGAGGTATTTAAATCCTTAGCAACTGGTGAAGTACCGGAGAACTGGAAGATACCTAATGTTCTTCCACTGTTTTAAAAATAAACTAGGAAATCATAGCTTGGTAACTCCGACGTCAGTAGCAGGAAAGTTATTGGAACTTACTGTCAAGATAGTGCCTGTGTACAACACTCCCACGGTTGGAAATGAAACCATATACTTCATTTATTTTATGCCTTTTACATTTGTTTTTTTTTTGCCTTAAATATGATTCTGAAACTGATGGAGCCTGTGATTTGCAGTTTGGAGATTGGGTGTTTCAACCTCTGCTGTCTCGGAGAGGATTCTGGGAGACAGAGGCAGCGTGGTGAGAGGCTGTTCGTCTCTGCTTCGCTGATTAAAGCTTCCATTATTCACCAATTAGAGCATTAAGAAGATTGAAACATTGAGGCGAGTCCAGAAGGTGAGCACTGGCTGCCTGCCTTTTCATGGCTGGTGGGACCGTTCTGCTGCCGGAGAGGGGAGATTGCCCGTTGATCACTGATGGGATTATTCTGTAGTCAGAGAGCAAGAGCCTGCTCCTTTGCCTAGAGAATGTTACCCGGGTTTTCTGTACTTTGGATATAGACTTTAATTTAGTCTTATAGTTTTTTATGAAGTGTGTTTTTCACCCAATCTTTCTCATTTTCGTGTGTGCAGGGAAGGGGGATTTGGGGATACGTTTTTTCCATTTTTGTTTGATTTTTGGTGCGGGGAGGAGGGATTTGGGGGTTGGTGATCGTGCTGCTGTTCTTGGTTTCGTGGCTATCTGGAGAAGAAGAATCTCAGAGTTGTGTACTTTGATAATAAATGCACCTTTGAAGTTATTCTAAGGGACCGGATATTTGAGTGGGTGGATAAACGTGGACTGATTGGGGACTGATGGCATCTTGTGTAGTAAGTCATGTTTATCCAAAGTTATAGAGTTTTTTGAGGAAGTTATCAGGAAAGCTGATGAAGGCAAGGCAGTGGATATTGTCTACATGGGCTTTAGCAAGGTATCTGACCAGGTCCCACATAGAGGTCGATCAAGCAGGATCAGTTGATCGCCATTCAAGATGAGGTAGTAAATTGAATTAAACATCAGCTTTGTGGGAGAAGACAGAACATGGTAGTAGATGGTTGTCTCTCTGAGTGGAGGCCTGTGGCTAGTGGAGTGCCACAGTGTTCAGTGCTGGGTCTGTAGTTGTCATCTATATCAATGATCTGAATGATAATGCAGCTAACTGGATCAGCAAATTGGCAGATTACACCAAGATCGGGGGTGTAGTGGAAAGTGAAGAAGACTATCATGGCTTGCAGAGAGATCTGGACCAGCTGAGAAAATGGGCTGAAAATGTCAGGTGGACTTTAATGCAGACAAGTGTGAGGTGCTGCACTTTGATAAGACCAACCAGGGTAGGTCTTACACAGTGAATGGTAAGGCACTGAGGAGTGCTGTAGAACAAGAGGATTTGGGAATACTAATCCATAATTCATTGAAAGTGGTGTCACAGGCAGATAGGGTCATAAAGAAAGCTTTTGGCACATCAGCTTTCATAGATCAAAGTATTGAGTGCAGGAGATTAGATGCTTTGCTGAAGTTGTATCACACATTGATGAGGCCCAGTTTAGAGTACCGTGTGTAGTTTTGGTCCCCTGCTCATGAAAAATGCAAACAAGGTTGAAAGACTACAGAGAAAATTTACAAGGATGTTGCCAGGACTGGAGGACCTGAGTTATAAGAAAAATTTTAATAGGCTGGGACTTTATTCCTTGGAATGTAGAAGACTGAGAGGAAGACTTGATTGAGGTATACAAAATTATGAGGGTAATGGATGGTGTGAATGCAAGCAGGCTCATACAGGTTCATAGACCTCAGATGGGGAAACCCTGAAGCCTTTCCTATCCATGAACCCATCTGCATTGCTTCGTCAGGCAGGTTGTCCCATATTCTCACCACTCTTTGTGTGAAGAACCTGCTCCTCAGGTTCCCTTTAAATCTTTCCTTCCGTTTATCCCACTTCTCCTAAACTCTCTCCATGTTATTAAACTCAACTATCCCCTGACTTGTTTCCTCCTCCCTTGACTGCGTGGGCATCCTCCACTTTCCGCAGATGTACAGGTTAGTCGGTTAATTGGTCACATGGGTGTTATCGGGTGCCGCCGATCCATTGGGCTGGAAGGACCCGTTACCGTGCCATATCTCTAAATAAATAAAAATCTCTGAATAAGGAAGTTTCTCCTGAATTTCCTGCTGGATTTCAACCGTGAAATCACTGCTAATGCAACAGTCAATCAATCAGCTGATGAAGATTAGAAAAACTTAGAATTGTAATCAAAAATCTAAAGTGAGCTCCCAACTGGGATATTTTCATGACACTAAACTAGTAATACATTAAATACCTTTCCAAAAGTAGTAGGTAATGTCACTAACAATTATTTTGCCGCAAAAGTCATTGCATTTGAGAATCTTATATAGAACATCCATAGAGAAAAATAAACTTCTATTTAAGACCCTGGTTGCTGTGGTGGGAATGGCTGTTTTCTCTCTCAGGGGATTCTGGCTGACACGAGTTAAAAAAAGACAAACAACCTAATTACTTTCTTCAACAGTAGCAACATCTCCCTAGGACACTTAAAAAGTTTTAAAATTCCCTTGTAATCTCAAACAGTTACTGGAGTGCTTTATAAGAAATCCTGGCAATTTAGTGAGAGAATCATGCACAGGTGTTAAGTAGTGCAGCCGTTAGTGCTGCTGCCTTATAGGCTGGAACAGTGGTGTTGATGGCAGCAGCCAAGGATGACTACAACCTCTAGGAATGGACCCAGCACACTTCCACTGCATCAGTCCAAGTGGGTTCGGTCCTAGCCGTGGATCCTGGCTGCGTGGAGTTTGTGCGTTCTCCCTGCGATTGGGTTCTCTCCACATCCCAAAGATTGGAAGGTTTTTTAGCTAACATAAGTTGCCCCTGGTGTTGATGGGGGTGTGGGAATACAGGGTGGGAAAAGAGGGAGTGGGGTGCAAGAAGAAATTTGGTATCAGAGTAAATTGGTGCCTGATGGGCTGAGGGGCTTTTGTCCAGCGTGTACCACACAATAACAGGAGCTGGGGATTGGTTGCTCTAGTGACTTCTTTCTCAGAGTGGGCTTAGTTTTTTCCTAAATTAATATTGCAGAGACCCTTTTATTGCAGCTTTTGTTAAAAGCAGCCCATCACTGTGAATTAAACATTAACAATACCAGTCATTCTGCCTGGATTTAGCTGAAGCTTTTGCACCATGCACATAGGCATGATGGACCAAATGGACTCCTTTTGTGCCATAACCTTTTTTATGACCAGACTAGAAAGTCGCTTGTGTTCAAAGCACGCCAGCATGCACAGATGTGATACTCTGTTCCAGCTGCAAGACAATCTGAATATAATGTCTCGTGTTTGAAACGCTCCATCACATCTGGTTCACTGAGCCAACCAGACTCATAAATAAGCAGGCTTCGAGATTTGAGAAGGAATACAGATCACTTTAACAATCCCATGGAAGAGCGCATGTCGTGCACGTCAGATGAATTCCTCAGCAGGAATTTGGCTACGTACAACAAGATGAGAGGGGAAAGAGAGAGATAACTAACATATATAAAATTAAATTAGAATGGCAGCTGATATTAAACATAAACCACAAATGTGTTGTCAATATGCAAATAGTAAGCAAGTAGCAAAATTTTTATTTGGAATATCATCCACATCCTCTAAAATTTACATTCTTGGCCCTTAATGGGCTCTGATCTTTCTTTATATGTCTTCTTGTTCTAATGTAATCATAAGACATCTTTGAGTTTTCTTTAGATTTCAAGCTGCTCTCAAGCTGTGGTTTAACAAACATTCTGACTTGCAGCTCCTCTCTACTTTCACACTTGATGCTGTGGCGAATGCACAAAAGAACTCTGTAACGCCCTTTTAATCAAGTATCTTCTTGGTTCAGCTGACAATCCAAAGTCGATCAGTTCCTCCATATCTTCCCATTTATTCCCTTGCCTTGTTGCACCCCCACAATCGTACCATCTCAAACTTCACTTAATTAAATTTCATATGCAATTTTTCTGCACAACTGGCTAGACCATCTCTGTCTGCCCATAGACTGAAGACTCTCTCCCCACTCTGCCCAATATCTGTATGTGCTGCAGTCTTCTTTGTCAGGTTTAAGTGTGGTAGTGTAGTGATCAGCTTTAAAGTACCAGTGACCTGGGTTCAATTCTCTCCACTGCCTGTAAGAAATTTGTACGTTCTCCTCATGACTGTGTGGGTTTCCTCCCACAGTCTAATGAGATACCAGTTGGTAGATTAATGGATCATTGAAAATTGTCCCATGATTAGACTAGGGTTAAATCAGGGGTTGCTGGGCAGCACAGCTCAAAGGGCCAGAAGGGCTACTAAAGCGCTGTATCTTAATAAATAAATAAAATAAAAATTAAAGCGTAATTCACAAAACCTATTACATAAACAGGTGAATGAGTTTAACTTTTTGTTACTCTGCTGATAACCACCTTCCAGTCAAAGAAATCTATCAAATATTAACCACTGCTTCCTGCTCCTGAATGAATTCTGAACCCATTAACTCTCTCTTGGACTCTTGGGACCTGCCTCCACGCAGGACAACATCAGCAGCCATGTGGCCTGCATCAAATTCACCATTCTTATTAACCTTCCTTGTCATTCCCTCAAAAATATTCAATCTAATTGATACTAGGCTTAGTATTGTCACATAGTAAGAAGTTTTTACTTACAAGCCATCCAGACTAGTTAATCAGACACAAATATCCCTTAACAAGTACCTGCTGACACTCCCTGGCTGTTCTAAATGAAGATCTCTCCAGGTGATCACAGAGATTCCAATATTCTAATATATCAAAGTAAGACTAACTGATCTGGAAGAGCTGGGATTGTTGTCAGAGAAAGCTGACAACATGATTTGATATTCATGGTCTTTTAAGTGTCTAGACAGAAGAATTAAAGAAAAGCCGTCCCTCTGGTGAAGGGCAAGGAGCAGAAGATACAGATTGGAAATAACCATTGGTAGCTTGAGGGAAAAAAGCAGAAAGCAATGAAGATGTGGAACTTAGTGCAGGGAAGTCTGATAGAGGCAGATTTTACTTTCAGAAGAGGTTTGGATAGACACCCTAGGGGAAACAGAAATAAAACCAGAAAATGCTGGAAACACTCTGCTGGTCAGGTAGCATCTGTAGGAAGGTTGTAAATCAACCACTCTTTATCAGGACATTGATGAAGTACCTCTGATCCAAAACGTTGAAGTGAAGCATAGCATGGAGGCAGGTAGCATAGTGCTCAGTGTGACGCTTTACCGTGGCAGCTAGAAGGTCGGAGTTCAGTGCCCGTGCCGTCTGTAAGGACTTGTACGTGCTTCCCATGAAGTGTGTCTTTCCTCCAGGTGCTCCCGATTCCTCCCATGTTCCAAAGGTATACGAATTAGAGTTTGTAAGTTATGGTCAAACTATGTTGGTGCCAGGAGCATGGTAACACTTACCGGCTGACCCCAGCACATCCTTTATGCAAACGCCACATTCCTCCGTGTGTTTGACCTACAGGTGACAAATAAAGTTGAATAAAGCTTGTAAGCAGCCTGATCTGCCGAGTGATTCCTGTTTCAGATTTCCTGCATCTGCAGTTTCTGTTTCCTTTTTTTTTGACTGACAAGATTGCTCTTCCAGAGAGCTGGCAGGGCTAGTAGGGCTGATTAGCCTCAGTCCCCACCGTAACAGAGTGATCTGCACCATGCATTTTCATGAGGAAGACCATCAGCCAGTATCTAAGGAAGCCATTTTGCTCTATCTTAAGTGGGAGGGTGAACAGCCAGAGGTCATGGTCCATGATGGTACCAATGACATGGGCAGGAAGGGGGACAAGGTTCTGCAAAGGACAGGACCCTCAAGAGCTGTGATCTCAGTATTGCCACCAGTGCCACATGCTAGTGAAGCCAGAAACGGGAAGTTCATTCAGCATAACACGTTACTAGGGAGACGGTGCAAGACAGAGAATTTCAGATTCATCAGTTATGAGGGAAGATGAGACCTCTAAGCAGGGACAATTTGCACTTGAATTGGAGGGGGTCTAAAGTCCTTGTGGAAAGATGCACAGGGTTGGGGGTTGGGGGTTAAGATTGAAACTAGGGTTGCAGGGGGATGGGAACTAGAGCTCCATGACAGATAGGGGAGAGGTTGTGGGGTAGACGTTGTTAAGCTTACTTGCAAGATCAGGAATCTAAAGGTTGAGCATGGTGGGACCAATATTGTGAGTTGCGTATACTTCAATGAAAGGAGTTTTGTTGGAAAGGCGGATAAGCTCAGGGCATGGATCAGCATGCGGAATTATGACATTGTAGCCATTTGTGAGGCTTGGTTGCAGGAGTGACAAGACTGGCAGCTCAGTGTTCCAGGGTTCCATTGTTTTAGATGTGATAGAGAGGAAGGGATTAAAGGAGGTGGGATGGCGTTACTAGTCAGGGAAAATGTCACAGCAGTTCTCAGACAGGACAGTCTAGAGCAGAGGTCGGCAACCTGCGGCTCCAGAGCCACATGCGGCTCTTTGATCTCTGTGATGCGGCTCCCCGTGGTTTGTTAGCTTTTGAAATGTAATTCGAAATTTGAAGATTATGGTGATCTTGTACAATATGAAAACTTTGCGGAGACACCGTTTCCTGGCACATCCGAACCGGCTCACAATTAGCCACCGTTCCGACTAAGGGAGATAGCCTACGGGGGTTTGTGAGTGCGTGTCTTTTGGAGCATCCGCGCCCACGGGGTCGGGTTGAGGGAGGCTTTAAAGCAAGGCTGTTTAGTTCGAATAAAGTTACCTTTGACTGCAGTGTCTTTATTTTAGCGCTGCGTGTAGCGCTACACCGCTACAACATGTTTTTTATCGCTATTAATATACATCACAACTGCCAATGCCTGACACCGACCAGTGCGCGCATTCTTTTAATTCTTCGATCCAAGGTAGGCTACCTATGTAGTAACCTTCAACCCAACGTCTTTTTTTCAGAGTTCAAAATGTTTTTGTTGCATGCAGAAATGTAATTTCGTTTTCTCTGCAGGAGTTCATCAATTTCAAAAATGCAACACATTATAGTTTGCATAAAGGCAAAAAAAACCCCGTTGTATGCAGTGTTATTTCATTTTGTGGCTCCCAGTGTTTTCTTTTCTGTGGGAAATGGGTCCATATTGGCTCTTTTAGTGGTAAACGTTGCCGACCCCTGGTCTAGAGAGTTCGTCTACTGAGGCTATATGGGTAGAACTGAGGAATAAGGAAGGAATGATCATGTTAATGGGATTATATTACAGACTTGAACTCTTTAGCAGTAATTAAGCTTTTGAATTTTCATCAATATCCTTTTCCTGTTTAGGGGTGTTCATATTTTAAAATTAAAAAGCAATTATCTGCAGATGCTAGAAATCTGCAACGTATAGAGAAAATGCTGGAAATAGTCACAGGTTCACAGCATCTATGAAGAAAGACACCATTGTGCAAGATCATCAGCTTCAATATAAATTCTGTTTCTGTCATCAGTTGCGGCCTGAAAATTTCCAGCCTTTTCTGCTTTTCTTCATCAATTTAGTGTTGGATGTCTTATCCAGGTACTATTTCTATAGCTTGGTAGCTCCAGACATTATTGTTCGATTGAGGCCTCCATTCTAGTTAAGTACTAAACATGGTGTATTGTTGGAATCGCCCACACAATTTGAACAATAATAGTTGAACATCCAGCATCTGGCTATAGCGGCTGCCTGTCCATGCATGAGTATAATACACTGTGCAGTAGAGTATATCGGGAACAACTGGCTATTCCTCCTTATAGATGTGTGCATCTGAGTTAGTGCTGTTAGGCATATCTGCATGCTGGATGATTGCCTTCATCATTTCTGAAAATGATTGAATGGCTTGTCACATGAAGAGTGTTTTAATAGCTGAATTCACTAGAGTTCAGAAGAATGAGGAGTGACCTCATTGAAACCTTTCAAACGGTGAAAAGCCTTAGAGCGGACGTGAAGAAGATGGTTCCAATGGTGGGAGAGTCTAAGACCAGAGGGCACGGTCTCAGAATAGAGGGGCATCCTTTTAGAACCAAGATGAGGAATTGCTTTATCCAGAGGGTAGTGAATCTGTGCCACAGGCAGCTGCGGAAACCAATTCTTTGTGTATATTTAAGGCAGAGGTTCACAGATTTTTGATTGGGCAGGGCATGAAGGGATACGGGGAGAAGACAGGAGATTCAGCCTGAGTAGAAAATTGGATCAGCCATAATGAAATGCCAGAGCAGACTCAATGGACCAATTGGCCTAATCCTGCTCCCATATGTTAAGGTCCTATGGTCTTGTACCACCCAACATCCTGTGGGATTCAGAGGACCTGCTGAAAGATCTTAGCCCGAAATGTCGACAATACTCTCTTCCATAGTTTCTGCCTGGCCAGCTGAGTCCCTCCAGCATTTTGTGTGTGAAAACTAGGAGTTGTGTATTTAATATTGCAGAAATCATTGAGTAATATTGTATATTACTTGATTCAGCATTCATTGCTGTTTACATAATGCAATGTGGGTTACCTGTGAAAGTACATAAATGACAATGCTATCACCCCACTATGTGATACACGCACCTTGCTTAAAGTAAAACCGAAACTTAGACCCATTCTCTTGGACTCTCTTATTTTCCTCTCAAGTAGTTTTTTATGCATTGGAGTTACAAAACATTATGGTGATGATGAGGTATTTTTAAAACAAGCCCCTGACAACTATCTACCTGTTGAAGCTCAGCAAGAAACAGTCAAGTCAAAAAAAAGCACAGCATGTTTTTTTCTTCAGAGCAGCATGTTGTCTTTGCAAAAGGAAAGGCGACTAAGTTAAAAAAAAGCAGGAAATGAATGAATTCACAGGTTCATAAACAGTGATAAGAATCATAAAAAAGAGCAGAAATAGCTGATTACGCAACAGATAACTTGATACTGTATACTGAGCTAAGCGATATTTTAATGTAAATGGAATAGCTGGTGAGAAAAAAAGTGCCATTTTTGCGAGTGCGTTTGGTCTACAGGCATACAATTGGCTTGCAAGTTTGTCTACTCCAACCAAACCAGCCAAAATAAGCTTTGTTGATATTGTGAAAGTAATACAGGAACATTAAGAATTGAACCCATTGTTGATTTCAGATTACATTATGTTTCATAAGTGGAATCAGAAGGAAGGAAGGAAGTGTATGTGGCTAAAATGAAGAGATTGCCTGAGCATTGTCAGTTCAGTAACGGGCTCAATGAGGCGTGGATTGATTGTTTAGGTTGTGGAATCTTACAAGAATACCACTCCTAATTGAAGCTCAACTTACATTTAAAAGAGCAGTGCAAATTGCTGTATCAATGGAAACAGCAGACAGAGATGCAATTAAGTTGCAGTCAGGAATGAAAGCGAGCTTGAACAAAATTGCATCTAGACGGAAGGCAGCCTGGCCAAACAAACATGTTACCATTTTGGCAGGAGCTCACAGACACCAAACCAATACAAGTTTTGAGGTGAAACTTGCAGAAAATGCAAGAAAGTAGGAAACATACAAAAGGCAGGTCAGGCTGGGAAAAACAAATGGACTGCAGTGGGAAAAGAAAAGTTAAAAAGGCAAGTTGCAGTTTCCAAAAGAGCACTAATTAAGAGGAATAGATAGTGTGGATAGCCAGTGCCTCTTCCCCAGGGCACCACTGCTCAATACAATACCTCCCTTTAAGGTAAGGGGGGATATTAGAGGAAGGTTTTTTTTACTCAGAGAGTGGTCAGTGCGTGGAATGCACTGCCTGAGTCAGTGGTGGAGGCAGATACACTAGTGAAATTTAAGAGACTACTAAGGTATATGGAGGAATTTAAGGCGGGGGGTTATATGGGAGGCAGGATTTAAGGGTCAGCACAACATTGTGGGCCAAAGGGCCTGCACTGTGCTATACTACTCTATGTTCTACTAATCTGTGTGCTGTTGATGAAAGCATTGAGATTTACAATGTGAGAACTAACGAGAGGCCAGCAATATGGCTTACACCAAAAGAGAATGGCAAGTTAATTAAAATGGAATTGGGCACTGGCTCAGCTGTTTCAGTCATTTCATAAAATGAGCTTGAATGCCATTTCAAAGATACTGAACTAAAACTTGCAGATATCCCACTAAAAACGTATCCTGGAGAAATGATAACTCCTGTGGGAATGACATTCATAACAGTGAAATAAAATAACCACACAAAAATACAACTGCAGATGCTATGGATCAAAGAATACGTACACAATGCTGGAAGAACTCAGCAGGCCAGGCAGCATTCGTGAGAAAAGAGTAGCCAATGTTTCGGGCCGAGACATTGGCTACTCTTTTCTCACGGATGCTGCCTGGCCTGCTGAGATCTTCCAGCATTGTGTATGTATTCTTAAATAAAACAACCAGCAAGCCATATTGAAGAGCCAGAATTGTGAGGCTGTGATTGGCTGAAACTACAACTTGATTGGAGATCCATACTCCACTTGTATGCCATATCCCCTGCAAAAGAGTCAACTGAAAGCAAATTAAGAAAGGTACTGGATGATGTCACAGCAGTGGTCAAGGTTGGCATTAGGAAACTCAAACATATCAAGGGTAAAATAGTGTTAAATGAACATGCCACACCCCAGTTTTACAAAGCCCCTCTGGTTCCTATATGATCAGTGATAAAGCAGCCAGGGAGATAGGTCGCATGAAGGATGAAGGAATTCTTTCCAAGTTTGAGTGGAGTCCATGGGACAATGCCAGTGGTCCCAATCACAAAGAAGAACGAGTCTGTCAGGATCTGTGATGATTTTAAACTCATCATCAACCCAGTTCTGAAAGTAGACCAACACCCTCTACTCAGGATCGAGGTATCTTTGCAAGCATTTCTGGAGGTGAATAAACACTCACAAATGGTATTTTCTCTATTATAGGCTTATTTTTGGAGCAGCATCTGCAACCGCACTCTGGCAGAAAGTCATGGACCAGGTGCTGCAAGTTGCCCAGACACTCAGTGTTACCTGGATGACATCATTGTCACCATAAGGATGATGTGGAACATCTCCAAAATCTCAAAACAGTGTTAAAAAACAGTTTAGAAGATTATGGGCTCAGAGCACAATACAACAAGTGTGAACTCTTTAAACCAAACATCACATACTGTGGTCACACCATTGACACTCAAGGATTACACAAGTCTACTGAGAAATTTCAAGCAATGCGGGATGCCCCAAGACCAAGGAATGTATCACAGTTACAATCCTTCTTAAGATTTGTTAAATACTATAGCAGGTTCCTGCTAAACCCAGTGACCGCGGTTCACCCTTGAACTCATTACTGCAGATCAGGAAGAAATGGCAATGGACAAAACAGCGTGAGATGGCTTTCAGAAAGGTAAAGGAAATGGTAATGGCAGACACTATACTCACACATTATGATCCACATCATCCATTGAAGCTTCCCTGTGATACCTCGTCTTATGGTATAAGTGCAGTCATATCACATGTTATGAGTGATGGAAGTGTATGCTTCATAGTCTTTGTATCATTGTCCCTTAGTGCGCAGAGAAAAGTTATACATGTTGACAAAGAGGCCTTGAGTCTGGTTTGGGGCATAAAACATTTCAATCAGCATCTGGGAAAATGGATCTACAATTGCTTGAAAGTGGTGTCACAGGTTGTAATGAAAGCTTTTGGTGCATTGGCCTTCACAAGTCAAAGTATTGAGTACAAGAGTTGGGATGTTATGTTGAAGTTGTATAAGGCGTTGGTGAGGCCTAATTTCGAGTATTGTGTGCAGTTTTGGTCACCTCCCTATGGGAAAGGTGTAAATACGATTCAAAGAGTGCACAGAAAATTTACAAGAATAGTGCCAATACTTGAGGACTGGAGTTATAGGGGAATGTTGAATAGGTTAGGACTTTATTCCATAGAACATGGAAGACTAAGGGAAGCACGAGGAAATCTGCAGATGCTGGAATTCAAGCAACACACACAAAATGCTTGTGGAATGCAGCAGGCCAGGCAGCATCTATAGGAAGAAGTACAGTCGACGTTTTGGGCCAAGACCCTTCTTCAGGACTAACTGAAAGAAAAGATAGTAAGAGGAACTAAGGGGAGATTTGATAGAGGTATACAAAATAATGAGGGGTATAGATAGGGTAAATGCAAGCAGGCTTTTTCCACTGATGCCTGCAAGAAGACTAATCTCAAAGTTATATACGGTATATACATACTTTGATAATAAACTTACTTTGAACTTTGAACTAGAGGTCATAGGTTAAGAATGAAAGGTGAAATGTTTAAAGCGAACATGAGGGGAATATTTTCACTCAGAGGGTCGTGAGAGTGTGGAACGAGCTGCCAGAGGAAGTGGTAAATGTGGACTCAGTTTCAACATTGAAGAGAAATTTGGATTGGTACATGGATGGGAGGGGTATGGAGGGCTGAGGTCAGGGTCCAGAGAGGCAGATAAATAGTTCGGCATTGTTGAGATGGGATGAGGGACCTGCCTCTGTGCTGTAGTGTTCTGTGTCCATCTGTGCAACCGCTCTGATGAGCTTCTCTGGGGAGCTGTCAGTCAACCAAGTCACCAAGATTGCCTTGTCTCAGTGGCTGACAGAAGGGACCCGGGTGCGGCTGCACCAATTGAGTCGCAGATGTAGTTTACGTGATCTGAACTGCGCCAATTGGATTGCACTTCACTCTGCAGAGTGGGTGGAGCAGTCTGCCTACAAACCAGAAATTGATGCTGTTTCCGAAGGCAGGTCTCTGCATTAAGGATCACTTATGTTGGTGCTGCCTGTCTATTTGGAATGGTCTTCTCCTGTCTCTGCACCCTTCCTTTGCCCCTTCACATTTTTAAAATATATTTGTTTACCTCCCTTTAAGAGTATCTGTTAATTGTGGTGTAGCAAGGCGTAGATTAACTCCTCTCCCCACGAACATTCAATCGGCTCCGATATCCATTCCGTGACCCAGGGAGCCCCTCGACTCAGGTCCTGCAGTAGAGCTGTAGACATAGCAAGGGATTCAAACAAGCGCTCAGAAACTCAGCAGGGACGGAGACACAAAGAGGCCGCAGATGCTGGGAACCTGGATCAGAACACAAACTGTTGGAAGACCCCAAGGGGCTGGGCAGCACACAAAGCACCGGAGGAGGTCAGCTGGTTTGGGTGGCACGTGTGGACATCACAGATCGAGACCCTTCACCTGGACTGCTTTACAAAAGATCTCCTGGGAGACAGTGGACTGGTAATAGTGGATCCTGGTCCAGGGCTAGGTAAAAGGTGGTGTCCAAAAGCTTGCTTCTGACCTCCACAAGGCAGAGCTCAACCCATCAGGCTACAACAGCACTGGCATTAGTACAGAGAGAGCAGAGAGCTGTGTGTTTATGGGGCTGGGCGGGGGTGAAGTACTTGTGGAATGGAAAAGTCAAGACAGTTGACATCACCTTAACAGCCGGAAATGAAAATTTCTTAGACAGGGCAGAAAGATCGAAGAGGTATCCAAGAGGAGGAGGATTTGAGATGCAGCCCAGTTCAGATGCAGGGGTCTCAACCTGGAAAGTTGACCAGCTGTTTCTCTCCATAGATGCCGCCTGACCCACCAATCTCTTCCAGCAACTTGGGCTGATATTTAATTTGCACATCTTGCAGCACGGAGCTCACACACTGGGTCAACTATGTTCCTGAAAGGACGCCGTCACCGATCATGAATCTGTTCAACGACAATCGCTTTGCACGATAGAGCGGGAGCAGGAGAGCAGCCTGACGCCGCCTCAGGTTGACAACTGAGTATGGACTCAACAGTGAAATGTTCGAGCAGAACAAGTGCTGCTAATGAGAATAAGGCAACAGCACCGGCACCTGTTGCCCAATCTGTTCCACTCATCACTGCGTAAATGCTTTAAGCAGCAGCAATGATCACAGCATGCTCGTATTCCCTGTGGCCACTAGGTTTCTACCACAATCCAAAGATGCTCCAATTGGTCATCAAAGTCAAGTTTACTGTCATGTAGAGATGCAATAAACAACTTACTTTCAGCAGAATCTCAGTCACATTATTGTTGTTCCTTTATCGTGCCCTGTGGCACATTGGCTGGCAACTTTTCGGCTCCCTTGGCATTTTTGTCTGTTTCTTGTGAGGCTGAGTTGCTAGCTAGACACTCAACCCAGCACCAGTGGAAAGCGTGCAAGGAGCTGGCCGGATTCGAACCCGGGACCACTCACCTCGAAGTCTGGAGCGGATGCAACTACACCACCAGCCGGCAATCACAGTCACATAGGATCAGATAAGCAGCCTTCACAAGAAAAACATAAGTCATACAATGCTTTTACAAGAAGGAACACACCTAGAACAACAAAAGAATTAAGGTTCATTTTCGAGCTAACTGGTCATAGTGTTTCCATGCTGCAGAGAGGGGGCCGCATTAGTTGGTTCAAAAACTGAATGGCTGAAGGGAAGCAGTTGTTCCTGAACCTGCCAGTGTGGGACTTCAGGCTTCTGTACCTCCTGCTGTTACTACCACTGAAAAGTTCAGTTAATGAGTTGTGACCATTCCAAACCTACTCCCATGAGTTGGACTAAGACTACAGCGCACAGTGAGGATTGCAGAGCACATCATTGGAGCCTCCCTGCCCTCTATTGTGGACCTGTGCTCTCCCAGGTTGAAGAAGAGGGCCGGGAACATCATAAAGGACTCCTTCCATCCTGCGCACGGACTGTTTGAACTGCTTCCGTCTGGTAGGCACTTCAGATCCCTCCAGACTAAGACTAATAGGCACTGGAGAAGTTTTTTCCCTACTGCGGTCACTTTGCTGAACAGTTAACTGCCGGTTAACTGTCGGCTAACTATTACTTGGATTGCACTACCTGTATGTATAATCTATATTTTCATTTATATTTATCATTATTATTGTTATGAGCAGAGAGACAACATCTGCCGGAAGTAAATTCCTTGTATGTGCACAGGTACGTGGCGATTAAAGTCTGATTCTGATTTTGATGGGAGGGTATCAGGTTTTAAAAATAGTTTGTCCATGACAAGAACAGAAACGTGACAGAGGACCCAAGGTAAACAAGGAGGGAAAGCAGGAAAAACAGGAAATGCCAGAAAAACGCAGTTAATTCAGTATCGACAAACGAGATGATGTTTTTAAATCAAAGCTATTTTTTCCCCAAACTGGATCATCAGAAATGATTTAATACTAAAAAAGTGAGAATGGAAATCAATATACAAGGATAAACTTGGAAAGGAAATGGCTTGGATTACATAGCTGATGGTCTGTCATGGGAACACTCTTGGCCCCAGCGATGCAAGATTGTGTGTTCAAGTTCCACTCCAGAGACCTGAGCAGCACATCTGAGGCACACCCAGTGCAACACTGAAAGCGAAGAAGGAAAACACACAACCACAGGACAGGCGGCATCTGCAGAAAGAAAACAGAATTATATTTATTAACCCAAAACTCAAAGTTCACGAGTAAATAAATGTACTTGGAACTTGAACTAGAATGAGGAAGAGAATTATATCTGTTAACTCTTCCTTTGTGTTTTCATTTCAGATTTACAGATCTTGCAGTTTATTTTTACATACTGTATGCCTGTGTGTACGTGGGAGGCTGGGAGAGAGGAATGTGGTGTTTTGCTGGCTTGTTTCGTTGCTTGCTGCCTTCTGTGATGTCTGCCGAACGTTGCAGACACACTTCACTGGCGCTGGAATGTGCAGCGACACCTGTGGGCTGCCCCCATGCACAGTGAGCTGGCTGCTAACGAAAACGATGTATTTCACACTACGTTTCAATGTACTGGTAATAAAAAAAACTTGAATCTTGATTTTCATAGCGTGGAAGTGGCACTGTGATGGAAACACATCATTCAGATAAAAGATCCCCCTTTCCCTCAGGTTAGACCGAAAGGTGCTCCTGGGCCAAAGCAGGGCAATTTCTCTCCTGTCACAGACAATAGTTATCTTATAAACAAAAAATAAATCCTGACAACTGACCATCTGGGGTTACAAGAGTTCAGTGCGTTCTGAATTCCAGTGATCACCACACGTCCATGGTCACAGGCAGACAGTGAAAGGAACCAGAATTTTAAGCTGCTTTGCCTGTGTGCTTCAAAGTGTGACACCTGCATCTTTGATGTAATACTCACGGATTTCCTGAGGATAGGCTTGGAAACTGTGATCGGCAAATTAATCTGTGACCACATGCAAAGGCCAACACATGATACAGAGACTCTGAAACATATCAAGCAAATTTGTACATGTAAAACTGAAAACTCTTCACACTTGGACTCGGACGGCTGCTTTTCACACTCTTCCTCCATCTGGCTTTTGCTGGTGCAGAATCTGTTTGTTCCATATCAGCACTGTGTGCTGCGTGAAAGTAAGATCCAAAAATAGAAGGACATGTTCGGAGCAACAAAAGGGCAGAACTACAACACAATACAGAACACCTTCACCTGGGCCTGACCTCACCAATTAAGCTATTGAATGAATGCTCTTGTTCCCTGTGAAGAGGGCGGGTTTAGATCAAGGTTCCCTTCAACAGACAAACCTGTAGCATCTGACAATACTAAGCAGATCTTGAGTGAAATCATCAGTCACAAGACATTGACCTAAGCTGTTACTCTAGGTCAGTCAGCATCTGTAGAAAGAGATACAGAATTACATTTGTTAACTCAAAGTTCATGAGTAAATAAATTTACTTTGAGCCTAAACCAGAAAGAGAAAGAGAATTATGTTTGCTAACTCCTTCTTATTTCAGATTTACAGCATGAAGTTGCTCAAAAATTCCAAAACATTAAGGATTGAGTTTAAGGATGACACAAAGATTGGTATTGTGATGGTGAGGAAGGCTTTCTAAGGTTATAGGCACAAGAGCTTCTGCAGGTTCTGGAAATCCAGAGCAGCGCGCACACAAAACGTTGGAGAAACTCAGCAGGCCAGGCAGCAGAGGAATAAGCTGTCATTGTTTCGAGCTGAGACATTTCTTCAGGACTCTTCAGCCAGCCCCGGTGAAAGATCTCGGCCTGAAACATTGATTGTTTATTCCTCTCCAGAGATGCTGCCCCGCCTGCCAAGTTCCTCCAGCATTTTGTGTGCTTTGAGCAGGATGCAGATCAGGTAGAAGGTTGGAGAGAGCATTAGAAGTTGGAACGTAATCACAAGTGCTGGGTGATGCATTTTGGGAAGTTAAACAGGGGAAAGACAGGTTCAGTAAGTGGTAGGGCACTAAGGAATGATGATAAAGGGAGAGACCAGGTGGTGAAAAAATGCTTAAGGAAAATTCACATTCACAGAACACAGGAAAGGATATAAATATTACATTAGAGCACTGGTCAGACTGCATTTGAAATATTATGAGTAGTTCTGGTCATCACACTCCAAGGAAGAAAGTGGTTGCACTAGAGAGAGTGCAGAGGAGAATCACCAAGATGTTGTCTGGGCAGTAGGACTTTAAGGACTGATTACATAGGCTGCCCGTTTATCCCTGGAGTGAAGTAAGCTCGGGAGTGATTGAAGTATTGGAGGCGTGGATTGGGTAGATAATTAAAATCTGTGGCTGATGGTCGGGTTATCTAAAGCAAGAAAACATGGGTTTTAAATGAGAGGAAGAAGTTTTAAAAAGGATCAGAGAAGTAAGTTTTTAAACAAAGAGAGTGGTTGATACCTGGACTGTGCTGCCCAGGGGAGGGTGAATTTAATATGGTCACCATTTTTAAGAGGCATTTAGGTAGGCACTTACATAGGCAAGGCATAAGAGATACAGTCCTAAATGGGAATAGTGAACGTGGACAAAATGGTTGGTATTGATATGATGGGCCAAAGGGCCTGTGGTTGGGCGGCCTGTCTCCAGGGCTTTAGGTCATCGCCTGAGGCAGGACACAATACAGTAGCATCTGTGGATTTATTTATCACTGGCTTTCAGTGTTGGGTTCACACACTCTTCACAGAGCGTGTTTCCTGCCACACAGCGGCGGCACCTTTGATACAACATTCACAGGACACGCCCAACTCTTAAAGTCAATGCTTTGCTCGAGGGGCGTGTGAGCAGAAGGCTACTCAGCTTTCTCATCTTTTAATGGCTCCGTCTGACCTCACCCCAATGACCGGCTTCTCTCCCATGATCCTGACAACAGTTCATAACCTAATCAGAGGCACGACAGTCTGCAGATGCTGGGATCTGGAAAAGCACAGTAAGCTCTGGAGAAACTCCACGGGTCTGATGGCATCTGCGGTCTTCGAGGTCTAGTGGAGGGTCTCAACCTGAGATGTTGGCTGTCCATTTCCCTCATTAGATGTTCCCTGGCCTGTTGAATTCCTTCAGCTCCTTTTGTATAGTCACATCTCAGTGAATCACTGAGCCTATTTCTCTCAGACGCCCGAAGTTCCAGCTATTTCCTAAACACCGATGAAAGCTGCAGCTTTAACCCTTGGATGATAGCCAGTAGAAACGAGATATTTTATTTACTGTTCCATTCCTTGCTGCTGTCTGTCCACATTGAGTTATATGGCTTGGAATCTGTGATTCTGCAACTTGCATCTGAAGGCAATTGTATTCCGTCTACCTGAAACTATATTTATTTTCCATTTTAATGACTATTATCATGGAAAGGAGTGATTTAAAATGTTTGTGTGTAATTGCAGTGTTCTGTTCTCTGAAAGGGTTAAATCCCAGTCCTGGGCAATTCTCTCTTTGGCCACCAGATGGGGTTTGAGGTGCTTCTCGCTGCAGGGTCCTAGCAACCACCATGTCACACGTAGCAGGACGGTGGACGTAGAGAACTCTTTTGGATTGCTGTGACAAGTATAACACCAATTTGCACTTGGATTCGAGGATTGAATTTTATGGCTACCTTAGTTAGGCAGGGTTGTAGAGAAATGACACAATTACACAGCTTTAGGCCTGTCATTAATCAGACTGTACTTGGTGTTGTGAGCAGTTTTGGGCCCTTTATCTATGAAAAAGATGTGATGGCTTCGAAGAGGGTCCAGAGTAGGCTCACTGGAATGATCCAGGAGTGAAAGGGTTAATGTATGAGGAGAGTTTGATAGCTCTGGGCCTGTACTCGCTGGTGTTTAGAAGATTGGGGGGGTGGGTGGGAATCTCATCAAATATTGAAAGGCCTAGATAGAGTGGATGTAGTAAGGATGTTTCCTATTGCGAGGTAATCCAAGACCAGCAGGCAGAGCCTCAGAATCCCTTTAGAACAGAAATGAGGAACAATTTCTTTAGCCAGAGGGTGGTGAATCTGTGGAATTTGTTGCTGCAGACAGCTGTGGTATATTCAAAGCAGAGGTTGACAGGTCCTTGATTAGTCAGGACATCAAAGGTTATGGGAAGGAGGCTGAAGAAAGGGGTTGAGGGGGTTAATAAATCAGCCTCGATGAAATGGTGGAGTGGACTTGATGGGCCAGATGGCCTGATTATAACCATATAACATATAACCATATAACAATCACAGCAAGGAAACAGGCCATCTCGGCCCTCCTAGTCCGTGCCGAACTCTTAATCTCACCTCGTCCCCACCTACCCGCACTCAGCCCATAACCCTCCACTCCTTTCCTGTCCATATACCTATCCAATTTTACCTTAAATGACACAACTGAACTGGCCTCTACTACTTCTACAGGAAGCTCATTCCACACAGCTATCACTCTCTGAGTAAAGAAATACCCCCTGTGTTTCCCTTAAACTTCTGCCCCCTAACTCTCAATGGAAACAGCCTGTTCACGTCAACTCTATCTATCCCTCTCAAAATTTTAAATACCTCGATCAAATCCCCCCTCAACCTTCTACGCTCCAATGAATAGAGACCTAACTTGTTCAACCTTTCTCTGTAACTTAAGTGCTGAAACCCAGGTAACATCCTAGTAAATCGTCTCTGCACTCTCTCTAATTTATTGATATCTTTCCTATAATTCTGCCCCTATGTCTTACAGTCTCACCCAGCATCTGCAAATAGTGGCAAATGGGAAGAGGCAGTGTCCACAGGAGCTTCCTTCCTGAGTCACCACCATCGGGGCAGCAGTCAGTGCTAGGACCAGTGGCTCCTGGATCAAAGGTGCTCCACAGCCTCCACCCCCTTCCCTTCCTGTGCTGTCCTAACCCAAGGTTGAGAAAGCAAGGCCGATTGAAGTTAGGCGCATCAGCTCGGGCAGGGTTTGCAGGCCCTTGGCAAAACCCAGCGACACGAGTGGCTGTGATACTTCACTCCCAGATGAGCTCAACGCCTTGTACGTACGCTTTGAATGGGTGTCACAACTATGGAGTCTGCTGCCTGTCTGAATACCCTTGCATGCGGGCAGCTGAACAGGGTCAGCAATCACGCTGGTGAGTCAATGAGCTTGTATTAGACTGACATCCTTTCGTTTCAGCCTTGTTGGGTCTCAACTGAAGCCACAGTGATGGCTACACACCCGGCTTACCTTAGTCCTCATTCCGGGAAAGTAGACTACAGCTTAGATTGACACTGTAAAGGAGTACATGTTCTATGCTGTAATGGTCCATGTTCCAGCTGACACACTATAGGACAGATTTGAAGAAACCATTTATTCAACACTTCCATATGAGCTAAACAGACCTTTCCTGAACTTTTTTATTCATCCTCAAATATTTGGATAGAGGAGCGGAGTTATTGACACTACTGTTTGTATCCATTATTAATATAATAGCCCAGCTTTGTTTAGTTTAGTTTGCAAGTTAGTTAGTTTTTTAAATCTTTTTTTTAATTTGGGGGTTTTTCTTTCTACTATGCAAATATAGTATGAGTTTGGGAGGCTTAGTACATCTGTGTTATCACTAGTTATACTTGTATATACTCCTTTATTAACTATGTATTCCCAATCTCTCTGTAATACTATTGTTATTATGCTTTGTTTGAAAATCAATAAAAAGATTTAAAAAGAAAGAAAGGACAGATGTGATTACACCAGGGAGACGACAGGAGAATTCACAAGAATGTTGCCTGAACTGCAGGGCTTGGGTTATAAAGAGATACTGGATAGACTGGGGCTCTTTTCTCTGGAGCAACAGATGCTGAGGGATGAAGTTGATAAAACTATGTGAGAAGAAGATAGGTCCCTTGTGTCCTTCAGTCTTATCCTGGGTCAACCTTTCTCCAGGGGTAGGGGAGTCTGAAACTAGAGGGCATTTGTTTCAGGTGCAAGGGGAATGACTTCAAGAGGATTTGAAGGACACATTTTCCACATAGAGGCTGGTGGGTCTAGGGAACAAACTGCCATGGTGGTAGAGCCAAGTACAGCTGAAACATTTCAAAACATTTGGGCAGCTACATGGGCAGGAAAGTTTTAAGGAAATACAAGCCAAACACAGGAAAATATGTTTTACTTTGGTAGGTATCATGGATGAGTTGAGCCAAAGGGCCTGTTTCTGTTCAATTCTGTGAACCTATGAAATAGAGATAATAAAGGTTGGCAGATAGTATAGAACAGGATATAGAATTATATTAGGCAACATGAGGCATAAAGAGAGTAAATTGTCAAAATATTTCCACACAAACTGCTGGAGGAACTCAGCAGGCCGGGCAGCGTCTGTGGAAAAAAATTACAGTCGACGTTTTGGGACAAGATCCTTCAGCAGGCCTGGAGGTAAAAAGATGAGGAGTAGATTTGAAAGGTGGCGGGGAAGGGAGAGAAACACAAGGTGATAGGTGAAACCAGGAGGGAGAAGGGTGAAGTAAAGAGCTGGGAAGTTGATTGGTGAAAGAGACACAGGGCAGAAGGGGGGAGTCTGAAGGGAACAGAAGGCCATGGAAGAAAGAAAAGAGGGAGGAGTACCAGAGGGAGGCAAGCAGATAAGGTGAGAGAGGGAAAAAGGGATGGGGAATAGTGAAGGGGGCGGGAGCATTACCGGAAGTTCGAGAAACCGATATTCATTCCATCAGGTTGGAGACTACCCAGATGGAATATGAGGTGGTGTTCCTCCAACCTGAGTGTGGCTTCATCACGATAGTAGAGGAGGCCATGGATTGACATACCAGGATGGGAATGCAAAATGGAATTAAAATAGGTCCCGTTTCTTCTGGCAGGTGGAGCGTAGGTGCTTAAAAAAGTGGTCCCCCAATCTACATCAGGTCTCACCGACATACCGGATCCGGTCCACAACAGGAGCACTGAACACAGTACATGACCCGAACAGGCTCACAGGTGAAGTGTCACCTCATCTGTCAGGACAGTTTGGGGTCCTGAATGGTAGTGAGGGAGAAGGTGTAGGGACAGGTGTGGCCACCCATTTTAACTCCACTTCTCATTCCCATTTGTCTATCCATGGCCTCCTCTACTGTCGCGATGAGGTCACATTCAGGCAGCCTCCAACCTGATGGCATGAACATCGATTTCTCAAACTTCCGGTAATGCTTCCCACCACGCCCCCTCTCCTTCACTGTTCCCCATTCCCTTTTCCCTCTCTCACCTTATCTCCTTGCCTGCCCATCGCCTCGCTCTCGTGCTCCTCCCCCCTTTTCTTTCTTCCATGGCCTGCTGTTCCCTCCGATCAGACTCCCCCTTCTCCAGCCCTGTATCTCTTTCACCAGTCAACTCTCCAGCTCTTTACTTCATCCCTCCCTCTCCCAGTTTCACCTATCACCTTGCATTTCTCCCTCCCCTTCACCACCTTTCAAACCTGGTCATCTTTTTTTCTCCAGTCCTGCCAAAGGGTTTTGGCCAGAAACGTCGACTGTACTCTTTTCCATAGATGCTGCCAGGCCTGCTGAGTTCCTCCAGCATTTTGTGTGTGTTGCTCGGATTTCCAGCATCTGCAGATTTTCTCTTGGTTGTGAAAACTTTTCTGTAATAGGATTATTAAAAGCAAGACGTCAGGTTTTAAGATGAGAGGTAGGACTTGTAAAGAGTGATAAGTTTTATTGCATAAAACATGGTTGCCAGAATTGGTGGTGAAATCAGATACAACTGTTAGGTTTAAGAGGCATTTAGACAAATAGGCAAAACATGTAGGGCTACAGTCCTAATAACGCAAACAGGATTAGTGTAGTTAGGTGTAAAGATCAGCAAGGACGTGGAGGGCTGAAGAGCTTGTTTCAGTGCTGTGAGTTGGTGTAATTGGGGTGGAGACGGCTGGAGACCATGCAGTGAGCACGGGAAGGTGGTATATTTGGGGATGGATGACGAGTAGAAGTTCCAGGTCAATGAGCTTTTGTCACGAGTTGTAATGAAACATCATTAACTTTGTTTTTCTCTCTCCACAGATGCTGTCCGACCTGCTGAGTGTTTTCAGTATTTTTTTGTTTCATTCCAGGTTTCCAGCATCTGCAATATTTTGCATTTGTGGAGAACTTTTGATTGGCTGGCAAATTCCTTATTAACAGTAGCTGGGAGCCCACATAGGTACCATCAGACTTTGCACTAGCAATGGCTCTTTGTTAAGCTCAGGCGTAGATGATCTCCCAGTGTATATGATGAATAAACTCATCTTGGGCTTCCAGCCAGGTACAGGCATTGATTTTGACCAATACTTCAATGACAAACTCTGCTGTCTTCATCAGCAATGATGCCTGGACATCATCTTGTCATCTGACCCTCCTGACTGGTTGATCCTCATCCAATCAGGTTTCTGCTGTCCCACCTGTAAGTAAGGACTGGAATTCGATTGTAAACAAGGTGGGACAGCAGAAACCTGATTGGCTGAGGACTAACAGGAGGGACAGACAATGGAGATATAAATGCCATCGGACTAGACATGCCTAGGCATCATTCCTGATGAAGATGGCAGAGTTTGGCATCAAAACTTCGGTTAAAATCGATACCTGTACCTGGCTGGAAGCCTGAGAAGAGTTAATCTTTTTAAAACTTGAAGGTCTTTGTTGATTTGAAAATTGTGCATATCACTTTACTGTTTAAGAAAGATAAGAGAGTGAAATCAACATTGGACACTGACAAGAAAATAGTTGCTACCACAAAAGTTGTGTTTTGTTTTAAAATTTAAAGATGAACTTTATTTGTAACATGTACATCGAAACATATGACGAAATGCTTTGTGTCATCATTGGCGATGTTGAGGACAGCCCACAAGTGTCGCTACGCTTCCGGTGCCAATAAAGCGTGCACACAACTTACTAACTTGTATGTCCTTTTGGAGTGTGGGAGGAAAATGGAGGGCCTGGAAGAAGTGTACTTGGTCGCAGGGAGAACATACAAGCTCTTTACAGACAACAAAGAAAATGCTGGAGGAACTCAGCAGGCCTGGCTGTAACTATGGACGTTTCCAGCTGAACACCTTCGGCAGGACTGGAGAGCAAAAAGTGAGAAGTGGGGGGAGGGGAGAGGGAACCAGCTGGTGATAGGTGAAACTTGGAGGTGGAGGGATGAAGTAAAGAGCTGGGAAGTTGACTGGTGAAAGAGACAGAAGGCCATGGAAGAAAGAAGAAAGGGGGAGGGGAGGAGCACCAGAGGGAGGTGATGGGTGGGCAAGAAGATAAGGTGAGAGAGGGAAAAGGGGATAGGGAATGGTGAACGGGAACGGGGCGAGTTTCTCAAACTGGAAGTTTGAGAAATCGATGTTCATACCATCAGGTTGGAGGCTACCCAGACAGATTATAGGGTGTTGCTCCTCCAACCTGAGTGTGGCCTCATCGTGACAGTAGAGGAGGCCATGGATAGCTATATCAGAATGGGAATGGGAAGTGGAATTAAAATACGTGGCCACTGGGAGATCCCGCTTGAGGAGCGTAGATGCTCGGTGAAGCGGTCCCTAATCTACCCAACTAGTAAATGACCCCAACAGACTCACGGGTGAAGTGTCACCTCACCTGGAAAGACTGTTTAGGTGTTCCCAGTGTGGCCTCCTGTTCATCGATGAGACCCGACGTAGATTGGGAGACCGGTTGGAGGAACAACGTGTCTTATTCCATTTAGGTAGCCTCCAACCTGATGGCATGAACATCGATTTCTCAAACGTCCAGTAATGCTCCCCACTCCTTTCACCATTTCCCATCCCCTTTTCCCTCCCTTGCCTTATCTCCTGTCCACCCATCGGCTCTCTCTAGTGCTCCCCCCCACCTTCTTTCTTCCATGGGCTTTCTGTCTCCTTCACCAACCAACTCCTCAGCTCTTTACTTCATCCCTCCCCCTCCAGGTTTCACCTGTCACCTTCTGGTTCTTTCTCCCCTCCCCCCTCCCCCCACCTTTTAAATCTACTTCTCAGCTTTTTCTCTCCAGTCCTGCTGAAAGGTCTCGGCCTGAAACGTCGACGGTACTTTTCCGTAGATGCTGCCTGGCCTGAAAAGCTCCTCCAGCATTTTGTGTGCATTGCTCCTTACGGACAATGGTGGGAACTGAACCGCAATTTTTCTATCGTTGGCACTGTGAAGCAAGAATTAACAATGAAAACAGAAAATGCTGGAAACAATCTACCAGGTGTTAGCCTTGCACCTTATTTTCTGCCTGCACGGTGCTTTCTTTCTCACTGGGATACTTCATTCTGTGTTCTGTTATTGCTGAACCTGGAACTAACTCAATGCACTGATGTGATCAAATGGTCTGTGTTGCAATTTTCACTGTATTTCAGTATGTGACCATAAAAAAAACTTGCCAATTTACTAAACATTCAGCAGGTCAGACCGCGTCTGTGGAAACCAAATCAACTGATGTTTCAGGTCAACAGATGCTTCAACAAAAGGTTTATTGCATGTGTTGAAATACACAGGATTGATAGGCCGCCTAACATCTGTTAATGGAAATTTAGCAGAGTCTATAATTAAGGATAGAGTGACTGAACACCTTGAAATTTTTCAGTTGCTTGGAGAGAGTTAGTGCGAATTTGTTGAGGGCAGTTCATGCCTTATAAACGTGATTGAATTTCTGAATCAGTAACTTAAACGCAGACAGGGAGTATCTTTGAATACTATTTACGTTCAGCTAGGTTGAAGCATATGGAATAAAATGTTATTCACCTTGCTAGGAAATTGGGAGAAGCTATGGAGGCACAATGGGTGGGCTATCAGTGGAACCACACCGATCCCATGAGATTTCGCCCCATTTATGTTCGATTTAAGTGATAGGGTAAAGAACCAGGCGCCAAAATTAACCAATATAAAGGTAGGCACCAGAAATAAGCGCGTTAAAATGAAGCATTAAATTACACTGGTATTAATGGCTTGAGTAAAACTGCTGCACATGGATCTCGCTGCCAACGAATGCGAGAGTTTCGACTTTGGATTTAAAAAGTACAGAACAGTTACTGGGAAAGTTCGGATGGGTTGAGGTCCAGAGAGAACACGAGGTCCATGTTTATAGTCAATTAAACTATCAGGACAAGTACAGAAAATACTAGCAACCTGGCAGCATACTGCTTTTTATAACCAATTCTAACCAGTTGTATTAAATATATTGAGCAGAGCTACTGGAGTGAGATACGTCACTGGAGGAATCTCAGCTGTGGACTTTCTGCGATGTGGGTGTTGAGGCAGGGCTGAGGAATGCCTCTGGAGGCACAACTAGACAACCAAGTAAGAAAGTCGCGCTGGAATCCGCGTAGAAGCGCAACTCCACAGATGGCAGCAGTTGGTGATTTACCCGGGCATGAGGGCAGCAGGATGGGCAAAGGAGTGGAGCTAGGAGGGGAGAGGTGGTGAAAGAAAACTGGCACCGGCCAGTACGATAGAAGGTTACCCACTGTTTAAGACTATAGAACGGTCCCCTAGTACAATACGTGCTATAGTCTGTTATTGTTTTTCCCTTGTGCTACCTCAGTGTACTGATGTGATTAAATGATCCATATGGATGATAAGGCAAAACACAGTTTTTCACTGCATCTTTGTACATGCAACAGTAATAAACTAATTTACCAATTTAGACCTGTAAGTTACTTTCAACCCTTTTAAGACGAGTGTCACGGCGGGGTGGTAGTTCACGCAATTGCCTTACGGCACCGGCCGCCGCTGTCTGTGCGTTCTCCCGGTGACCAGATGCTCCAGTTTCCTTCACGGACGGTTAGGGTGAGTGAGTTGGCATCAGAAGCGTGATGACCCTTGCGGCCTATTCCCGACACGGATCTGACCTGACCAAAGAACGCATTTCACTGTACATGCGACAAATAAAGCTAATCTTTAATCTTTTCATCTCTTTAACTCTGGAGGGGACAGAGCAGACGTGTGAGGAAGGACAGGAGAGTTCGGCTTTTATGGGGGAGGACAGATGTACACAAACCACTCAGCCTGCAATGCTCCTCCATATGAAGTTGTAATCCAACCCAAACAGAACTAACGAGTGGCGTCGCAATGGGCTTCAACAGTGTGATATGGCGGTGGTAATTACATCCATATTTGTTTTGCATGTGCATTGCCTGAGCAACCGGTTTTGAGCACTAAAACTTTCTCGCTCTGCAATGTACAACATGTGTTCAGACCTCTGCTTCCACCTCGTTGTGCTTGCATTTGATTTGGAAAATGTCACACTGATGTAGAAGTGAGCTGAAATGTTCTGTTCTCTCAGTTACACTGTGCCTGCAGTACTGTGAGCATGGCCCAGTGAACAGGGCAGGAGCTACCAGCGGCTCCTGTTTTTCTTTAAAGTCGACGCCACTGAACGGATATAAATGTTGCTGCACTCTTTCTTCCTTTGTATATATTTTTCATCATGAATGAAGTCTGCTTTTGAAATTGTAAGCATTATTGCCCCTGAACCCTTCAAGATCACCAGCTGACCAAGGGTCGGCTTTGTGGAGTGGGTTCAGAGGGCTAGGGGCGCTCTGTGATCCACAGCCTTAACCCATACATACATACATACAGTTCGGGTCAAATTTGGCCCGTTTTGACATTTGACAGCAGTAGAAACACTCTAAATGCTATTTTTTAGCCGAAATTTGATGACTTTTCCTAAAGTGACCCAAAATGCGCAAAAATGAAAATATTTAAATTTTTTATATTTTTTGTGTTACAAATTTTTGTACATTGAGGCTGTTCCGGGTCAAAATTGACCCGTATCTATTGAAATGGATTTTAGATCTCTGAAACATTAATTAAGGATTAATCACCCATTTATTAATGTCAGATAGGCTATTTATACATTCTAAATAGATCTGTGGTTCAGAATTTGGTATAGATACTTGTTATGAGGGGATTCTTGGGCTGGGTCAAAATCGACCCGGACCATACTATGAGGGTATAGAATAGGAACAGTATGTAAGGGTTAAGGAAGAAGATGGCTCAGTAAGATCCGCTCAGACAGACGTTCAGCGGATCTATAGATGTTTCTATGCTGATCTACATGACAAAAAGGCGACAGGCAACAGCCTCCCAGGACCACCTATTCTCTATCATGGAGAGTCAGGATTAGCCACCGACTCGACAGCATCTGACTGGCTCCAACCATTTCCATGGTACAAATAAAATTCTCAGAAGTAATGGCTTACCAGCAGAGCTGAACACGGCTCTGTGGGACTGGGTGGATCTGGGGATGCTGGAAGTGTACAATTCAAGCATGGGCATGTCAGACAGCAAGAGGGTGGGCATCATTACCTTTAACAAGCAGAAGGGGGAGGGAGAGGACATCAGAAATTGGAGACTGTTGCATGCGTACCATAAGATCCAGTCCAAGGCCATTGCCAGCTGGGTCATGTCTGTTCTGGACCAAGTCATCTACCTGGTCCAAACCTGTGCTGAACCTGGCAGGAAAATCCCAGTATCTGTGATACTATCACCTAGGTGCAGAACAGAGGGGTGGGTGACAACTGGGTCAGGTTGGACCAGAAGTCCTTCAATAGAATATCACACATGCAGATGATGGGCATACTCCCCAAAATGATTTTGGGAACAGAATCAGAAATTGGATTCAACTGCTTCACATTGATATTCATAATGCAATCCAAATTAATGGGTGGGAAACAGAGACTGGAATTGGTTTATCACATGTACTGAGATACAGTGAAAAGATGGGTCTTTGATTGATCCACGAGATTGATCATACAGATCAATTTATTATACCACGCGCTGAGGTTGTGCAAGGTGAAATAATCACATAATGCAGAATAAAGTGTAACTGGTACTGGGAAAGTGCAGTGCAGGCAAAGTGCAAGATCATAACAAGGTACCTTGTTTCCCCATCAAGTCTGGATGTCTGGCAGGGATGTCTTCTTCCCCTTGTCTTGCTTGTGTGTTGCGTCAAACCCTTTGTTAAATTCATCAGGAAGGATGAGCGTGTAAGAGGGGAGATGTTGCTCGGCTGTGGAAGAACACAAGTAAAGCCCTTCCCACACATGGACAATGTCACTGTCTTCTGCTCGGATCCATGGTTAGTTTGCAGATTGATCTACATATGTGACCCTTTTGAGTTGACACCAGGGGTCAGTCAGCCTCAGGCTGTGCTCTTCGGTAACTGCCCGATCATCCGAAGGCTCCTTCACTACATAAAGGTGCTGGGGGTTTGGGGCAAGGTGTGTAACAAGAATTTGCTGTAGTGGTTTGTGAATGTAAGACAAAACTTAGGTCTATGGATAGGATGCAGTGTTGTCTGTCAATAACGGAAAACAACTTGGTCATCAGGTGCAATATTCTCTTAGGGCTGCTGCACCTGGCTCATTTGTGGCCTGTTCCATATTTCTCCACCTTGGTTATCATCTGGGTTGTTGTCCAGTTTATCTGAGGGTCCAAGATAAGAGTGTATCTGATGGGAGACACTGCACAAGTCCCCAGAGATTGGGGACAAAAGTGTTCTTAACGTTGCCCTCATCCTGATGACCTCCTTTGTGTGTGGCTGCATCAGGCAGTGTGTGGACAAAAGGATGTGATCACCAGATACTGCTGCATGTCACTGGTGTTGCTGAAAACAGGCCTGTCCCTTTTCAGTGCAATGGCCCAGACTACTGGATATTGTCACACTACCCGTCCTTAGTGGAATGAGATCTCAGGATTAGCCATTGTCACCTGCTACTCAAGATGAGTGACTTACTTCATTCCCAGTTTGCAGGGAAAACATATCAGCAGCCAACTGGCATGTACAGAAAATGCTGGAAAGGGGAGGGGTGGAGACTGTTATTGGCTGAAAGATGAAAGTGAGGACCGGACATTTGCACCCTATCGCACGGGAGGCCATGATAATGGGAGATGAATGATGAGGAATTAGAACAGGAAAACAATGGTGGCAACGTGAGAAGTGAAATGACAATTGTTGGAAATCTGAAACAAAACAAAATGCAGGAGATACCCATCAAGTCCAGCAGCATCGTTGGCAGAGAAACAGAATCAATGTTACAGGCTGTTGAACTTTAAGAGTTGGCCACTTGTGATACAAATCCTTGCAGTTTGAATGGAGGTGTCCTCCAAAGTGGTCACTCATTCTACATTCACTTCCAGTGTACAGACCTCACAGCAATGAGTTCAGTCTACATGGCTGGAAGTAGTGCATTTGGAGGAGTGTTGGGTGCCTGGATGGTGAGAAGGAAAGAAGTGACAGAATAGGAGCTGCATCTCCTGCAGTTACATGGGAAGGGTAGTGGATGTTGGTGGCGATGGAACCAGGGAGTCAGGGAGTGAATATCCCAACAGAACGCTGAAAGGGAAGGCAAAGGGTAGATACCTTGATTCATGTGTCACACTGAAAAGGTCAGAAATACAGAGGTTGGGCTATTGAATATGGAAGGCTGTAGATGGGGATACGAAACACCCTACACAAAATGCTGGAGGAACTCAGCAGGTCATGCAGCATCCCTAGAAAAGAGCATACAATTGGGGGTACAAAAAAGCTGGATGAACTCAGCAGGTCGGGCAGCATCCATTGAAAGAAGCAGTCAACGTTTCAGGTTGCAATATTCCACCCAAAATGTTGACTGCTTCTTTCAACGGACGCTGCCCAACCTACTGAGCTCATCCAGCTTTTTTGTACGTCTTGATTTGACCACAGCATCTGCAATGTACTTTGTGTTAACAATTTGGGGTGGCATTTTTACCTGGTCCACTTTCGTGGAGTTCGTTGACTTGCTCAATTTTGCCTCCAACTTCCACATACTGCTCTCAAATTTACCCGGTCCATTTCCAACACTTCCCTCCCTTTTCTCAGTCTCTGTGTCCATTTCTGGAGACAGCGTATCTACTAACGTCTGTACCCACGGACTCTCACAGCTACCCGGTCTATACCTCTTCCCACCTTCTTACTTGTAAAAATGCCACCCACTTCCCTCAATTCCTCAGTCTGCTGCAGCGGCTCTCAGAATGAGGCTTTTCATTTCAGAACTAAGGAGGTGTCCTTCTTCCAAGGCAGGGGCTTCCCTTCATCCACCATCAATGCTGCCCTGAACCATATTTCTTATATGTCTACCCTCACCCCAACTTCCTGCAGGGATAGAGTTCCTCTTGTCCTCACTTACCTCCCCACCAAGCACATCTTCCACCCCCCACCTCTTTCCACAGGGATTGCTTCCAATGTGACTCACTTGCCTACCCACTGATCTCCCTCCTGGCACTTATCCTTACAAGCAGAACAAGTGTTACACCTGTCCCTACACCTCCTCCCTCACTACCATTCAGGGCCTCAAACAGTCCTTCCAGGTGAGGTGACACTTCACTTCTTAGGAGACCCTAACAGACTTTTGCATCCAGTGCTCCTGGTGTGGCCTCCTGTATATCAGCGAGACCCAACATAGATTGGGAGAGCATGTTGCCGAGCACCTACGCACTGTCTGCCAGAAAAAACTGGATCTCCCAGTGGCCCAATTTAAAATCTACTTTCCATTCCCATTCCGACATGTCAGTCCATGGCCTCCTCTACTGCCACGACAAAGCCACACTCAGGTTGAAGGAGTATTCCATCTGGGTAGCCTCCAGCCTGATGGCATCAACATTGATTTCTCAAACTTCCCCCTTTCACCATTCCCCTCTCTCCCCCTTCCCTTTCTTCCATCCTCTATCAGACTTACTCTTCTCCACCCCTTTATCTCTTTCAGCAATCAACTTCCCAGCTCTTTACTTCACCCTTCCCCCTCCCAGTTTCACCTATCACCTACAACCTTGTATTTCTTCCTCCCCTCCCCTCACCTTATAACTCTGACTCCTCATCTTTTTTCTCCAGTCCTGAGGAAGGGCCTTGGCTTGAAACATCAGCTGTTCACTCTTTTTCTATAGGTGCTGTGAGGCCTGCCAAGTTCCTCCGCATTTTGTGTGTGTTGCTCGGATTTCCGGCATCTGCTGATTTTCTCTTGGGGAACCCTATCCTTGTTCCAAGTGAAATGAGAGAGGACAACAGCACAGAAGTGCAGGAAATGGAGCAAATGCCAGAAATGAAACAAAAGGGGAACAGCAGAATAGATCAGCTATGATCACATTGAATGTCAGACAGGTTTGAGGGTCTAAATGATCTACTCTTGTTTCTGTCTTCTTGTGATCTTGTGCTGTATTAACATTGAACTGGATTTGTGCCGTGTAGTATGTGCCACTTTTCCGTGAAGTTCTTGTCATTGCTTATGATTAAAGGAATTTATGTCTTTAATTTTGTCAGAGTAAAATCCTGTGGAACATCCTGGATGAGTCCTGTTTGGGTGCCACAGTAGCGTAGTAGTTAGTGCAACGCTGTTAGTTTGGGTGTTCCAGAGTTCAAGAACACTGTTTTCTGTCTTATCAGTGGGAAAGTATTAGCAACACATTTCCAGAATCTGCAGTTTTATATCCATGGGTGCATGAGACAGATTGAGCTAATATTGAAAGCTGTCATCACCATGAGAATTGTAGATACAGCAGTAGTTAGCAGCACACCCAAATCCCTGTGCACACAGTGATAAAGCAGCAGCTACTTTGCCCTGGTTTCACTCAGTTAGTCAACACATTTTCATTATGCAGATTTGGCAGCTAACTAAGTTCAGGGAGGTCACGTTACCTGAGGACATTCAGGGTGTTGAGGACCATGAACTCGTGTTGGATTTAGACATTGCTTGGTGCTAAATTGCCACTCACCGGGTTGAATGCAGATTTTGATGCAAGCATGCTTGGGATGCTTCAACTCGAAGAACTATGCTCAGCCAACACCTTCCCCATCCACGGAGAATCACTATGCAACAACTGTGGCTGGCTGGGATTAGGACACAACCCTCTGGAACTTCACAGGAATGTCTGCAATGGAGATATATTGAGTTCCAACCACCAGATCATTTCGGTGCTTGTGCGTGGGTGCACGCGTATGAAGTTCCTCCTCAATTCCCACCAATATCAGTTTCATCTTGGCCACTGATGGCATGTTCAATCAAATGCTAAATGATTTTACATAGAGTCATGCACTTGTCTAGAACTTAGCTCTGCCCATACTTGCACCAAGGATTTAATGAGGTCTGGAGCCACACGATCCTTGGGACAACCGCAAACCAAAAACTGAGGAGGTTATAGGTAATAATTGGCACTTAACAGCATTATTTCTAATTATCAAGCCCTGACTGATAGGATGGTAACTAATGATGCATGGGAGATACCTGGGGTTTTCCCATGTTTTTAGGCAGAGTTTCATGTTTCTGCTGCACTGGGTAGCTTGGATGGAAATGCAGACAGTTTTGGAGGGCAATTGTCCCACTTATAGCCAAGCTGGCATCCAGTTCCACAGCCTGGTCAAATCTGGCACAGTCAGCTGTTTCTTGACATTGCATGCTATGAAGCAGATTGGCAAAAGACTGCTTTGCCGCTGATGAGGATATGGAAGATCCAATTGTTACCTCTGGACACAGATGGTTTGCTGAAGGGTGGGTCACTGTACCCGAAGTTAAACAGTCCATACTGTGGAATGAACAGAGTGAAGCTGCTGCGACCATGACCACATATCCATCAGGTACATCAATGGGCTTAAAGGGTGCATCATTAGTAAGCAAGTGCAAGGAAACAAGTTACAGAACCAACTGTACTGAAAGTAGCAATTTTTATTCGAGTTAAAATTATTTACAGGTAACCAAAGACATACTTCAGAAACTGGTACAAACTCTATTTCCTGCCATTTGGCTTTTACTCTGAAAGATTGAAACTGAGAAATATGTATAAAATAAAAATAGGATCGGAATCTGAAAAGTATTTCTACCATTCTAAATTTCCAATTGCCAATATTTACACAACTATTTACACAAAGAAAGTCATTTAAAATTTATTTTAAATCCATTCTGTTCATGCCCTCATGTACCCTTCCCAGTCATGTGTTTACAACAACGGAATGGAATGAAAACAATTGCAAATGTAGACATGAGGGTTTAACTTGTGGGAAAAGCCACAAGTAACTGACAGAGTGCTGGGAGTGAAACTCAGAGATAAGTGGGAAATGCATCAGAGGTAACCTTCCTTCGAAAGTAACTCAACCATACCTCTCATCTACAAAACCATAACTAGGCTGGGATTACTTCAGAATGAAAGATCAGTGCATCAAAGAATGCTTCTTGAATCCTCAAATGCACCTTTAGAAGTCCACACAATTAGTCATTTAGAGTTTTGCTGCTTAAATTACACAACTTCCGGAAAACCGTGCAGCCCAGAGATAAGTATTTCACCCATTCTGTCAATGAGGATCAAGTATACACAGGATCAAGATCACGAGACATGAACTCTCCCAAGTTTGAAGCACCCCTCCTATCACAGCAGAAGGCTTTAAAATGTTACTTGACTGAAAAAAAATTAGATGAGAATATGAAAGTTATGTTCACTCTCTATTCACACTGGAGTCTAAACTTCAAAGGCCACGTTTTCCTTTCTGAAAGTGTTGTGAGTGAACCATCACAATGGAACAGAAGCCCATACTCCTATCAGCTTAAATCAAGCAACCTCATGCAAAGCTCAGCGTTTTCAGACTGTGTGCATGTCAACATGGAAGCCCAAGTGGGTTCCAAATGGGACTCGCGCAAACAAGGTCTGCTTCTGCGGAAATAGCCATTAAATGGATGTGAATGCACCACAAGCTAGCAGTGAGAAAAATATGTAGGTGATCAATTTGAATTGAGAGGTGGACAGTATCTGCAAACCTATCCTGACTTTACCTAAAGTAATGAAATGAAACCTTCCCAATCAAACTGGCAGCTGCAAAGAATATTCGATGAATGGCAGCGAGAATAAGCAGGTTTTCACATTTAAGAATCATGTCGTGCTACTCACAGACTATGTGGTTAATGGAAATATTTATTATTCTCTCCCAGTTAACAATTCATTGCAGAGATATAATCACTAAAATATTCTTTAAACATGTACACCCTGATAAACTCCAATTAACTGGCTTAATTGTATCAAATTTTCAGAATTGCTGACTGGTGAGATATACTTGGCACTTTCTCACTTTAACTGAGAAAGCGCCTATGACATCCGTTGGATACATGATTAATGAATATGGTCTGGGCTTGAGTGTAGAAGCACCTAGGACGTATACTCGGGGAACGGGAATAGACATTTCAAATGGTTTCGGCCTGAAGAAGTCTGCATATGACCACTGTGCAGGACGATCGCAAGCCATATCCAGGATCTTAACTTACAGCAATAGTTTTTGCAGGTTAAGTTTATAATTTTACAAGAAAAATTTGACAGACACAATCTTAATTCTCATTAGAGCTTTGAAATGATAACTTTAAAGAAAATGAATATGTTAGGATCTGAATAATGGATGCTGTCTTCAGCATGTTCAGATACTCCAGCAAAGAAAGTATTGAAAAGTTATTTCAGTTCATTTCCTTCTGCACAGCTCAGTGGACAAGAGATGGAAGCAATGGAGGGAAACCCGGTGAAAGCCACAGTGTCCAAGTCAGTGGATGTGAATACATTATCCATTATTAGGGGCACCAGTCAAAGAAAACACTTTTGTATGATACTGCAACTTACTCTGCCTCTCTGGGTAGACCTGGAAATTCAAACTTCTCATTTTGGTTTATTTCATATATTTCCAATTAACATAAATAACCAAAGCCTACCGATTAAGGCATTCTTGTTCAGAGAACCCCAATGCCTGACAACATAATCTTTTATAAGGGAAGCCTTCTTTTTAAAAAAAGCACCAACAACTATATAGCTATGAAAGTTCATCCAAAGTGTAAGGATTAAACTGATGAGGCTACTTGTTTTTCTCTTTCCATGTTATGGACACAAGGATGAGGCTCCCTGTGGTAACATTAACCCCCAACCCAACAAATTTCACGTTTCTATCATGTTATCTGCAAAGCAGCAGAAAAGCAAGGGAAAAATAAAGCATAAATGAAGCTGAGCAGTAACAATGCCATTGCTAAATTTACTTAGCAACATTTTCCAATCCTTACATACAAAAAATAAAAACCATCACCTACCGGACCTATCCCTCCATATAAAAGACTAGCATTTCTGGAACCAGTGTCCAAGCCCCACCTTCCAATTCAGTTCTAAAATTCAAAGCATGTCCAAAAAAATTCACTGAAACATCATTTATATTACTTATGCTCTTGTGAAATATTCAACTACATCAAGGGATTTTTGATTAACTCGGGTCACTCATGAAATTAAAGTGAATCCCGAATGTGTCTGACCACCTGGCAGGGCAGGCTATAGAATTAAAAACTCTAATACAACTCTGCTAAGAGTGCTTCTGATTTAAGCCCGAATCATGATTGTAAAATTGAGATAACACTATATTTTAGGTATGTTCTACTTGATTCTATCTTCCCCAAACAGTGAAGCATTGATAGTCCGTCCATTGAAGAATTTTTGCCTTGGGTACGTACAATCAGGATCCAATACATTAATGGGGCTGAGTTACATAATTCACTCTATTTGATTCAACGCAAGGGAACAGAAATGGAAATGGAAATGGAAATATATTCATAACTGATAGTCAATCACACCTATTCTCAGCAGCCAATTTAAAAACTAGCCAATGATCACGATAACAGCAACATCCCCCGCTTTCTGGAATAAATTGACTTTTGAGGCAATAATTGAAAGACTGGCTGCTAATGACACAAGTTCAGAATTCAACAATGGAAGTCTGATACTAACTTAACACATCAAGTATGCTGATAGGAGCAGATTCACATTTATTAATGCTATAGAGTTGTGGGGAACTTGGATAAATATTTGGATCCTACATTTAGTGCATCTACTCCTACTTCATTGAACAAGGACAAGATGAAACCTCGTTATCAGAATTGTAATCTTCTCACATATGAACCATAGAAACTGGGTTTCCAATGTAAATGAGTGACAAAGTAACTGGGATATCACCACAACCAGACCCCTACATTTTTCCCTAAAAGCAAGCCCAACTAGAAGAGACAGAAGCTGCACTGCTGTAAACTGCAGACTAGAATTAAACAAATTGTATCTGCTTAAAAATATTTAGTAGCTTTACTTTGACAAATATAAAACATGGCTTTAAAATCTCAAACTGGAGGCTTGATTAGATTTAGTCTGAACATTCATAAAAAAACACCGGCTATTTAGAACTGAGAGTCTGTTCAAAAGGCCAGACTGAAGATCGGAGCAGTCTACTGCCCAGAGAATCTGCAGCAAATGACCTCTACAAGAACGGAAACTTTTAAATTTGTGGAATCTTGAATTTTGTTTGTGTTCATAAACTTACAAGATCCAAAGAAGCACTGAAAACAATCTGTAATCTCACCCAATCCTGAGAGTCAGGATTTGAGAAAAAAACATATTTCATACCTTGATCCAGTTGACATTAATTTGTATTTGGAAAGCCGGTTTCCAAGCAATAAATCAGGAGCCATTTCTATAAATCCTGTAAAAATACACTTCATTCATTCCCCACTAAACACGTTCTGGCTCCACTGACTGATATTTCACGCATGTTTTGCAGCATCGATGAACGTTCAATATGGCACCATGAAGTTTACAGCCAGATTTAGTCAAGTTAAATCACTGAGGTTTCAATCATCTGTAAAGTTAAAAATACGAAGCAGAGATATACTTTTCTCAGGGAACAGCTACAAAGAGTAGTGAAGAAAACCCAGCACGAACCGGGTTGTTCATGGAAGATACTCCTCCCATAGCAGGCATCAAGCAGTACAGCAGCACTGAGCAAAAGAATGCAAGAGTGAAACTCCTCGAGAGGTGCTTCCACATGTGCCTTCACCAGAACAGGAAAGACTAATTCAGCTGATTTCCATCACATTCAGTGCAGAATACCATCTGTACTCTTCCAAGATACAGGTACATGGTTTGGACATGGGGCAGTTTATATGATATTGGAAAGGAATGGGAATAATTCCCTCTCAGAGGGTAGAATAAACCTATTGTACATATCATTAAAAGAGGTTCTACCCTGAACAAAGGATTTTAACTTCACATCTTTAGTGAAAACTGTTGATAAAAAGGGACAGACAATGATCAGAATCTGGACACTGAACCACACGAAAAGGAACATTAGCTAAAATTCCTGGATTATAGACAGAACAGCTCCCAATCCTTCCAACAATATCAACACCACTGGAGAATGATATCAAAGGTTAAACAAAGGGGGAGAAACAATGGGGAGAAAGGGGTTAAAAGCATTTTACTGAACTATAGTATACTTTGCATAGTTCTTATTGACCTGAAGGGAAATAACCGCTGACCAGCAGCTAGCTACCTGTGGCCAGACTAAGCAAGCAGAAATTGCAGACTACTCCAACAGCAAAGATACAAAGCTTGGTGGAAAAGACAAAGTCAAAGCAGAGGGATAATTAGTTACTAAAGGGCTCTCATAGTATCTCTGACAGACACTCAACACAGTGAATTGTCAATAATCCCCACCATCCACATTTCCAGTGCTTGTTCAGAAGAGGTGAGTCAGTGGAGGGAACAGATCTCTACCTTTGGAATCAATATGGAGAACTGACAGCTCACATTTCCAGCAAATACAGAATCAAATCTCATTAAACTCAAAGATACTTGTGGCAATAATCAATCCCTTACAAAATATTACGCCAGTGTTGAATGCTGGATCTCTCAGTCCAGGCTGGTTTGAAGTTGGATTCCAGAGATTAAAACTTGTGCCTCCTAGTTCTCAATAGCTTTTATTTCACATTATGAAGACCTATTCAGCATCACAGAGATTGTATTCCATCTGGACAAACATACCAAAGACTCATATTGTAATTTGCTATAGCAGATGACTTAAAAAGATTCTGCAGAGCTGGGTAATTCACACATATAATTTCATCCGACTAAAATCAGCAAATAAAATGTTGAGCCATTATATCTTGGACTTTTAAAAAATGGCATGGGTAGGGTAAAACCAGTTAGTTAACATGAAGATAAGGATGTTAAAGATTTTCCTAGTTCTTCAGTCATTTGGTTTTCTACAGTTAAATAATTAATAACAATCATCCATCCATAAAGAACACTGAAGGTGCGCCTTGGATTGAGAGCTGCCTCAGTAATTCAGAGCAGCCAGCTCCTTCCAATTATATCAAAGCAGCATTCCCAATCAAAATCCATTTGAATTGAAAACACAAAGGGCAGTAAGTATGGGGAAGTAAGTAACTACCTCGTCTTGCACTGAAATTTCATGACCTGCAAACCTCACAGTAACTCACTGGCATTCCAAATGACACCCACCAACATTATTTTATATATATATATATATATTGCTGGTTTTTGTCTGCATAAACCAGGGATTCCCAACCTGGGGTCCTCAGACCCCTCAACTAATGGTAGGGGTCAGGGTCCATGGCATAACAAAAGGTTGGGAGCCCCTTTCAGTTTCCATTGCAGCCTTTGATACAATGGAGATGCCAGCTGGTGTTTTTAATGTGGGGCAAATAGAATAGGTAAAAATGCAACCCTACACCAGAAACACAAAAGGAAGAAGGTCTCATTGACAGGCTCAGCTGGTCATTTTCCACACCTTTAGTTTGAGCCTAAAATATGCAGTAGAGAATAATTTCATCATTCTTTTTCCAATTCTATAACTAGAAAAAAATTATATTGATTCATACCAACATTTTCCTCATTATTTATCAGCCAGCTTTACTAGCTATATAAGCCAGTCAAACTGAAGCAGATTGCTCACTTCCGTAGCACATTCATCAACTACTCATAAGATGGATCTACCTTGAATCAAGTTTGGAAAAGCTGCTCAAATTCTGCCTGCGGGGAGGTAAAAACTGTCACAACAATTATTTTCTCTGATAAAGACACAGAACGTTACTGGTTTCTGCAAGTGCAAATTTTTAAAATGTGTGGAAATAACTATCAACTCTAAAATGCTTACATTATAATATTCAACATAGCTTTGTTCGATTACCTGCACATAGTGATTTAACTTCAAGGAACATCCCCAACTCTTCTCCCGACTATATTAATTGAGTATCAAAATTAAGACACATCTGCCCTCAGCAGTCTCCTGGTGTAACTGCAAAACTTAAACAGGTATTGTGCACTTGCTTGTCATTGCCCGGAAAAGAGAAAGAGGTGGGTGGCAGTGGAGAAGGCAAAGGCTGATGACTATCATTCCTGCTCTGCACCTATGTTTAACATCCCAATGTTACTGATGCAGACATTGCAAATGCCTGCAATTGGAGGTACGATTTTTATACAGCCCTGCTCATAGCTAAACTCAATAGTTTTCAGTAAGGAAACTAACGTATTAAAACTGAGAACCTTGGAATATTTTTCATATACCATTGCTTTCTCCTCTCCTGCTTTGATCGGCCATTTCATTGTATTTAATATAAGCATAAACAGGAATTTTCTAAGTTAAGATGAAGAAAACTGATGTTGCTTCACTCCAGTGTTCAAACTCTCAGGAGCACTGAATGGCTTCTGGTGACGTTAGAGACTCAAAAGCAGATCACAGCACTGAAACATCCAAAACGCAGTCAAAGACTAACCACAATCAAATATGACAACTGAGTATTGAAAGTTATCACCTAGCTTCACAACAACACTCAGTCATCTTGAAACAGGCATCTTGTACATATTTTCTGTGGATCCAGCGAGACTCAACCCAGAGATAACTACAGGTAACCAAATCAGGTTGGGACCTGGACACGGCTGGTGTGCTTTTCCAATTTTAAAACATGTCTAAGATAAATTAGGATGAAGACTTCAAGACAAAATAAAATCCTCATCCATTAAGGGATATTACATTATCGATGGGATATTTGAGATTGTAATTGGCTCCTTTAATCCACACCATTTATTTTAATACAAGTTGAATGGACCAGGAGAACTAAAACAAATAGTCTTATTATATAATTATATACCTGCGTTATTTAACTCTATATATAGAACACGAGTCAAAGCTTAAACCATGTCAATCCATTCAACTTGCAGTAAAACAAATACCTTTTCTGGAGGGTTGTGTGGTTTTTTGGTGTCGAATGAATTAGTTGTCAATTGACCGTATGCACTGTGCTCAGATGCAACAGTCACCAATCACAGCAATGTCTACATTTGTCATGGTAACTAAACAAAAAACATGTGGGGTACAGGATTTATTCCATACCCACACTAAACCATAAACCTGATCAATGAAAGCACTCTGTAGTATTGCTGAGTAAAACAAGGCCATTTAGTTTTATTAAACTCTATTTTGATCTTGCAGGAAAGCTTCTCAATACTGGGGCTGTCTGCATACCAGTGTGGGTATGGAATAATTCAACCTATGCAATTACTATCAGCTGTGTCTTAAAGCACAGCACATTCATCTGCAGATTTCTTTCTGCCTCCAACCAGATTCACTGTTTTCATTCATTTGGTACTGCCAGGTACAATGGACATGAGCTCCTTTGGAAGCGGTCACTGATAAACCAGAGTGAGCTTCCCCTTGGTGCTTTCCACACATAAGGTGGGAGAAGGCGTTGCCCATATGATTGGTTGACGAGGGAGGGGTTTAACCCCAAGGGACAGAACACAGCCTATCTGTAGCTGAAGCTTGGAGTTCTTTAGCAGTGATCCAAGTATTCAATTACTCGAGAGATGGATTTCTGTCCCGTCGTTCCCACTGCACACTGGAAGCAAAAGAGAAAATATTAAACATGGTTATCAATTACTAAACATTTCTACCTTAACAATACATTTCTATTCTGTTTGCTCAATATTTGTTGAAAGTTGTAAAATTTGTCATGTTAGCAACAAAGTTAAATCACAAACTTTAAAATCATTTACCATCTGTGTGTATGGGTGGCAGCTGGAAAATCCTTTTCAGGAATACATTAGGAGACTGTTACTCTCAGCTATTAGCTGAAAAAGCTGCACTCAGGATGTATTTGTTAAGTTCAGCACTTGGTCCAATGCCAGTTGTGTATCAGTCACCCCAAGGACACTTCTACACAAGTAATGTCTTCCTTTCAAGGACATAACTTTTTATTTCTGCACTAAATACAGCTTCACACAAATGCAACTTCAACTTCTGTCCTGGAGAGCCAACAACAGCAAACTACAAGCTTGATCGAGACATTAACGTAATGGTTTACACATGGGAACAAAATGTCACTGACAACCCCTCCTGTAAGAAATCAAAACTTGTGCAAGCCTACAACTCCTGCAATCTTTGTACCATTTAGTAGTTTTGTGTACACAGTACTACTGATTGCTGTATTTATTATTACAATGTAAAAGTCTGTGACCTTCAAACAAGGAATTTCATTACACCCTTGTGCATATGACAAACTAAAACTGGTACTGGCTGTTAGATTTATTCCATTAATATTCAAATTTTGGTAAAATGCATCAGCTTCAATAAAATAATATTCATACAAATGATCCCAGAAAATGTTAAATTTAAATATTTTTGTTGCATTCTCACTATTTTGAAGCAACTAGTCCTAACTCATGAATAAAATCAATGCATCACAGAAAATAAGTAACATTTTTTAATGTTATCGATGTGGCTTCTGGCAGAAATCCCGCACAATGTGCTGTACTCACCCAAACACTTGTTTCGCTGAAGTGCTAGGTCATTAAAACAGTGTTTCAATCTGCAGATCCTTCTGCTTTACAGAAACCCATGATTTGGGAACCCATTGAGGCAAGTTCAGTTAGAAACATTGGCCTTTGAAACTCAGTATTGGTTTTCTTCATTACACCCAAATATATCTTCTGTCTGGCTCTGTAACACATCCCTGGCTTTCAAAATATCCAACTATAAAGGGAAAGGCACATTCTGACAAAAGCTCATCCTATCAATAACTGCTCTCCCATTTGCGATATTTGGTCTCATTGAAATTTCAGCAACATTGTGCATCTAATTTAGATGTGAGCAAATGGACACCAACCACTCTAAGTACTTTTAAAAAATAACTCATTTTAACTGAGGCCTACAATCTATTGGGTAAATTCAATATAAATTCCACCTTAGCTGAGTAGTTTGCTAGTTCATTTTATGCAGAAGTTTAGAGATAACCACATTACTATGAGCCTGGAGTCATATTTCAGTTAAACCTAAGGGAGCAGATTTCCTTTCCAAGTGGACATTAATAAACTAGACATGTTTTTTTAAATGTCTGTCCTGTAGCTTCAAACACTTGGTTGAATCAAATTCATTTCTCCTGGACTCCAAGTTGCCAGACCAAAACATCACCACTGACTAGCACCAATTTATAATTTTATTCATAATTTAAGCTTCTTGTTTACAGAATTAGTTGCTTCAGCTCCAGACTATTCCCTCACTACAAGTAAACCATCGCTCAAGTTTTGTCATTAACATGCCACCTCATGCAAACCAGAATACACAGCAACTACTGGCTGTTCTCTACGCTGTGGATTTTGCTTCAGCTCCTCAACTGGAAATGGATACCAACTCCCTATTTAGAGGAAAGAAAGACATCTGTGGTGACAGGTGTCACCAGTCACCACATCTGTGGACACATGGTCATATCTGTGGTGACCATTACTCCCAATGTCCTCACCATTCCATCATTCACTGATCAGATGAATGAATGGTCACTTTTCCAAATCATTCATCAGATGAGTCTTTCACACAACTCTCTTTTTGATTCAGCGCCGAACGTGACCACCACTCCACCACCACCTGACAGATCCTTCCAGCCCCTACTTGACTAAGTCATGGTAATAAACACAACTTCCCAACAGTACTAAAACAAACACCTTCAACTTGCTGTATTTGCATATTTGACACACTAACCGTGAGATTCATGAAACTCAAAAACTTCTGCAACATTTCAGTCATTATGGAGAAGTCTCCTTCGGGTAAAAGCTCCCTCACAGTAGTAACATTCACCTGAAAGAACAAGAAAACCACAATGAATGACCTAGTGTTTAGCCTGGAAAAGACTTGTGTAGTTGGCATTGCTGTCTAAATGAGTCAATTCAGGGCTCCCAAATTAGGGGTAGTAACAAAAACTCCTCCTTCCCACAGCCAACATCCAATCTAATCAGCTATAAGTAGACTTAACATTTCAGAGAGGATGAGTTACTGGTAGCACAGTAAGATGCAGATCCCCATTGGAAGGTGCATACCTCAGCTGCAATATACTACAAATGAAAAATTTTAATTTCTTAATTTTTTCAGCACATCATTTACAACCTAAAACAATATACTGAATCATTTTCAGGTGCAGACTCTGCCAAAATGCTGCTCAGGGGATTGGGCTCCAGTAACAAAGAAGGAATGGTGGTGTTGCCAAGCAAAGTTGTGCGACTTAAGTGCACAGTGGTGTTCCCACACTCGTGTTGCTCATCCTTCTGGTGGCAAAGGTAACGAATTTGAATGATATTATTAGAGTAGCCCAGGTGAGTTATAGTAGTGCACTTATAGATGTGACAAACACAAATGACAGTGTGGGTGGTGAGGGGAATGGACATTTAGTAGTGCAGATGAGTCGTATTTTAAACCTGGATGGTACTGAGGTTTGAGCGTTGCTTATCTTGGTAAATGGAAAGCATTCCGACACTTGTTGATATTCAGTGCATAGGCAAGAAATGATAAACTATACAGCTCCAAAGCCTTGAAGCTGAATCCCAGATAGACTGTTTACAGATGATAATACACATCTTCCCTCAAAAAAAGTAACTTCACATGCTAAGCTCAGATCACACAGAGATAGAGCATCTGACTGAAGACATTATTCAAAGATGAAGTGAAACAATTAAAATAAAACTGACACACAAAACAAGCTTTGGTTAAAATTGATCGTCAAGAAGACAATCATTGCATAACTTCATTACTTACCGGGCTCTCTTGACATAGGCAGCCCAGAAGCAGTGCTGTATATGAGGCCACAATACAATCCTCCATGTGCTTTCCAGCATGCTGCAGGGCTGCAAAAGAAGGTACAAATTATTAGCAATGGTGCATCTGTACAGAGGGGTGTGACTTATGGTAAGATAAGTGGAAAAAGAGTATAGGTCTGGAATAGTGGATTTTTCGGGAACAATTTAAACTAGGTGCTCTGGTTTCCTCCCATATCCCCAAGAAAGTGAGGCTTTCTGGTTAACTGGCCACTGTAAATTACCCTCAGTGTGTTAAGGGTGGTTGAACCAAGGACAGAGAGGAGACAGCTGGAGGGAGAACTGATGGGAATGTGGGGAGGAAACAGCAGGTTAGGGTAGGATTAGTGTAAAAATGGGTGCTTAGTGGTTGGCTAATGGGCTGAAAGGTTTTGTTTCTGAGCTGTATCACTTGATAATTCTATACCATATACTGTTACTGTGGGCAAGGAAGAACTACATCAAGTATAATTGAATTTTTGGTCTCATGTTGACTTTCGGTTTTGAACTCCTATGGCAGCTTTCTTTGGTTTCTTTAATCATATTGATTCACAATAGAGTACTACTTGTTCTCTTCCAACTAGCTAGAACCAAGAAAGTTCTTAGTTCAAACTGATTCCCGCAGCCAAGAATTGTGAGGTGCTCTCTAGCACTTTTTTTTTCGGTAAATATATTAGACCATAAATGTGCAACAATATTTGCAAAGGAATAGACATTTTGAGTTTTAATTTACTGAAAATAAAATAATTATATCACAGACATTTACATGATACAGGATTAGTAACCACAGGCTTGCATTAGAAGTTACAGCACAATAGTGAAAAAGGGCACACGCACTGAGTGACAAACAAAAGTGCTTTTGTTTAGAGAACACTGGCCCCAAACAGCCACTGTTAATAGACAACAGAGATCATTATATAGCCTATAAATAAGGAGAAAATACCTAATGTTCCAATCTCATTAGAATGTAACACTAAATTGGCAGATGGTTTCAGACAGAAGTCAGAATCTATCTACACCCATTCAGGAGGGAGATGGGAGGAAGCAAGTGTGAAGGATTCAACCCTTTGACTCAATCCTCTCTGTACAAGAACAGTGATTCACCTTGCAGGAGTAACAAATGAGCTTCCCCAACACCTGCAGCACAAGCAAGACAAGGTGCTACCTGGAGATGTGTCATGGACCTTCAGATGTGGCCAAAATTCTCAGTACCAATGCAAGGAGATGCATAAGCAGTTCAGGTTAAGGCATCTGAGAATAACATACTGTTCTAAATTTCCCGTTAATTTTCCTACTGCACAGTTTGAAGCTATTTGATTAAGTGGTTCTTTAGCTCAGCTCTCCTTCACCTTTTCTGACATTCTTCTGCTTCACAACAGCTTTTGGTGTGCTTACTCCAGATATAGAGAGATCCCAATTAGATGGGGGTTTTCACCCTCTTCCTCTTGTTGCAGAGTTTGTACTGGCAAAGCGTGGATAGTTTCCCATCTTGTTAATGGTACATGTTGATCAGCATGGATAACTTCACTCACCTCAACCTATGGACTCACTTTCAAGGATTCTGCAACTTGTTCTCAGTAACTTTTTAACTGATTATTATGCTTTTTTTAGTATTTGCATAATTTGTCTTTTATACTTTTGTTTGTCAGTCTATCTTTGTGTATAGTTTTTCATTGATTCTAATTTATTTCTTTGTTCTACTGTGAATGCCTGCAAGAAAATGCATCCCAGGGTAGCATATGGTAACATATAAGTACTTTAATAATAAATTTATTTTGAACTTTGTTAATTAACTGGATCTGACTTGGGGGGGGGGGGGGTGGAATTAGCAACCAGTGCAGTGGGCAGATGTCAGAAAGCAGTCAGTGGCTCAGATAGGGTAAGCAGAATGTTACTGGCTATAACAGGGTCAATGGTCAATGAACACAAGCCAACCTGTATATCCTTGAAAAGCAGACAGATTGTAATTAGATGTTTTTACAAAACTAATGTAGGCTTCCTGTAAAAAAAACTTTATGGCATTATTCTGGGCTAAACCTTTATGCAACATGGACAAACAAGTTGAAATTGTGAAATTACAGGGACTACACAATGCCTAGAGCACATGCCAAGAAAACCCCAAATCCTGTTTAATTATTTTTGCGCTGTACATCTCATATATCTAAAAATAAAGTCCCCTTTCCTGTCAGAAATCTATTGAAACCAGCATCTGCCAGTTAGAGCAGGTGGTTCAAGGCCACTATCAAATTAGTAAAGAGTGACGTGTTCTTTGAACAGATTTAACACCAACAAATTTTGAACAAGAGATAAGAAATTCTCAAATGTGTTAACAATTTTAAATCTCAGTGAAGATACTTTGAGAATTTCCAAATGCCTTAACCCAATGAATAAGAAAGAACAAACAAGTATTTGAAACATGAACAGTTTAAGGGGAGGGGAGGGAAGGTCACGTTTTGATTGAAGCTATTTGCTTGCTGAATGTCTCTTTTATACCTTTATTCAGGTCAATCTCTTCATCCTCCTCCTCTTTCTTTTCATTATTGTCATTCTTGGTACAATTTTCTGATTGCACCCATTCTAATGACCCTGCAGTCTCCTGCCACTGGCCACTCTGGTCTTGAGGAGCTGTTGGTGTGTCTTTGATGAAATCATCAGTCTCAGTCTCTGCAAGACGGGCAGCTCGCTCCCGCTGCAGAAACAACTGGAGAAACAAGAAAATTAATCAAAGTTTTGCCAACAAACCAAACAAACTGTGTAACAGGTGATTAAGAATGAGCCAGTGGCTCATTATGAGTATATAAAATGGCAAGTTATCAAACCATAATGATAACAACCTAAGAAAATTTGGTACACTCCAGTTCTTACACAAAAAAAAATTATCCATTCTCAAAATGCTGAAATTTAATTAATAAAAATTGAAATGAAAATTATACATTCTCACTTTTGCTTAATTAAGGAAAATCAATGTCTATATCCATTTCTTTTTCTGAGCAGTTAACATGATAGTACGTAAGTTTAATAAGGCATTTTACAAAGTTCAATCTCAGAATGATTGGAGATCAGGGAAATTGCCACATTCTATGCAAAAAAAAAAAAATCACCCAGTTATATGGAGAAAAGGTTGAAAGATGTGAATGGAAAGCTGCCTGCAGAGGAGCTCTATGGGCCTGAAGGAATGGCTAAAAAAGTAAAACTTCATCACATTAGAAAAGTACTTGCTTAACAGTGGATGCACAGTAACCTGCAAGTCAAGCATTGAGAACTACTATTAGGCGATTGCAATAGTCTGAATGACTCCCTCTGAAGCTACTGACTTGCCAGAAAGTAAGCTGGGATATTAGATACTTAGGGGGTGCAATTCTACTCTTAATTTTGGAGCAATGAAGTATACGTGAGCAATGAGTATGTGCCCATATACTTCTTCCACGAGAAAGTTTTAATTCTAAAGTATTAATGCATTCAAATATGCAAAAAGCAGTATGTAGAAAAGGAACTGTGCCACTGCACTACTGATGAGATGATATGCATGAATTGTAAATCTGCAAATATAGGCAGATCCAAGCTTTTTAATTCTTTCTTTAGTAAAATATCTTCCTTTTTTTATCATCACCAAGATCTAGAAATGACCAGAAATGAACTAAAGAGCAAAACACAGAATATACAGTTTAGAAACACTTCTGCTACACAGTTCTGATGCTTATGCAAACCTTCTTCTGTGTTTCTAAGAGGGAAATAAAGATAAAGGGGCTGGTAGCTAAGAGGCAGCTGAAGGATTACAGCTTAATTTAAGAAATTACTTATTATAAGCATTTGATCTTCAGTACCTGCTATGCCCGCAGCCCCCTCCTTTGTGAGAATCGCAAGAGCACTAGTTGGGGGGGAGGGGGGGTCAGTAGACCCAGGAAATGGGAGAGAGAGAGATGTACCGAATGCCTTGTTCCCCCCAGCGATGCAAAATAACGTGACATTGACCACTGTCTCCTGGAGACCACGGTTGTGGATTGGGGATTATGCTACGTGCAAGCCCTCGGGCAAAGTGGGCTGGCTGAGAGAGAGATTGCATCATCCCAACCTGATTGACATCTGAGACCCCATGAGGAAGTATAAAAGAGGGTCTGGGGGAACAACCCCTTTAGACGCACCAGAAGAAACGCTAACGATCCCGTAGTAGCGGGAAGCCATTTGAAGGTAGCCACGTGCGTTCGAATCCGCGGCTGGAATCACGGAAACCAGCTTTTAGCTAACAACGGGGAAGCCCACTCCCCTGATTCAACGGATTTGCTTCATAAAAGACCCGGGCAAGTTTCTTTTCTCACCAATCTCTCTCTCTCCCCAACAAGTGAAAACCCAGTGGTCCCCAAAGGCTGAAGCCTGCAGGAACTGAGTGACTTTTATATTTCCATCGGACAATATATTATCCCCTAGACAAACCATCGAGCTGTTTCTTATTGATGGTTATTATCAGACCCGCGCTTTGAGATTGAGTAGTGATGATGTATATTATCTGAATGTTTGTATTAATCTTATTTTTGTGCCTCTTTATAAATAAAGACTTTTAAAAATAGTACCATCAGACTTCAACGGACCTATCTTTGCTGGTAAGTGATCCAGTTATGGGATTTCGTAACATACCTCAGTTGATTACAATGATTACATAATCACCTCAACCCTTGCTAACCCACTATTCTCTGAGACTGCTCAAAGTGTGTTATAGTTGTTGAAAGGCAATGTGACGCTTCTATATTTGGCATATTGTGAGAAATCTGAACTGAAGAAATTGAGTTTTTTTCCTGTCCTGGCTTGTGCATTATTGCCGTTCACTACTCTAGTAGTGTCAGCTAGTACAATTCATGTGCCCCAATCACGCAGTGACACAATTCCTGTGAATTAGGATATGGCGTTCAATGGAGTAAAGTTCAGAATCTGCCCTTTTGAATGATCTTGACCAGATTTCTCTTGTCCATGGCCCAACTAAGATATTGCTGTCCCACTTTATGTACCTTCAGGCAGAGTCAGCTATGATGACACCCTTTTATTGATTACAGCACTTGAGGTTTGACTTAAATAATAGGTGATCAGTTGTGGTTGTTAATCCATGACAAAAATGGCAGAATCAGACCAAATGAAAAATATAGTCAAATCACAAACAAAATAAAATCTGCAGATGCTTAAATCTGAGCAACACACACAAAAAGCTGGAGGAACTCGGCAGACCAGGCAGCATCTATGAAAACAAAGTACAGTCAACGTTTTGGCCTGAAACATCGACTGTACTTTTTAACCATAGATGGTGCCTGACCTGCTGAGTTCCTCCAGATTTTTGTGCATGTAGACAGTATGCTGTGGTGTATCTGAAATGTGGATTTCTACCAGCATCAAGAAACAATAGCAGACAATGTGCCTGTTTTGTCTGAAAAGGTTTTTTTCAAATGAAGCAATTAAACTTTCTGGGATCATTTAACATTTGAAGGAAATATACTACGACAAAACAAACAAATTTGGCTTATTTTCAATTTGTGAAAACTTTCAGAAACAGAAAACACTTCAAACATGCTTACCAGCACTTCACAACAAAACGGTGATAGTTTGCATGCTTCACACATCATTTTATTTCTCATTGTTAAATATGGAATGCCCCATACAACTTGAGAACTGATACTGCCAGTAATAAGGGAGGTTCTGAATACGGCTTTGCGTAAGTCAATAAAGACCAAACAATTAAAACGACAACTCTGTTCAGAGATGAATAGATTAAATACTCAAGAATGTGGAAGATACATTGTGTAACATACTTAGGACATCAGAATTTGCTCTGCAATTGGATGGGTCAACTTTGCCAAATAACTAATCTTTCCTTCTTGGTTATGTTCACTTCATAAAAGATGAAAGCTTGGTGTAAGAGTTATTATTTGCAAGGGGACTAGAAACAGATACGAAGGGGGAGTCAATATTTTGGGTCGTTGTGCAATTTTTTAAAGACAAGGACATTTCACTCTCCAATATTCTTGCTTGTTCAACAGCTGGGGCACCATCAATGACAGGACACCACTGTGGTGTTATTACTTTCTTGAAAAAAGCTGTATCTATCTTCCATTCACTGTGTAATTCACAGACATCATCTCACAAAAAACCTAAGTGATTGGCTGCAGAAATCATTAAATACCGTTATAACAGCTGTACATAAAATCAAATTACGTGCTTTCAATTCTCGACTATTTTGATAAGATTTGTATTGAGAATGATGAAAAGTTTGAACACTTGCTGTTACACAGAGAAGTCAGATGGTTCTCCAAAGGAAACTGCCTGAGACACTAAAATGTGATAAAATTCTTTGAAGACACAAATGTTTCATTCAGTAATCAACTCACGAATATTAGGTGTGACATTGCTTATTTGTCAGAATTATTTGCAAAGTTTAATGAAATCCAGCTTCAATTACAAGGAAATGATGTGAATCTTATCAAAGTCAGTCATCTCCATATTTCTGTTCAAGTTAACCCTATTAAAGTGCAACATCAGCTATTGCCACCTTTCCCAATTTCCAAGCCACTCTGAGCTGGAAGGAAGAATACCAGATTATGATCTTCAAGTATACTGTACCCAGCTGGGTGAGCTGCAAAAAGACATCAATCAGAAAGATTTCAGGATTTTCTCTCGATCAAATTCCAGATTGAGTAACAAATCTATTCCTGAACATTTGTAATGAGGGACTAACAGGAAGGATGGAGGAAGAACTAATCCCACTACAAAATGACTCAGAGCTGAAGACGATGTCAAAAAATTGTATCGACTTTTGGTTGCATAAAGAAATCTCCTGAATGCTATCAAGCATTGTGGAAAAAGGATAAGGTGTTCTTTATTGCCTTTCCAACATCATATTTCATGGAGTGTGGTTTTAGCATAGTCGGCCAAATTTTTTCGAAAGAACGAACAGAGTGCAATTTACTGAATGGGGTGGGAGGGTGGGGTAGATCTGAGATTCCTTTTAAATGACATTCAGCCTGATGTTGAGAAGCTGATATCACTGCACCATCCCATCCATCTCACTGAACAGTGAAAAAGCAATGAAGTGGTGAATAGTTGGATTACTAATGTTAGCAATAAAATTGTTGTTGAAAATTGTGTTCACTGCAATTATTAGTCTGTGTTTTGAATTTGCAGTTCCTATTTTCTTTCACTGTGCAATACAAATCAAAATTCTTTAGCTTTATGGAACGGCTGGAACGGGAGAGAGGTACTGGGGATGTGGTCTGGGTACGAAAGAGGCAGTAACCCAAAAATGTTTGGGGACCATTTATTTAACCTTATGTCACCTTGTAGACAATCCAACCAATCGATAAGAAAGCAATGTTGAACTAAAGATCTCACTATCTGGCACATTTTTCTTCTGTACAGGGTTGCCAGGGCAAAGTGCTTTATAGGAAGAGCAGTCTCGTTTTATGTTCTAATCAGGATCAATCATCCTGGCTTAATCAATACTTACACAATATGACAAAGTCATTTCATCAAATGCTTACTTCTTTGTATAAGACACTCACCTGCACCAAGGCCTCGATAGCTCGCACCTGTCCTTCCATCCGCAAACTATCGTTTCCATCCACAGCACAGAATGAATCAAAGGAGCATGGTGTTTCCATGTCAACAAGACAATGCCTATTGCGAGCACTGTGCTCCACAAGATTAATCAGCAGGCCTAGACCCTGAAAACATAAACACGTGAAATTTGAGTAAATATTCAACTGCCCACTGCTTATTTTTCCATCTGAAACTAGTGAAGATTGTGGATGCAGAACTTAAGGGAAGCCAGTCCTAGAGGACATGGGAAAGAGAAATGGGGACCATGCAATCTTCAATTCAAGGGCAACAACCTGTGTCGCTCCCAAAGGGTTTTAAAGGAAATTACAAACATTATTCTGGAATTTAGCCATTTTTACAAGAAAATGTTGTTATTGATAGATTTTTTAAAAATGCTGGAAAGCTTCCAAACTCAAGGTTAATTTTGTTTTATTCATTTATCTCAGTATAATGTCAGGGATTTGCAAAAATGCCAAGAGGTCAGTATTTGAGTAAAGACATCAAGAAGTGGAGTTTGGCAGGAGTCCAATGCTTGTATTTTGAGAGTAAGTCCTGCATATAGAGACAATTCTCAATAACTGCCCTGTGTAAAATAGCAGATAACTGTGATCACAGGGATATCACAAGCAGGAACTAATCGTAATAGCATCTGATCTTAAAATCAAGTGCCACCAGTCTGCCCATGGCACTGTTGCAGTGCACACACAATCCTATTGTGCACACCCCAACTCCACCAGACTGCATTTCACTACATTACAATATTAAGTGCATTTCAAGTGCCTGTAAAATACTTTGTAATGTCATTAGGTTATGTAAATGCAAATTTGTCTTGGTCCACACACACTGCATGCCATTAGCACTGTTACTAATATGAGGCAATAATAAAGCACTGAAACTGAGCCTGACCAATACATTGAAACTACTAGAATACATCATGTATTTCTATCATATTGATCACAGGATGTTGGTGCGTTTTGTTACTAAACTATATTGAGAATACAGCTTGTGTGACAATGCCTCTTTCATCTATTATTCCTTTCATATTTTCATGTGGTCAAATGAGCCTCGTTTGATTCAAGACGGCGCCATTAAGGGGCAACTGTTTGCGTGCAGCTCTTATGGGAATCATCAAATATTCTTGTTTAGTTCCAAACAGGAACAGCTTCTTCCCCTCTGCCATTTCTGAATGGACCATGAGCCCATGAAAATGACCTCTATTTTCTCCCCCTCTCTTTTTGCACTACTCATTCTATTTTCTTTATTTTGTACATACTTATTGCAATTTAGAGTTTGCATTATATATTGCAATGTACTGCAGCCGCAAAACAACACATTTCACAACATATGCCAGTGATATTAAATCTGATTCTGATTTGCCAATTTGCATTCCTGCAACTCTCCCACACCAGGGATCATTTACAAAGACTATTAACCCAAAATGCAGCAGTTCTTTGGGCTGATGCAAGGAAATTCAAAGTAAACTCAGACAACCATTGAGAGGAGGCAAGCAAACTCCTTACAGACAGAACTGGAGGAGAGGATCACATCCAGATCACTGGAGCGGTGAGACGGCTGAACCACTCTGCTGCCCTGTGGGGTCAGAGGATGGATTCAAGTGCTGTGATGAAGGGTTTCGGTGATGACCGCAGCAAATTGACGTCCCAAATGAGAAGTGCGGAAGAAGAATACCAGCATCACAATAAGCAAAACTTTGATTAGACCCATGCAGTCTGATGCATGATTCACATACCCAAACATGCAAGAAGGATGTCAGAAGTGGAGGCAAGTATGTAAGTCACTGAATAAAATATTAAATTCAAGAGCCATCAGCCATTAATATTGCATTTGTGGACTGGGAGAAGTTACCTGAAAATTCTTTTTCCCTTATGTAGGCGACAATTGAGCTCTTTGGCAGGTTGGAGAACAAAAGCCAACGGCAAAGAATAAGAGAAGGCTTATGATCTGATTACCTTAAGTACTTTATTTCTTTTAACAGCGTAGAAACAGTTTTCACCCTTGGGGTAGTACAAACATCCTACTGCGTGGAGGCTGAATGAGTCAGTGCTGCTTACGCTCAAGCAGGCTGTTCCTGAAGACTGATCTAACACCACTGATTCACTGGCCTTCTGTTAACCATCTTTATCTTTTTCCACCCGCTACTCCTCCCACACACCAACAAAGCTCATTTCACAGCACACAGATACTGTAAAATAATTTTTAAAAATCCAATTTACTGGCAAGATCTGCTCCATTTAACAGGGCGAATTATCTCTGCATAATACTTATAATTCAGCAATGAATCCATGTGGTACAGAATAGTATCTTCCACTGTGATCAAAATGAGAAAAGACATGTATCGGTGTTAGTCAAGTTGGGAATGGTTTAATTGATCACAAAAGCTGGCCATTCCACTAAATCCCAGAACTATTCAGAAACACTCCACAAGACCAAGATATAGGGGGCACAGACATAACCCTCCCTTTGGTATGACTATCACCAATGCAACTTCCATTTGTCATTGCTACCTTGTTCACCTTCACTGGTGTCAGCTTCCCCTGGAATCCCAGTTATCCACCGGAAGCACTCTCACAGCATCATCTCTAACCTCTGCAGCTGCCTCCACTGGATTCCACTGAAAAGCTACTATATATATTTTGGGTGTGTACAAAATGACAATGGTCAGAAAGCACATCAGGTGAAATACTTTCTATCAACTGAAGTGATTCTGATATTAAGGTGTGCATTTGGTAGCTGAATAATTGTTAATCAGCCTATGATTTGGAGAAATTAGTTAAACTCTAACTCCATTGACATCGTAAATGTACATGTACTGGTCCCCTGCCCAAACTCCAAACAGGAATTAATCTGTCACTCTACCAAACTCCAAACCCTCCCCTTCGTCTCATGAGTGTACTGTTTGCTCACCCTGGGGCCCTAACCAAAGCACACCCTAGACCAAGCTGATACTTCACTCCATATCTTTTGCTCAGTCTGGGTCATTATATGGCTTAATACCAAGAAAGAGATTTCAAAGACTGCAGATTTACAAAAACCCAAAATTATCTAGTAATTTTATGCATAAGTGAAGGGTTTAGATTTAAAAAAGGAACTGCAAGCCACAAAAGGAGGGGAAGAGAGTGGAGATGGAGTCCACATCTGTGCTGTCATGTGCCTACGTCCATGTGTTTTAACAGTCCACAGATCAGAAGATGAATATGCTGTTGTCGGGGAGAATCAGTGAACCATTAGCCAGTGTAAATCTCCAGCAAGGCATTCATATTTTCTGTGTTATGCTTGCAAGTAATTCATAAATCTAAACACCTGACTAAAGTGCAATCTACCGTCTAATCTGGCACATTATGTTCCATAAAGATCATCACACAAGCACTGGCACCGTTTGCTTTTACGAGGAGAGGACATTATGCATCGAGGCAATCAAGTAGTTTAAAGAAGTTGATTGCATTCACATTGAAAGAGACATTGAGAAATGAACTTAGCTTGTAAATAAAATACTATTTATCATTTAGGGGAGAGAAGCTAAGCTGGAAATAATGTAATTTTCTTACCAGCACTCGAATATCAAATCTCTGTTCCTGAGGTATGTACTGTGGCACCTGAAGCACGCAGTTCATGGTTGTACTGATGAGGTTGTCCTGCTCACCAGTTTTTGTGCTGCCCCACTCTAAAGTGACAAACAAATAACAGAACAAATAATAAGACAGGCTGAGAAACGAAGAAATAAGATTACATGTCAATTAAGATCACGGGCAAGTAAATGGCACCTTTGAATACCCAGAGAAATGTAGAGGTTAAGTTAACAACCAACAGCTAGTGCCTGTAATTATACATATGAAACTACCAAATGCTTGTTAAAAAACACAACCTGATTCACTTGCGTTCTTTAGTGGAGATCTCCTGCCCAGCCTGGCTAGTGATCCAGATGCCCCAAGTCACTGCCCTCTTAACATTGCTCTTTAATATTCAACAAACCATAAGACCTACTTTAGGACAAGGGTTCCCAACCTTTTTTATGCCATGGCCCAATACCATTCAGCAAGGGGTCCATGGACCCCAGGTTGGGAACACCTACAATAGAAACAAAATTAGGTCATTTGCCCCATTAAGTCTGCTCCACAATTCCACCATGGCTAATTCCTCTCAACCCCATTCATGCCCTCCTCCGCTGTAACCTTTGACACCCTAACTATTCAAAAATCATCAAGGTACAAATTAGTTGTAATATAAAAGTTAAAGATAATACAAAAATACAAACACCAAGTTTAGACATGGCAACATTGTACATAGTGCAGCCAATCTCCTCTCTAGACTTAGTTCACAGAGCTGAGCTATAGTTGTTACATGACAATTTGAGGTAGTCACAATAGCAGATTCATACCTGACAGACCACATGCAGACTGTCAGCAACTTCAGGTATATCCTGTCTCACTGGCAGCAAAAACTCTCCATAACTGGCAGTGGAGTGGTATATAAAGTGGAGGGAGTTGCCCTGGAAGTCATCAGTATTGACTCCAGAGCTTGCTGCATCAGGTCAAAAATGGCCAAGAGAAATTACCATTCAACCCTTCTACCGTCCCCTCTTTGCTGATGAATCTGTGCTCTCTGCATTAAAATGGGCCACTTGGGGGAAAAAGTACCAAAAGCAGTAGAAACTCATGGCTACAAGACTGCAGTGAGTGATGAGTAAACTAAAATAATCCATTAATATATCTTAAGTCTCCCTCACTAATCTTGTAGCAGAAAATACTTATTCTAACCCCATCATAGGAAGAATGCCTGCTTTCGGAATGTGCACCAAAAGGAAAACTGGCAAACGGTTGGAGATGTTTATGATCATAGAGGGAAATAGTCCAAAGTTCGAATAACTGCAGCAGGAAGTTTCCACTGTCTTCGCCCAACCATCTCTACGTGCTTTGTCAATGATCTTGCTGAGATAAAAATAAAATCACCATCTATCAGGTAAGTGTGGTGTGATGGAATACACTTTACTTGCCTGGATAAGTACAATCCTGACAACAGTTCAAGGATAATGCCTAGCAGCAACTACACAAGACCAATGGACAATAAATACATGCTTTGCAAGCACTGCTCTCCCTAAAAAAAAAATGAATAGAAAGCAAAATGGATGTCACACCCTGGCTAAATAACATTTAAACTAACATACTACTCTGGTCTGGGAGGTACTCCCATGCACTTCCCAGCACAGACCCCTTTTAATGCATAAAATGAATTCAGTTAGAACATAATAACACAGGAAGTGTGGTTAAGGGATATTGCTGGATCACATAAGTAGTTGCATTTACCAGCTCATGAACAGCAGAGAACACTTTTCACCTTGCTCAACAACCAAATGAGAAAGAAAGGCAAATAACTGCAGATAACAACAGTTGAAAATATATATAAAAAATTGCAGGTGCCAGAAATCTCTAAATTGTTAAAAAACATTCAGGAGATCAGACAGCATCTTTGGAAAGAGAGAGTTTACATTTCAGTTCCAAGACCATTATTAGAATACCTTTTGATCATGAACAATAAAGACCCCTCAAATAGCCACCCAAACAAAATTTTAAAAATAAATAAAAATAAAAATATTTATCAGATAAATGCAATGTTGTAAAAGCCTGAGGCAAAGCTATTGTTGCACCTAATAGGGAATCTTAAGTCTGATGAAGGGTCTTCGACCGAAATGTTAAATGGTTTCTCTTTCCACTCACGCTGGTTAAATGGCCAAATTTTTCCAACATTTCTACTTTCCTTTCAGATTCCAGTATCTGCTGTTCTGTTTGTTTTCTGAATTTTAGAAGTTTTTCCTTCTATAATCAATCTATTGGATATGATTTTAAACCATAGATGCTGGGAAACAGCAGAGTAATTGCCCACAAACACAATAAATATAACCAAGCTAGAAATTTTGCCAGTACTTTTATGCACGTTAAATTCCAGACACATCCCTAACATTACAATTTCTGGTCCAGTAGTTTAACTGATTGATGCCGAAGCTTCTCTAATGAGTAACCTGGTTTAAAAGCGAGAAGAGAAAGTATTTTTATTGACAGCACACCATTAAATGCTACAAAATTTGCTTCTGTAAGCCTGTCAGGAACCTGACACCAGCAGGGAGATGAAGGAGGCTGTTGAACTAACTAGGCTGGATATTTGATGCAGGTAGCAACAGGATGAATGAACAGCACTGAACAACAGCAGGCAGCTCACTTCTGCCTTTGTAGCTGCCACTGTTGTGAAGCCCTTTTTACAATCAGTGGCCACTTTATTAGGTACCTCAAGTGCCCAATTAAAGCCGCCAATGAGCGTATGTTCACGGTCTCTGCTGCTTAGCCTATTCACTTTAAGGTTCAACGTGTTGTGCGTTCAGAAATGCTCTTCTACGCAGCAGTAGGTAAGGCGCAGTTATTTCAATTACTATTGCCTTCCTGTCAGCTTCAATCTATCTGGCCATTCTCCCCAGACCTTTCTGATTAGAAGGTGTTTTCGTCTGCAGAACTGCAACTCACTAGAATTTTTTTTTTTGTTTTTTTGCACTATTCTCTGTAAATACTAGATAATATTGTACATGAAAATCCCAGGAGATCAGCAGTTTCTGAGATACTCAAACCACCCTGTCTGGCACCGACAATCATTCCACAGTCAAAGTCACTTAAATCATATTTCTTCCCCACTCTGATGTTTGTCTAAAGAAACAACTGAACCTCTTGACCATGTCTACATGCTTTTATGCATGAAGTTGTTGCTACATGATTGGCTGATTAGATATTTGCATTAACGAGGTAGTTGCTGTCTACCTAATAAAGGGGCCACTAAGCATATGTAACAGTACCAAAAATGGCAGACATGCCAAGGTTGTGAGCAAACTAATTCCTTGTTCATGAATTGGTCAACAGATAGGTCAACTTAAAGTTTTCAATCTTATGGACTGAGGCAAAGGGCCAATAATGGAATTAATGTTCCTCAAAAAATTCAGAAGATAAATTTGAAAGGACAAGCTAAACACAGAACATCTTTTGGAGACCCTCCCAGTTTAATGTTAGCCCATCCCTTTTCATGCCACAAATTTAAGGAAGGGTGCTAGCATTGAAGATGGTCCAGAGGAGATTTACACGAATGAAAGGGTAAATATATGAAGAGTGTTTAACGGCTCTGTGCCTCTACTTGCTGGATTTAGAAGAATGAAGGGAGCTTTCGTTTAAACCTACCAAATATTAAAAGGCCTTGATAGAATGCACATGAAGAGGATGTTTCCAATACTGGGAGAGACTAGGATCAAATAACACAGCCTAAGAATAGAAGGATAACCCAGTTGAACAGAGAAGAGGAGGGATTTCTTCAGCCAGAGGCTGGAGATGCTGTGAAATTCATTGCGACGGAGTGCTATGGAAGTCATGATATTGACTTATTTAAAGCGGAGGTCATAGGTTTTTGATTAGTAAGGGTGTTAAACATTATGGGGAGAAGGCAAGAAAATGGGGTTGAGAAGGAAAATAAGCCAGCCATGATCGAATTACGGAACAGACTCGATGGGCAAATTGACCTAATTCTATTTCTACATCTTATGGTCTTATCCCAACCCAGTGGTTTACTGCAATCCACTACAGAAGTCAATGATACAGACTCAAGACTCAGCATTTCATGACCTATTTAACTTGCTAGCTGGGAACAGGCACGGTCCTTCTACAGAAACTTACCATTGTCATTGGTCAAGTTCAGCAGGACACCAAAGATTGCTCTCATGCAGTCCTCTACTGCTTTGCCAATGTGACTAGAGGCACCGTACTCCGGCAAAGAATTGCTGTTTGCTAGGCAGAGCTTGCTATCTTCCCGGTTATACCGTGTGATCAACTGCTCACAATGTCGCAATGCCCTGCAGATAAAGCACATCAATAAGATATTAGAAGGGGAAGGGATGTGCATTGGTAGATCTATATTAATACCAAAATAAAACCTAAATAATGTAACAAAAATCAGATTAAAATGAAACGATTCAACAAATATATTTAAAGACTAGAACTTGGAAAAAAAAATTAAAATCTGATGATCAAGTATGGAAACACCATTTTATTTTGTAAGATTTATACTAGCGAAGCTGAAAAACTGTTGCTTTTTGGATAGTGAATGTCAATGGGAAAAGTAGGCTATACAGCTCCTCACGTTTACTTCCCCATTCAATAGGAACATGGCCTCAGCTGTATTCAGCTGTCTGTCCCCCATAATCGTCTGCTACTCCAGAGTAAAAAAAAACTGTTTATCTCTTCCTCAAATGTATTTGAAAATTCAGCCTCCACAACTGAATGGGACAGAGAATTCCAAAGAATCATGACCATTTGAGATCTTACATTCTTCACCATTTCCTTCTTAAATAGGCAACCACTTTGTGGAATTATCTCCCTTGGTTCTCGATCCCCATCACCCCTGACCAAGTTAAACTCACCTAGAACCTTATGTTTCATTATCATCTCTCATTCTTTTAAACCCCGGAAACCAACACACAGACACCCTTTTGTTGCGTACACTATGTATAATTTGTTAATTTAAGTTTAGGTTTACAGGCTTTATGTCAGTAAAGTCAGTGAAAAGGGACAGCCTGTTAAGGCTTTATGATTGGCTGCAAGTTGATAGGATAACTAGGAATTTGGCAAGGGCCACAACGAGAAGATAGGTTTAAGCAGAGTGGCTATTGCTAGAGAGGAGAGGACTAGAGTGAAAAAACTGAAGCTAATTAGTTGGGGCTTGGAGCAAGAGCGAAGAATTGTAAAAGCTTTTCAATCATGGTAGGTGAACTCAGGCCCGTGTTGTGGAAACTCAGAATGGCTGTCAGGGTCCTTAACGATGTGTACAAAAAGTCTGTAAAGCTGGAACTGTTGACAAACCACATGACAGCCCTAGAGCTTTGGAGCATCTGCAATGATAAAAATATTGTGGATAACAAGTTTAGTGAGTTGGTCACATGGCAGTTTAAGGGCCTACAGAGAAACAGGGAATGGGTGACTGAGAGGCAGAGCAGTAGCAGGAAGGTTGTGCAGGAGACCCTACGGTCATCTCCCTACAAAACAGATATTCTGCTTTGGATATGCTGGGGGCAGATACCTAATCAGGAGAGGGCAGCAGTAACCAGGATCAGCTTATGTGGCACAATGATCTCTCGAGAATCAATTGATTCCATTATGGTTCCAGAAGAATGGAAATGTCACTCCACTCTCAAGAAAGGAAATTACAGCTCAGTTAGTCTGACATCAGTAGTTGGGAAGATGTTGGATTCGATTGTTAGGGATGTGGTTTTGGGGTACTTGGAGGCTCATCATTAAATAGCCATTAATCAGCATGGTTTCCTTAAGGGAAAATCTTGCCAAACAAATCTGTTGGAATTCTTTGAAGAAATAACAAGCAAGATAGACGAAGGGTAATCAGTGGACATTATGTACTTGGATTTTCAGAAGGCCTTTGACAAAGTGCTACATGTGACTGCTTAGCAAGTTACGAGCCCATGGTATTACAGGAAAAATATCTGCATGGATTAGCAGGATGCAGAGAGTGGGAATAAAGGGAGCATTTTCTGGTTGGCTGTGGATGACTAGTGGTGTTCCACAGCGGTCTGTGTTGGGAATGCTTCTTTTTACACTATATGTCAGTGACTTGGATGATGGAATTGATGGCTTTGTGGCCAAGTTTTTGGACGATATGAAAATAGGTCAAGGGACAGGTAGTTTTGAGGATGAGGCTACAAGGAACTTAGATGCGAAGAATGGGCAAAATAGCAGCAGATGGAATACAGTGTTGGTAAGTGTACGGTCATGTACTTTGATAGAAGAAATTAAACGGTAGACTATTTCCTAAATGGAGAGAAAATTCAAGAATCTGAGTTGCAATGTGACTTGGAAGCCCTTGTGCAAGATTCCTGGAAGAGTAACTCGCAAGTTGAGTCGGTGGTGATGAAAGCAAATGTGACGTAGGCATTAATTTCGAGAGGTCTAGAATATAAAATAATGTAATGTTGAGGCTTTATAAAGCACTGGTGAGGCCTCACTTGGAATACTGTGAACAGTTTTAGGTTAGTTAACTAGGAAAGGATGTGCTGATATTGGGGAGGGTTCAAAGAAGGTTCATGAGAATGATTTTGGAATTGAAAGGTTTGCTATATGAAGAGCGTTTGATGGCTCTGGGCCTGTGCTCCTTGGAATCCAGTTGAGGGGCAACCTTATTGACACCTATCGGATGTTGAAAGGCCTTGGTAGAGTGGACATGGAGAGGATGTCTCCTATGGTAGGGGAGTTTAAGACCAGAGTATACAGCCTCAGGACAGAGGGGCGTCCTTTTATAGCAGAAACAAGGAGGAATTTCTTTAGCCAGACAGTGATGAATCTGTGGAAGTCGTTGCCACAGCCGACTGTGGAGACAAAGTTACTTGTTATATTTAAGGCAGAGGTTGGTAGATTCTTCATTAGACAGGGCATGAAGGAATACTGGGTGAAGGCAGGAATTGGGGCTGGGAGGTGAAATAGATCAGCCATGATAAAATGGTGGAACCAATATGATGGGCCTAATGGCCTAATTCTGCTCCTATATCTTATGGTTTTATGGTCAAATGAGACTCCCAATTGGTGTGTTGCCTCCTAGGTGCAAGGTCAGGGATATATCAGAGCCGCAGCAGGGCATTCTGGAAGGGGAGAGTGAACAGCATGGTATGGGAAAGGAATGGCAGGAAATCCTACAGATTGAACTTAACAGAGCTAGGAAATAAATTCAAAAATAGGAGGTGGGAGAGCACTTTTAAGTAAGGATGTGGTCCAGGTGATAGTGAGAGATAATGTAAGATCTAAGGAACAGAATGCTTACTCCAACTGGCAAGAGATTAGGAATAGCAAGCGGGGAAAAAAGTCATTGGTGGGAGTAATTTATAGGGTACTGAATAATCACGTTACAGTGGAATGAGTAATAAACCAAGAAATACCTGATGCATGTAAAAATGGGATGGCAGTTTTCATGGGGTACTTCAACTTGCATATACATTGGGCAAATGAAGTTAGTCAAGGAAGTCTTCAGGAAGACTTTATAGAATGTATCCTAATAGTTTTCTTGAACAGCATATTACTGAACCTTTGAGGGACAATGATATCTTAGATCTGGTGATGTGCAATGAGTCATGTAAAATTAACGATCGTAGTTAGGGCTTCTCTGGGAAAGAGTGATTACAGTACAAATAGAGGGTGCAATAGTTAGACTCAAAACCAGTCTATTATGCCTAAGCAAGGAAGACTAAAATGAGATGAGAGAAGAGCTAGCTGGTGTTGACTGGGAGCACAGACTATATGGTGGGACATTTAAGGAAGAGCAGAAGTCTTTCAAAGACATTTTTCATGGTGCTCAACAAAAGAATATTTCAGTTAAAAGCAAGGACAGCGAGGATGAAAAAAGCCAGACATGGATATAAAACTAAGGAGAAGAAAGACGGTATCAAAGTAAAAGCTCCTACATACAAAGTTGCCAAGAGTAAAGGGAAACTGGAAGATTGGGACAACATTAAAAAGTAACTAAGAATCATTAAACCCAATAAGGGAAGTTAGATTATGAAAGTAAACCAGCACAAAGTATAAAGACATACAGTAAAAATTTTATAATTACATAAAGCAGAGAAGGGTGGTTAAAGTGAACACTGGCCCCTTGGAAAATGACAAGGGAGAATTAATATCAGACGATGTTGAAATGACCAAGGCCTTGAACAACTACTTTGTGCCAGACTTCATGGTGGAGTACATATCTAACATTCCAAAGAGAGATCACTGAAGTGATGGGAGGTGGGGACCTCAATACAATCACTGTCACTAAAGAGGTAGTGCTGAGCAAACTAATGGCCTTAAAGATAGACAAGTCCCTGATCCAGATGGGATGCACCACAGGGTACTGAAAGAAATGGCAGAGTTATACTAGACACATTGTGATAATATATCAAAATTTTCTGGACACTAGGCAGGTCCCAGTAGGCTGTAAGACAGCAAATATCACACCACAGTTTAAATAATGATGTAGGTAAAAAGTGGGCAACTATAGACCAGTTAGCTTGACATCTGCAGCTGTGAAACAGCTTGAAGCTATCTTTAAGGAAGAAATAGTGAAAGACCTGCACAGAATTAGTTCTATCAGACATACACAACATGGATTCATGAAGGACAGGCCCTGTTTGAAAAAATTACTGGAGCTCTTTGAGGATATGATGAGAGCAGTGGATAAAGAGGAACAGGTGGATATTGTACACTTGGATTTCCAGAAAGTGTTCAATAATGTGCTGCATAAAAAGCATCCATAAGATAAGGATGCATGGAGGTGGGGTAATGTATTAGCATGGCTAGAGGACTGGTTAACCAACAGAAGGCAGGGAGTTAGATTAAATGGGTGACAGTCAGTGATGAGCGGAGTGCTAGAGGGGTTGGTACTAGGCCTGCAACTGTTCACAATATATATTAATGATTTGGAAGAGGGGACCAAGTGTAGTGCATCTGAGTTTATTGATGACACTAATTTGACTGGGAAAGCCAATTGTGCAGAGAGATATAGACAGGTGAAGTGAGTGGGCAAGAGTCGGGCAGATTACAATGTTAGAAAATTCAAGTCATCCACTTTGAAAGGAAAAATAGTAGATCAGATGATTATTTAAATAGATGAAACATGGCAGCATGCTGCTCTGGATAGAGATCTGTGAGTCTTGTGCATGAGTCACAAAAGGTTGGTTTGTTGGTGAAAAAGGTCATCAAGAAGCAAATGGAATGTTAGCCTCATCACTCGAGAGACTGAATTTAAGAGTAGTGAGTTCATGTACAGGGTATTGGTGAGGCCACATCTAGACTACTGCATGGAGTTCTAGTTCCTTTACTCGAGGAATGACATACTGGCTTTGCAGATGGTGTTGATGAAGTTCACGAGGTTAGTTCCAAAGCTGAGGGGAGATTGAGTTACTTGGGACTATACTTGCTGGAATTCAAAAGAATAAGACTTATAAAACATATAAAATTATGAAATGATAGGTAAGATAGAGGCAGGAAAGCTGTTTTCACTGATAAGTAAGATAAGAAATGGGGGACAGGCTCAAGATTTGGGGTAACAGATTTAAGACAGATGAGAAAAAACTGCTTTTCCCAGAGAGTGGTGAATCTGTGGAATTCTCTGCTTAGGGAAGCAGTAGAGGCTACATCGTTAATTTTTTTTAAAAAAAGAGACACTGTGTGGAATAGGTCCTTTGATCTGTGCCACCCAGCAACCCCCAATTTTAACTTCAACTTAAGCAAAGGACAATTGACAATGAACAATTAACCTACTAACTGGTACACCTTTGGACTGTTGGAGGAATCCAGAGCACTGGAAGAAAAACCACACATTCCACAGGTAGACATATAAACTCCTTACAGAAGTCACCAGAAATGAACTCCAAACTCCAATGCCCGAGCTGTAGTAGCGTCGTGTTAACCACGGGTTATGGAGAAAAAGCAGACAGGTAGAGCTGAGTCCACAGCCAGATCAGCCATGATTTGGCGCAGGCTTGATAGGCTAGATGGCCCACTCCTGCTCTTATTTCTTCTGTTATGTATTGTGCTGCTACAAATAGTTGGCTTTCATGACGTAGGCAAGGCAGAGTTACGGTGGTACTCAATGGCAACTCCTTTGTGTTCATCTCTGAAAATAGCTTAATTGCTACCAGAGAGGGGGAGGAGGAGAGAGCTCTTGTGGCATGTCGAATTGCTAGGTAATCGATTTTTTTTGTTGTACTGCAGATCATGGTCTTTATTGGGTACTGATGCTTTTTTTGCAGAATGGGTGATCTTATAAACTGGCTTGATTCCACACTGAAATTGCCTTTGTAACGTAAATTTGGTAGAAAGGCTGGACAGATTCACAATTATTGTAGGGACTTTCTTACAATCATCCATTACTTCTTGAATTACATTCTATTGTGGAGTATAGCTACAGTTAGGGTTCTGAAAGGTCATTTTCACTGGTGACACCTTTATCCTTGTTCTTTATTGTGTTCACCCAAACTGGTTTAATTTCTTGATCTTCTGATCACAACTCAACTTTCACTACTATCCTGATCTGTTTTATTTACTGTTAACTGGACTCTGTCAACTTGCAGTCACTTCACAATCACACCTATTTACAAGGAGACTTGGGTGTTTGCACAGAACTTCTACAGCACTAAAGAACCCACACGTTTTATAGTTAATGACTTGCTCAATTCCATCCACCATTGGTTCGTTAGCTCACAGGTTTTCTGCCCTTTCTCTATCCTCAAGTGCTCGTAGAGCTGCTTCTGAGTGAAAAGCCAATGCCCTAACTTAAAAATAACAAGGCCTCAATAGTAGATGCTTCCTGCACTCAAATTCTAAATTTAGCATTAAGAGCTTTGGTCTCAAATACACAATCTCCCTCTCCACAACTGGGAAGGAACAGGGTATTCCGGAGGACCTCAACATGCTGTAAAAATTGTGACCAACCTCAAAAATATTCTGCTCAACTGCCTCTTCTTGAGAGCCGCTCCTAAGTTCCTGTGGATTCTGTTTATCTAGGGGCATGGTGGAGACAGCTATGATGTGTTGAAACTCCAAAAAGAAATCAGGAGCAGCAGCAGTTCTTTGGCTTCACTGAAGCTGTTCATCAATCATGGACAACTATGGCACACCTCTTTAAATTTGGCTGCTCAAAGAAATTTGTCTCCATCTTATTTCAGCGCCAAGATTTATTTATTTGTTTGTTTGTTTTGTAATGCAGCGTCAAACAGGCCCTTTTTTCCCAGCAATCCCAATAACCCACCTATTTAACCCCAGCCTAACTACAGGACAATTTGCACTGACCAATTAACCTACTAATGTAGGAGGAAACTGAAGCACCCGAGGGAAGCCCATGTGCTCACGGGAAGGATGTACGAACTTCTTACAGATGGTGTCAGAATTGAACCCAAAACTCTGACTACCTGAGCTGTAATAGCATCATGTAATTCGCTATGCTACCATGACGCCCAAAATGCAAGCATGATATTAACTGAGCAGCCAACAACAAAACCTATCTTGGTGAAGACGGGCCTTAACAAGATTATATTATTGCTCTAAAGCCTTTTTCAATCTTTCTTACCACAAAACTGTTTCTCACCTCTAACAAATGTCCTTACTCAGAGGCCACACTCAAAACATACTCTGTTCATTGCAGTATACAAAAGGATGTACCATAGTTATCAGCAAAACCCAGGTCTTCTACCATCTTGCTATAGCTGCACTCTCACAAAACAGGCTCAAGGAGAGACTCTTAAAAACATGACTACTTTTGGATAGGTACACAGATGGTAGGAGTATGGAGGACTACGGTCCTGGTGCAGGTGAATGACTCTATGACTTCCCATATTTCGGGGTAACTCTCGGCAAAGGTAGCTATTAATAAAAAAGTCACCACCACTGATGTACCACTACAGGTTTTAGCTGATTGAGAAGGATCTTTGAAGATCAGGACCTAATACACAACACATGGCCTATCATGCAACAGTTACTCCTGCCCCTCTGAGACCTGGATTGCTGACAGAATGTATCTCAATATTTTGGAAAAATATTTATGCCTCTGCAAAATTGCCCAAATTCTCAAAAAGGATAAGCAATAATGCCAGCATCTTCGTGCAGTTCAATATTAAGGTACATTGCTTTCACTCTGCCGCATTGGGCTGGCCACATCATTCACGTGGCCAGTACCAGATACTCTGCTCCAAGCTTCGTTATGAGAGATTACAAGTTGGTAAATATTCAGGAACGTATTTGAAGCTTCATAGAAAAGCAATATCCCCAGCTGCTCCTAGGAATTGCTGGCCTGTTACAACTCGAGATGGAAGAAGGGGCATTTGAGGTGGATTTAAAAACTTGGGAGAGAAGAAACTGGGAACACACAAGAGTGGCAAATTGAGTGCATCAACCTCCCACCAACTACCTTATGTTTGAAAGTCTGCTTCCCACACTGACCACACTAACCACCACAAAACCAATAAATCTAGAGGAAAAACAAAGTTCTCCCCAATCCTAAAGGGTTGCCTAACTTGTCAATAAGTGTATTTTTGCTTTTTTTTTGCAGACTACAATTAAAGCAGCTGATTTCTGACAAAGTAGCTACTGACATGTTGAGTGATCGCTGCTAACCCTTCACATCCTATGAAAGGCCACACATAGAACGGAAAGTTGAATTCAGTATACTTAGCTTCACACTTAAAGAATGTACATCCCAGCCTCCTTTTCATTGACTGCAGCAGATTTGAACATTTTGAAAGCTTTAAAATGTGAAGCCTGACAAACTGCAAATATTTGACAATTCAATTAACAAAATTTTCAAAAGCCCAGCAAACATATATATGGTACAAAGTCAACTCACTTCTGACACTCCACAAATGATTCTCAATCAAGTTCCGCAGATTAATGAACTGTTGAATTAGTTTGACCACTTGTGTCTGCTCTCCAAATACATTTATTTCCTGCAGACCTTGAACTAGATAAGATTACCCAACCTGGCAGTCTCATGTCTTGCATTATTAAAAACAATTTGCTCACTAGAGCTTAATTGCTACAGTGAACTGAACTGCAAGCATGTTTTGAATTGTGCCTACCTATAGGAAGCACCAAATAATCCACACACAATAGAACACAAAATGCACTGACTAGGCAAAGCTTGAAGACCGACTGATTCAGCAATCAAATCATCTGCACAGGCACATCCTGGTCAAGAATCCAAACCTATAAAACCACAAGCGTTGAGCCATAAAGAAGAACTGTTGGTCAGTCTAGGTTTGCTAACGAGCAGGCAATCAGATTTTTGCAAACACCAACAGATGTTTTTAAATGCCAGATTTCAATTACATGAAATGCAAGGCTGGGTTTTGTTACAACCACTACACTGTGAAACAACACATAGTCCATCAAGGATTGAAAGATGTGTTAAAGCATAATTGAAATTTGACTGTACCAGATCAAATGAGTAACAGGGCAGACCTCAGCTGAAATGCCTCCACAGTGTAGGGGGATTTCAATGTTAAGCTCTGTATACTGCAATCATTGGGCATTCCTTGACACTTCAGTGTAAGAAAGCATTTCCTTTAAATAAAGATTTATGTTAAAGTTTCATATTTAACACTTTAAAGAGGGTCTGCACATGCAAAAGGAAATGCTTGTATGCTTAAAATTTAAAGGCTAAAAGCCATGTTTCAAAAACTAACTGCTTTGGAAGCATTTGAGTTCTGGTAACCTTGAAAGAAGTCAATACCACATTTGGAGAATGTTGAAGTGCAGGACTGGAGTCAAAACAAATACTGAAACCTAGCTTGCACCTATCACACTCACTTTATGCTTTTATACATTTTGTTGGGTGACTACGTAGCTTTGGTTGAAACTGAATTTGGGCCACTGGGTTTTGTGCATGTAACCTGTATCAAAGTTCTATTATCAAAGGGCTTCAGCAATCTGGAATATGCAGATGGAAGTTCTCAAGTCCAACAGAATTAAAAATTAATGCTGCTATCAACAGGTAAGTGTCTGACGTGTCTCAGGAACATCAAGTTTCCCTCAAATGAACACATCTTGTTTAAAAATAAATTAACATGTAGAAGGGTTTTGTTTCAATTTCCTGTGAAACACAACAGGTAGGTAAGCCAATAATGGGATTATGATACCCATGGCTCATCAGTCCTAATGTACATGACAGCTGGCCACTGAGCAAATAACAGTAATTCCGTATTGCATGCTTATGTGAACTAAAAGCATTTGCTTCCGTAGAAGATATGGGAAAAGATCAAATAAACCGGTAACATACCTGAGGTAATTAATTGCTCAATAAACGTACACAGCTGGGCTTTTCAAAGAGGATGGAGGGAAGATGTAAAGTATTGCAACAAATTAACATATGCAAATATGAAAGATTTACATGATGCTTATTTAAATGCATAAACTGAAGAGCAAGCTGTATTCTTAATCAGCCAGCCACCAAGCACATGATGGACAAGACTGACAAGATGAGGGTTAGTAGTCCCCAGGCATGTTGGGGGTGGGGGGAGGGGTGGGAGGTGAGGAAGATGACTTTTGTATCTGAATAGTTTAGTCTGGGGATGAGTTCTTGGGCCAGTTAAGAGATAACTATATTGCTGTGGAGAAGGAATCAAATACTGGTCAAACAATATACAAATAGTGGAATGCCTTACCTAAAGAACACAAAGAAATACATTTGGGATAATCTCAGGCTTCTGGTTTGCAATTTAAATTTCCCTACTGTTGTTGGTGTGGTACCTTTCCCATTGCAGTGAACCCATGTATCCAGGTCCCTAGATTACTTGACCCCCCCTACCCCCCAACACATCCTGTATATTCCCAATAATTGTAAATATATTAAAAATGGGACAGGATAAACTGCACAAACATAAAGCACTGTGGCCTTCTGAAAGAATGCCTGACAGTCAATATTATGTGGGAAAGAGTTTATTCCCAGTGTATTGAGCACAGACAGCTTTATGAAGGAGCCACCCACTTAGTCCAATTACTTTGCTCTTATCCCACAGCCTTGCAGATTTTTTCTCTGTCATGCACTTATCCGATTTCATCTTTAAAGCTTATATTGAATCTACTTTTACTGGCTTTTTATGCAGTAAATTCCAGATTTAAACACTTCTTTGCTTGTCCTTCTGTTATTTACCTTGTACTCTATGGTTAATCCAAAATACCAACTAAGTTTTTTACTCAGAGAGTGGTGAGTGTGTGGAATGGGTTGCCAGCAATGGTGGTGGAGGCGGATACCATAGGGTCTTTTAAGAGACTTTTAGATAGGCACATGGAGCTTAGTAAAATAGAGGGCTATAGGTAAGTCTAGTAATTTTTAAGGTAGGGACTTTTTTGGCACAACTTTGTGGGCCGAAGGGCCTGTACTGTGCTGTAGGCTCTCTACGTTTCTAATACTGTGGAAAACAGTTTCCCCTTGTTGGGAGTTTGAACAACTCTATTACATTTCCACTTAATGTTGCCTGCTCGAAGGAGTAAGCCCAGCTTTTCCAGCTAACAAGCTTGGAATGGTGCATCTGGTTCTTTCACTTATGATTTATTACTTGGGCATGTAATAAGCTCTGTAAGTAGTAAGATATTGCTATTTGATATGAAAAGTTGAATCATGTTAGTTTACTGAACAGTTATTAAACTAGTTTAGCTACAAAAGCAGGATCAGTGTACCCTGACAGATGGCTTATCTACCTCACCTCTCCATTAGGAATAGACAGGAATATCCATTACTTGCCTAATGAATCCAACAACATACAGGATCATTGCCAATTCTACTGGACTATCTATCCTTTCCTCAAACACAATGTACATCCTATGAGGTGATCTCAGCACACCAAGAATTTTCTCACTACTACCTAATGTGTTAGCACTTCTACCAAAAGTCAAGATTAACAACTTACTGCAGGAATAACCACAACTTGACTGATACACTGTAAGGGATCACTATCGTGTAGACCGAAGCAGTTGACAAGGATGAATCCAACATCAATCCAGAGACCCAAGATTAGGGGACAAATATCAATCATGACAACTTTACCACCATCCCAATGAATCAGTAATGGAACTGCTTTTGAAGTACTTCTTTTGGGGAAGAGGCAGCTATAATACTTCACAGACCAAGCAACAGTGTTTCCTGAATGGTAGTGAAGGAGGCGTGGATAAAAGCTGAGCACAAAAAGAATTCTAAGTAATTCAAATATTATTAAAAATATGACATGAATCTGATTAGCTTCGTTACTGGGCCTTACCTTCTTGACACCCTAACCCCTCTCAACCTAAATACTGGCACCATCACTGCAACAAGATGCATAAGCAGGGTTCTGAATGTCAGATCCGTTTCAGAGCCTGGAGGAGATTCAGTCTTCTGAGATTACAGAGAAACAGATTCGTAATGGGTAAATATATGCTGCAGAGAACAATCCAGGAGCATACTTATGTGCTTTAAAGCAGAAGCTGGCAGCACTTGAGTTCAATGCAACCATTCATGTTCATTCCAAGCTTTTATTAAATATATAACTTCTCCAGCAGCTCCATAAAGCTTTCCAATGTACCTCAGCTTAAAACTGACTTGGTGTGGCCAAATTCTGCTCTAACTACATTTACAAGTCTGCAGGTGTAGTGGGTCATTTCTCAAATAACTGAGTCAGCATGCATTGCAGGAAGGAGTTAAAAATCTGGTGCCAAGCATAATGGCCACCACATTCTGTATATGAACCCCCCCCCCCCCCCCACCAACTTCAATGTTAATTAGGATTTCTTAATGCTATCAGCAGTCAAAAGCAGCTGTAACTCTATTCATCCTCTTTTCAAGTATAGAACTCTGCCTTTCTTCCCCCACCCTTATCAGGACTAAAGTTATAATGATATATAGAGGCTTCAGCTCAGTTATGATAAAACATGTATGTGGCACTGCTTAGTAGTACTAAATGTCACTTTACTTGTAACTAAGATTAAATAAATAGTGCAGTATTTGGATTTCTAGTTAATTCGATTATAGAACATATCAGTAATTTTCCACACTGGTTGATCAAACTGCTGAACTGATAGGTTTGGAGTATATTTATTGGTTGCAGCTCCTCTTGCTTATTTTGCAACATTTGGACTTCATTGCCTAAGTCTAATGCAAACACTGCAAGATAAGCAAGAGAAGCTGCAACCAATAAATGTGTCCTTTCTTAAATGAACTCTCTCTAGTGATTTTTTAGAGTGACTGAAGCTGTACCTGTATACAATCTCTTGGTCTCACCAGGATTCAGCTGAAATATCCTGATTCTTTTTGTACCTTTTTATGCCATCAGTAATAATTTAGTTTGTTCGCCCTGGTTAACTGGGTAGCACCCTTGCATGTGTCTGAAGGTCATAGATTTAAGTTCCATTCACATAGAACTAACTGATGACACTGTGAGGTACTGATGGGATCTATGCTTTCTCAGGATACTGACTTTAAGGTGAGATGCTGAACAAAGTTTTCATTTACTCTCTCAGGTGGGTGTAAAAGCACCAGTGCAGTCAAGGTCCTGATGAAATGTCTCGGCCCAAAACGTCGACTGTTTGTTCATTTTCATAGATGCTGCCTGACCTACTGAGTTCCTCCAGCATTTTGTATGTTTTGCCTTCAATTTCCAGCATCTGTAGATTTTGTCATGTGAGTGCAATTATCCTGTTGTTATAATCGATTACTTATTCTACAATCAATAAACAGAGTGCCTCACCATTATTTCTCATGATATAGGAGGTATTCAGCCCAAGAATCTATACTAGCCCTCAGAACATCCTAACAGGCTGCATCACAGCACGGTCCAAAAACTTCTCTGTGGCGGATAGGAAGGCTCTACAATGGGTAGACAAAACTGCCCAATGTAACAATGGAACCAGCCTACATGGCATCAAGGACATATATACAGAAAGGTGCCAGAAAAGGGCCAGCAACATCATGAAGGATTCCACCTACCCCCCTGCACATACTGTTTATCTTATTCTCATCAGGGAGGAGGCTACATAGCATCCATGCCAGGACCATCAGGCACAAACTTTTCTCAAGCAGTAAGGCTAATAACACCTCTCCTGCTAACCCACATCTCCAGACTTACCACCACTAGATTCTCGTTTCCCATCACTCACCTTATGTAGACACTCCTGGTGCCTAGCATCACTTTATGGACATACAATCAATCTATGTATATAAGTTATCTTGTGTTTATATTTATTGTGCTTTTTAAATTATTGTGTTCTTAATCTTCTTGTGATTTTTTTTTCTGCTGCATCTGATCCAGAGTACAACTATTTCACTCTCCTTTACACTTGTACTGGAAATGACATTAAACAATCTTGAAACCTGAACAACCTATCGGTCTCAATCCCCAACTTATTTTTCCCTAGCCCATTGTCTTTCATATAGCCATCAACTCCCACATACTGAGTTCTGCCACCCATCAACGTAAGGGCAATTCAGAGTAGCCAGTTAACCATGGGTATGGGAGGAAATGGATTTTTTGAGAAAATACCATGTTGCTATTTGTTGGGGCTTGATGCAAGCAAAGTGACCATTATGTTTCCCATATTACAAATTAAATATCCTTTAAAAGTACATGACTGGCTGTAAAATGCTTTTGAGTTAACTCAAGCTGGTATCATGTAATTGCTACAAGCTCTTTATATTTTTCTTTTAATTTTAATATCCTCTGAAGAAATACACACCAAAGAGTTTGACTACAGTATACGTTTAGGGCTACTAAACTGTAAACCATAGAGAAACAGCGTATTACAGACTACAAATTGCAGTAATTTGTACCTGAAACTCAAAAAACGCAGTGTAATATTATATGGCAAGGTTTTATATAAAAACGATTATCATTCATGGTGCTTATGCACGATTTAACTTCAGCCTGTTTAAAATGTTAGTCTTCCAGACAATTTCTTTTCCCAAGAAATTCAGAGATCATGTCTGTGTGGTGTGTTTTTTCTGCAACCGGATGGAGTGCCACTCAGTGGCTACATCTAGAAACTTGACAGAACTGGCTGAGAAAACACAGCCCATAAGGTTCCAACTGCACCACCTCTTGGTCAAAGGCAGGCAAGTGGGACAGGCAAATATTTCTTTTTGTGTGCCAGGAAGGGAAGCAAGGGCAGACAGAGGCCACCAAATTAAAAAGAAAACACTGCAGATTAATAGAATGAATTTTCAAAGCTGGCTGTCACAGGCACTGAGCACACAGAAAGCTAACATTAAGTAAAGAGAAGAAACCAGAAAATAAATGCCTGTTGTAAACCGTAGTCTCCACACCTGATTCGGGTCAGGTACCAGAGAACAATGATGTAAAATTATGCTTCACTGGTAAAAGATCATTCAAAGCTGCTGACAGCCAGAAGGTTTAGTCAACAGTCTGGACAACTAGAAAATTGTTGGCAACACCAATATCATATTTTTTTAAAAGGTGCAGTAGCAGTTTCATAAAGGGAACCATGAACATGACTGTTCAGCGGCATAAAAAGTTGCTCAACAGAACAGCTTTCTGAGTAACAGCCAGAAGTAAGGCTTTTGGCAGAAGACCAGACTAAAGATTTAATTAAACCACCCCTACTCAACAATGGCGAACAGCAGAGAGAGGAAAACAAAAGTATCTCCTTGCCTCAAGTTGGTTTTGAGCCTTCTTACTCCATTATTAAGCAAGTTGGATTAACAAGAGAGGAGTAAACTCACTGAACTGGCAATGAAAATTTAACTGGGGGAGGAGTTAGCAGACAGGCTGAAGACACCCTCTGATTTGTGATAACTGGCAGAGGTACTATTGAAGTCCCTGTTTTTTCATAAGTTCAACTAATGCAACTAAAGTCTTTGCAATTACATGGGCTTTGACTTAACTTTGTGATTAGTTACCAAACTCACATTATGGAGCATGGTTAAAGACATATTAAAGCCAGAACTAATTTTACAGACCCCATGACTGCTGGCTTCAACCTTTATGGAATTTCTAACAGTATAGGTGATTTACTGTGAGAATATCACACCACAGCAGGACATGGAACTGTGTGTGACGTTGATCACATCCTGCTCTTTGACATTGTCATGAATAAATTAAAGGCTACAGCAGACAGGGGAAACAGTGAGAATAGAAATAGAATAAAGCTTGTTAACATATGCTGGACAAATGGCACAAGTGGGAAAGTTTTACTTTGGAGTCAGACCTGTTGAAGGTGGATGGCATACAGCGCCACAACATGCTTACAGACAGGACTCTCCTCACAGCAGGAATATCCAATGCTTAAGTGATAGATTTAAATTAATTTGCTGATGGGAATGAGCACCAGAATGAAATAGAAATGGGATGCTAAAGATAAAAAATGCTCCAGAATAAAGAAATCCAGAAATGCGATCAACATGACAGAGTAGACTGTATGTACATAAATGTCTGGAACGTGGAAAATAAGATGTGGTGACTTTCACCTGCAGTTGACCAAAGGAAGTACTGCACTCGGAATAGTCGAAGCTTAGTTCCAAAGAAGGACTAATAAGTTAATGAACTGGGCCTAAAAGTGTTCTGGAAAGACAGGGAAGAATAAATAATACAGGGATGTAGCATTCAAACGGGCAACAGTGCTGAAGAATAATGTAGTAAGGGAAATCAAAGAAAGAGACCGAGTAGAATTAAGAAACAACAGAAAACTTATTAGTCTACTGGATGTATTCAATGGGTTGACAGGTAGCAGACAAAATAAACAAGTTAGCAGAGAAAGCTCAAAGATGTGAGAATTACAGTTGTATAAAAGAGGACATTAATTATCAAAACATCTACTTGAAGAGTAACAGTACATGTTTGAAGGCCTAGGACTACCTGAAATGTAAACAAGGAAACCACCAGCCCAAACAGAAAGCAGCACAATGTAATCTAGTTCATTTCAAATAAATGAGGCAAGCGGAGGGGTTTCACTAGGGCGGGGGGTCGGCAACCTGCGGCTCCGGAGCCACATGTGGCTCTTTTACGTCTGTGCTGCGGCTCCCTGTTGCTTTGGGAAATAATTGGTTGTGGCGACCCTTTTCCTGGCACATCCGAACCTGCTCACAATTAGATAGCCTACGGGGGTTTGCGAGCACAGAGCTTTGGAGCCTCTGCGCCATGGGGGGCAGGTTGAGGGAGGCTTAAAAGTGAGGCTGAAGATTTCGAATAAAGTTTTTTCCTTCGACTGCAGTTACCGACTCCGTGTCGTAATTTTAGCGCTGCGTGTAGCACACCGCTACATGGTCAGTATTTAATTAAAATGTATTTTATGTTAGTTTGTTAGTTTTTGAAATGTAAATCTAAATTTGAAGATTATGGTGATCTTGTACAATCTAAATAAGAAGTTGTGGTGACCCATTTCCTGACACATCCGAACCAGCTCACAATTAGCCAGCGTTCAGGCTAAGGGAGATAGCCTACGGGGGTTTGTGAGTACGTGTCTTTTGCAGCATCCGCGCCCATGGGGGGCGGGTTGAGGGAGGCTTAAAAGCAAGGCTGTTTAGTTCGAATAAAGCTATCTTTGACTGCAGTTTACTGACTGCGTGTAGCACACCGCTACAACGTGTTTTTATCGCTGGCTGTCCAGAGGGGAGGTGCTGAAACGCTTTGTCGCGTGTCTGGAAGAAGTGAAAACTTTCCTGGGCAGCAAAGGGCTCAACTTTCCTGAGCTGGAACAGTCAGAGTGGCTGGAAAAGCTACACTTCATGGTAGACGTGACAGCGCACCTGAACACGCTGAACACAGCTCTTCAGGGGAAAGGACGTACAGCCCTGCACATGTTGGTGGATGTTTTGGCATTCGAGCGCAAGTTGACAGTGCTTGCCAGAGATTTACAGAAAGGCACATTGTCTCACTTCCCCAATTTGAGAGAGTTCAAACAAGGTCACGACATTTTAAATTCGGAGTATTTACATTCTGCAATCATCGCAATGCAAACATCGTTTGGGAAATGCTTCTGTGAGTTCAGAGAGGAAAAAAACACATTATCCTTCCCAGTCACTCCCCTAAGCATCGATCCATCCCTACTGAATACGACTGCATTGTCAGGTGTGAGTCAACCTGAACAAGTATGATAAATATTTTAATTGCCTATTATTTTACGTATATTCATATGTTTTCATTGTTCAGTGAAATAGTCCTTTTATTTTTCAGGTTGACAGCTGGCTGACGTTATTTTTGGTTTGCTGCTGGCGGCAAATTTAAGTTTGGCGTTTTTCATAAATACAAGAAGGACTCAAATAGACGTTGAGTATTTTACTTAAAAGTAACCTTCAACCCAACGTCTTTTTTTCGGAGTTCAAAATGTTTTTGTTGCATGCAGAAATGTAATTTCGTTTTCTCTGCAGGAGTTCATCAATTTCATAAATGCAACACATTATAGTTTGTTTATACATAGCATAAAGGCAAAACAAAACGTTGTATGCAGTGTTATTTCATTTTAAATGTCAAACGGGTTTTGCGGCTCCCAGTGTTTTCTTTTCTGTGGGAAACGGGTCCAAGTGGCTCTTTCAGTGGTAAAGGTTGCTGACCCCTGCACTAGGGGATGACCGGCTGATTGTAAGATCATTGCAAGTTTAGAATAATTTTAAAAAAGGAAATATTTCTCTGGAAGGAAGTTGATTTCAAATTGCAAAGTGATTAAGCCCAGGTAGATAATAATCAATTTTGATATGAACAACGAATGAACAACAGGAGACTTGTAAGGAAATGATTCAGGTGCACAGTAATTTTTGAAGGGAGAAAGGTATGGCATCCAAAGCTAGAAGTCCCTGGATGGAATACAAATTGAGATTGGAAGATCAAAGTGAAGTTTGCAACAAATGTAAAAATAACATAGTAGATATCACAGGGAATATCAAACCACCTGGTTATATCACCATGAAGTATGGAGGCACCAATGCACAGGATTGGAAAAAACTACAAAGGGTTGTAGACTCCGCCAACCCTATCATGAGCACTAGCCTCTCCACCATAGCGGGGCTTTCATAAGGCGATGCCTTAAAAAGCATCCATCATCAAGGACCCCCACCATCCAGGACATGCCCTCTTCTCATTGATACCATCAGGGATGTGACACAGAAGCCAGAAGACTCACAATGAATACTTTAGCAACAGCTTCTTCCTCTCCGTCATCAGATTTCTGAACGCTCCGTAAATCCACACAGTACCTCACCATTTTTCTCTCTTTTTGCATTATTTACTTTAAATATATTTCTTATTGTAATGTATAGCATTTATGCATTACACCAGGGGTCGGCAACGTTTACCACTGAAAGAGCCAATATGGACCCATTTCCCACAGAAAACACTGGGAGCCACAAAACCCGTTCGACATTTAAAATGAAATAACACTGCATACAACAGGTTTTTTTTGCCTTTATGCTATGTATAAACAAACTATAATGTGTTGCATTTATGAAATTGATGAACTCCTGCAGAGAAAACAAAATTACATTTCTGCATGCAACAAAAACATTTTGAACTCCAAAAAAAAAAGACGTAGGGTTGAAGGTTACTCCATAGTTAGCCTACCTTGGATCGAAGAATTAAAAGAAAGCGCACACTGGCAGGTGTCAGGCATTGGCAGTGGTGATGTATATTAATAGCGATAAAAAACGCGTTGTAGCGGTGTGCTACACGCAGCGCTAAAATAAAGACACTGCAGTCAAAGTTAACTTTATTCGAACTAAACAGCCTTGCTTTAAACACCCTCAACCCGTCCCCGTGGGCGCGGATGCTCCAAAAGACACGTACTCACAAACCCCTGTAGGTTATCTCCCTTAGCCGGAATGGTGGCTAATTGTGAGCCGGTTCGGATGTGCCAGGAAATGGGGTCTCCACAACGTTTTTAGATTGTACAAGATCATCATAATCTTCAAATTTCGAATTAATTTCAAAAACTAACAAACCACGGGGAGCCGCAGCACAGAGATGAAAGAGCCGCGGGTTGCCGACCCCTGCATTACACTGTACTGCGGCCGCAAAACAACAAATTTCATGACCTGTACCAGTGATAATAAACCTAATTCTGATTTGTAATGGAGATTAAAAAATTGGAACTCAGGGGTTAAATAAAAAAAATTACCGGCCTATTAAAATGGGAAAGTCAAGATATTTCATAAATGCATTCAAATTAAGAGGAATATAAATGGAAGGGGAGAGTCAATTAGGGAATTGAAAGGAGACTATTTTGTGAATGAAGCAGTATGACTCGGATACTAAATGAAGGCTTTGTATCTAGTTCCGCCAGAAGGAGTAACAATGGCATTAGAGATGGCAGTGCTCAAAATAGAGAAGACACACTATCTGAGCAAGGTGGAACCCAAGTTATCGACAAAATTGTGGGTGCTTGTAATGTTCTTTAGATGCATAATGGCACCAGACAATTGAGGCACTTCAAACACAATTTTAACAAGAGGTGGAATAGACCCAGCAGATGCAGTTCTGGAGACACGACACAGTCACTCTGTGACAAAATTAATCAACAGTTGGGAAAATATGGGCTAATAAATGTAAACTAGCAAGATACCTTTGATGGAAATTGTGTTTGACTTACTTCATTGAGCACTATGATGAAGAAATTGATGTGAATATAGTCTTATAATGAACTTGTTTGTGAAACTGAAGCCCATGGGATTAAAGGGACAGTGACAGTCTGAATACAAAACCTGCTTTTAGGTCAGAAGGCAGACATTCTTGTTGAATGACTGATTTACCCAAAATGGAGAGAAGTATGCAGTGGTACTCTCCAGGGCTCGCTTTAACATTTCTGTCTGATTGTGTGCAGCACAGGGGCTAAGCCTCAGCACTGGCTTTATGCTGCATACATAAATCCATTGACAGCTGGTGAATCACTGATCCCACACCCTCAGGTCATTGAAACAGAGATTCAGGAAACCAAAGGCTTGTGAATGGTTTTCCATTCATGCATATAGGACTGTTTAAAAACATTTTAAAAAAATTCAGCTTTTCAACAGACACATTTGCATATTGAATATTAATCTAAAAGTAGTTAAAACAATCTATCTGATTTTCTTATAGCAGCTACTAAATCTAGTTTTGGGTGATAAAGGGGGAAAAATACAATTCAGTGAACGACAACTGGGTGATCTTAAGATCATAGCAAATTTAGAATAATTCTAGATGAAAGAAATTACTTAGCTATAAGGCAGCCAATTTCACATTATGAAAATGGATTTAGCCCAGAAAGATGATGATAAAAAATTGGTAAGAAAAACTGATTAAAAATGGGAGCACTTTGAAGACATAATCCAGGTACAAACTAGATAGTCTTACAATGGCTGAAAACATCAGCATCCAAAAATCTGCATGGGGAATGCAGTGCTTGTATCTGCAGGATCAGCAGGCTTCTGAACCTGAGATGGTGCTGCCTTTTGGACTCCAGAGCAGCAAGAGGCAGTCACATCTGCTGACAGCAGGGTGCAAGTTGCCAACATTAGAACTGCCAGCTTGGACTTTCATAGGATACTCATCCAAGTTCCAGAAGGCCATAAGACGTAGGAGCAGAATTAGCCCATTTGGCCCACTGAGTCTGCTCCATCATTTGATCGTGGGTGATTTATTATCCATCTCAACCCCATTCTCCTGCCATCTACCCTTAATCTTTGATGACCTAACTACTCAAGAACCTATCAACCTCTGCTTTAAATATACCCAATAATTTAGCCTCTACAGTGACAATGAATTCCACAGATTCTCCACCCTCTGGTCCAAGACTCCTACACTATTGACATACCCTCTCAATGTTCACTCTATCTAGGCCTTTCAATATTTGGCATATTTAAATGACATCCCCCTTATCCTTCGAAGCTTCAGTTCTCCTATAAGATCTGTGCCTGCATATTTCAGCAGGAGTGTGGAAACGAATGTACAACGTTAAAGTGGGGACATAAACATATGCACCTTAAGTTTCACACAAACACCTTAGGGGAGAGCAACACATACACTCAGTGGCCAGTCTATTAGGTACACCTGCTTTATCTGTTAATATAAATATCCAGTTAGCCAATCATATGGCAGCAATTCAAAGCACAAAAGCATACAGACATGGTCAAAATCTCTGTTGTTGCTCAGAACAAACAACAGAATGGGAAAGAAATGTGATCTGACGTTGATTGTGGAATGACTGTGGGTGCCAGATGGGGTAGTTTGAGTATATCAGAAACTGGTGATCTTTTGGGATTGTCATGCACAAGTCACTAACGTTTACAGAGAAGGGTGCAAAAACAAAACAAAAAAAAAAGAACACCAACAACACATAGTGAGGGCAGTTTTGTGAGGGAAAAAGTCTATTTAACGAGAATGGCTAGACTGGTTCAAGCTGACAGGAAAGCAGCAGTCACAAAAAAACCACGTAATACAACAGTGATGTGTAAAAGAGCATCTCTGAATACACGACACGCTAAATCTTGAAGCAGGCGGACAACAGCAGGTTCCACTCCTGTACCTAATAAAGTAGCCACCAAGTGTAGAGAAGGCTATTAAAAAAAGCACAATAGACCTTTGGCTTTATTATAAAGAGAAAGTGAAAAGGTTATGTTTATAATTTTTTTATATATAAAACACAGGATGGATCTTAGATATTCATTCTGACCACTGCACTTTAGGACAAATGAGAAGATCTAGGGAGAGGGTGCAGAATAGATTTACCAGAATGGTTCCATAGATATAATATGATAGACATAGAAAGACTAGGTAAAATTAGGCTATTTTTCATTGCAGCAAAGGAACTGGCAGATTGCTTAATCACGAATGGTTTTAACGGAGTGGCAGAAAGGTCAGCAATAGATTTAAGGTGAAGAGCAAACAAACCATGGGGGAGGTCTTCAACTCTAAATGTTAACCATTTTCTTTCCACAAAGTTCTGCCTTTCCAGAATTTTCTGCCCATTTCGTATATACAGATTCAGCACTTCGCTCAATTTCACAGTTGTGAATTTTTAATCAACATATGGAGCTGTGATTTGAAACACACTATCCTAAAAAGTAATGGCAGCAGGTTCAATAGCAAATTTCAAAGAGAATTAGATACCTATGAAAGAAAAAACACTTGCATGATGATGAAATTAATTGGATATCTACACCCAAGAGCCAACACTGACTCAATGGGATGAATAGCTTCCTCCTGCATGTAAAATTAAAGCAGAGAAGTGCATAGGTGAATAAAGTTGGTAGGGTCACCTTCGCCTGACCTCTGTATGGTGCACAATCTGTAATGAATTGAGATTGTGTTGGGTGCCCTTACAGAAATATTGTAATTCACAGAACAGTACAGCACAGAAACAGGCTCCCAGGCCCACAATGCTGTGCAGAACTAATTAAATGCTTAACTAAATTAGTCCCATCTGCCTACAAAAATTCATTCTCTACATTTTCCTATGCCTATTCATTTCTATTATATTTGCCTCCACTACCACCCCTGGGAGTGCATTTCAGGCATCCACCGCTGCTTAAAAACAACTTGCCCTGCACATCTCCTTTGAACTTACCCCCTCTAATTCATCATTGACATTTCAGCCCTCAGTAAAAGATACCCACTGGCTACTCTAACTGTACCTCTCAATCTTACAAACTTCTATGAGGTCATTGCCACTCAAGAGAAAACTTGGCTTGTCCAACTTCTCATAGCACACCCTTCAGTCCAGGCAGCATCTTAGTAAGTCTGTTCTGCACCTTCTCCATAGCCTCCACATCCTTCAACCAACGGAGCGACCAGAAATGAATGCAATACTCCAGATGTGGCTCAACCCAGAGTTTTATAAAGATGCCTCATAACTTCTTGACTCTTGAATTCAATGCCTTAATTAATAAAGGCAAGCATGCCATACAACTTCTTTATCACCCTGTTAACCACGCCACCATTTTCAGAGCAGAATGAACTTGGATTTCAAGATCCCTCTGTACAGACAGATCTGAAGTGCTGGGTGCATGTCCTGAAAATAGTTATGATGAGGTTATACACTTTAACAAAGAGCATTTCTCTTCAACTTGTATCAATGATTCAGGAATGGTTTCTTCCCCTCTGCCATTAGATTTCTGAATGAACACTGAACCCATGGAAACTAACTCACTATTTTTTTTGGCACTACTTATTTACTTTCAACATTATTTATGCATTTATTAGTTTTTGTTATTATGCATTACAACGTACTGCTGCTGTATAATAAAAAATTCACAACATATACCGGTGATATTAAACCGTTTCAACTAAAGCTAGTTGTCCACTGTCTTTCATACCTAGTACTACTGACCAGCCGAAACTTTGAACAGTAAGCATCGCACTTCACAGGCTAAAAGCAAAGTTATTTCCTACTTCTCCTCCTCCTCCCCTGTCCTCCAATAAAATATCCCATTTCAGGGTTTCAGAGAGGTGGATTCTAAAAACTTCCATTCAAATACTGCGCAGATTTCTCAGGCTCTTCAAGTAAAACATTGGGAGTCAAAAGAAGTACGTACTTTTTTGGCAATATTTGATTACATCTGCAGCACTGATGGAAAATGAAAACTAAGTACACCTTCAGATGATCTAAGAAGTGAGGATGGAGAATACTTGGACCTAGGTACAGACAATTATCTCATACGTCTCACCAGAGTTTATTTATAATACAACCTCACATAACCATAAGATGAAAGCACCGAGGTAAACCTCACCTTTTGCCCAAACACATCAAGGGTTTCTTCCATCACACACTTACCTGGCAGAAGAGATGATGAGCTGGGAGTCTTTGTACGCTATAAGATAACCCTGGTTTTCTGGATTGTGAACTGTGACCTGTTTCAAAATATAAATTAGTAAGTAAGTAAGTACATTTACCTTGATGGTACCATCAAACTTTTGGATGGAAGTCAAGACATCCATATTGGCAAATACCCTATAGACCACGAGTTCAATCTCAGTATTCAACATGTAAATCAAGGAAAATGCAACACTTTGTAACAGAGATTGACAACTCAGTCACTTAATGTATGTGGCATTTCAGCTCCCACTGTATAGAGAGCCTATGAAGTATATTTTTACAGAAACATTGTCTCTCATTGCTTCTGTACTAATCACGATGGGAAAGCCATCATTTTTAACTCAGAACCCTAAATGGGATTGTAAATCTACTGATATAACATAGCAAGCCATTTGAAAAAACCCAATCCAAACATCTCATCCATTGTCCTACTACTAGGCTGAAGTGCTGTAACGAAATATCAGACTTCATGGTGACATGCTCAGTCAAGAGAAACAGATTGTAGTCCACAAGGCCAGGGCCACTTTTGACCTGAAAAAGGCCAGCACAATTGAAACTGTACAGCTCACTGACCTCAGAACTGAAGCTTGGATTTAGGAAAATATAGGTGGATGACTGATAGAGTGCAGCATGCATCTCCACTATGGTTGGGACAGAGCTGGTGGCATTTATGACAAATGAGACACCCCATAAAGCTCAAAATCAATTTTCCTTTGTAATATTTTCAAGGAAGTACAGAAAGTGGACAGTACAGATAATTAAGGACTGAACAGAAACAAATGAGGGCTTTAGATTCCTTGGGATATTAGCAGGGTTATTGAGGGAGCTGGAGCCAGTAGAGATCAGCCACATTGAAACTAAATGGAATTGAAATTAAGTTTCAGTCGGAAGATATGGTCATGGAGGGAGGGGAAAGGTGAAGGAAAAGGAATGGAATAGATATTGTGCTTTTACATGGCATCAAAGAAAACACAGATGCAAAGGTGGTCTGAAATAGCATTGCGGAAACAGAATGGCTTTAGACTTAACAAAAAGACAGTACAGTTGGGTGCAGTGTAAGTATAGATGCACAAAACAATAAATAAGATTAATGAACTGCAGGCACAATTAACTATATGAATTATGATGTAGCAATAGCAAAGATCTGGTCACAGGAACATAGAAAGACTAAATTCAATGAATAGAAAGGCTACAGTAAAACACATTTGCAAGGAAACTTCAGATGTGTGATGTAGATTTGTGATACTGGGCAGCTTCAAGTAGGCTAAGGAGATGGATTGTTCAGCAAGCTTTTTCTTATGTTTTGGAAACAATGAGGAATGACAGATTGGAGATTTTGGTCCCGAGGGACAAAAATATCAAATGGAACGAATATCAGAGCAGGTACATTTAAGAAACAATGATCAGATAATGGAAAATAGTATTGATCACCAAGATATACAGCAACCAGAGAAGGGATCGATACAAAGTGATAAGAGCGATCTGGTGGAATAAATTGGAATTAAAGACTGGCAAGAAAAGTAGTTAACTCAGAAGGTCTCCACTAGATCATTTCCCAAGAGGGAGACAAAGTGGGTATTTGTACTCCCTGGATATCTGAGGAGACAGAAGTAAAAGCAATAAGTGTTTGACAGATGATGAGTTAATAGCCAGACCTATCAGAAAACATGTTTAGAAGTCAACAAGACAATACTAGATTAATAGGCAGAGCATCTGAGGTATCCAAAACAAAAAAAACACCATAAAAGCATGGAGATAGGAAAAGAGGAGTGATGTGACCAAACAGAGACAAAAAAAAAAAATCATAGAAGCAGAGGGCATGATGAGTTAAAAACTACGAGTAGATAAATCATCTAGTCAATAGAAAGCAATTCAGCTGAGTGTGGAAATTTCATTAGTACTGGCCATAACCTTATCAAACATCTGATAGTACAATGTTGATGGCTAGAGACTGGGGAATTGCAAATACTTGCTCAAAACAAGAAGGGTGCAAGAATAAACTCATCATGATAGTCCAGGCAGCTTCATTCAATGGAAGTACCTTCAGCAATGATCATGAGGGACAGAATTAACAGTCAGATGGACAACTCTAGATTGATTCGAGATAACTCAGATTAAAGAAGAACTGAGGAGTAAAGTTCAGTTGAATGTGTGCACATTTCTTTCAAAAAAGTGTAGAGTAGTGGTTATCAAAATGCTTTATAATACCAGCAATCTGTGTTCAATTCTCGTCTGCCAGGAGTTTGTATGTTCTCTCCTGTGACAGTGTGGGTTTCCTCTGGGTGTTTCGGTTTCCTCTCGTACCGGTGGAAGGTTAATTGATCCTTGTAAATTGTGCCGCAATTAGGCTAGGATTAAATTGGGGGATTACTGGGCAGCATGGCTTGAAGGGCCAGAAGAGGCTATTCCATGTTGTATGCCAATAAATATTTGAAGGATTACCTCAGGAGTAAAACCCACAGAATAAAAATGGCTATTGTAGCACGGAAAGAGAATTAGCTCAGTGACAAAAAAAACAGCAATGAGACAGCTATTTTTCAGATGAACATAGTGACGTTCCTCAGTTTTGGTACTAGGACCAGCAATTTTCTTAGGCTATAACATGATTTGCAGTTGGATGCAAGGGACATAATTTTCAACTTAGATGAAAATAATTTGAAATATAGCATACTTTGAGAGGTATACAAAATTTTGAGGGTATAGAATAGATGAATCCCTGCAAGCTTTTCCCCCTAAGGTTAGGTGAGACTAAAGGTAGAGGTCATAGGTTTAGCATGAAAGCTGAAATAATTATGGAGAATCTAAGGGGGTTTTATTTCACTTAGTATGAGTGTGGAATGAGCTGCCAGTGGAAATGACAGTTGCAGGTTTAATTATAACATTTGGAGGAGCTTGGCTAGGTACATGAATGGGAGGTATGGGGGCTATGGTCCTGGTGAGGGTAGATCGGATGGCAGAAAGCCAGGCCTGCATAGACTGCAAGGCTCAAAGGGCCTTTTACTGTGCTATAGTGTTCTATGACTCTAATGGATGTGAACACGTATGGGCTTCATGGGATTAAAAAGGCCATGTGGCTGCTGAAAACACAACACAGAAACTTGCCCTTTGAGTCATCTAGTCTGTGCTGAAAATTAAACAGAAAAATGTGAAGTATTTAATAATATGGAAGGAGGAGAAATTATGTAACTTGAAAGGTATAATCCCACACAGTGTAAAAAAGAACACAAACAATCTGAGAATATAAATACAAATGGAATGGCAGATTGAGAAAGGCATGAAATACAAGAACAATGAATTTAGTGAACTATTATAAACACTAGATCGGTGTAAAATGGGGTGCAGAGTCCAGTTCTAGGTGTTACGGATTCAGCAACAATAAATATATAAGTGAGGCAGGGATTCTTATAACAAATAAAACATTTATTAAATACTGAAAAACAAACCCCCAAAAAGTAAACAAACGACTAACGCAACCGGAAATCAGCTGCTGTGCAGCAGCTTAAACAGTTCTTAAAACGATGTTGCAAAACAGTTCTTCAAAGTAGTACTGCAAAAGTTCAAAATGCTTACAGTCTATTAAAGGAGAGACTTTTTAGACACTTTAAATTCTCTTTCACGTCGTGTTGCTGCGGTTCCCAGTCGAACTATACTTTTCCCGGAGAATTTACGAAGATGAAAATGAAACGGCTTAAAGGCACTGACCTTTCCTTGACAAAACTGTACCCAACTCTTTCTGTTATTATTTGCAGGGGTTACCATGGACACAGCCAACAAATTCCTTCCAAATGAGGATCAAACAAGGTTGAACCTGTTTCACAGTCGAAATCGACTTTCCTCGATCTTTTAACTCCTGAACTTCGATCTTCACTCTCCACTGATTTTTAACTGGCAGTATTATAAAGAAACTGCTGGCAATGACCTTTTAAACTTAAGGCATTAAATAAAACTCCACCTTTCAACCAAAATGTGTCATAATATTGGACCACGCAGTGGCATGGATCAAAACGGCAAATCCAGCCACGAACTGCCCCTCCTCCCAGGGAGGGGTCCTCCTTTTATACCCTGTAAAAAAAACTGTCACATGACCTCTACTGGTGGGAAAATGACGTCACTCCACCATCACAAGACCACTACTTTAAGTCCAGTATAGCTTCAACACCACTGTCACGTGACAAGTACAAGATACCCACGGGTACATAACATAGGCACCTCACTTTTGACAAGATGACTGCTTTTAATGATGTGAACAGATGAAGAAAAACTTTATGTAATGCGAGCAGCACTTTAGGGACAGTAGTACAGGTGGATTTAGTCTGAGTGTTCGAAGGAAAACCGGGTTAAAATTTGAAGAGAGAAAGGTCAGTGGGTAAGTGGGACGAGACAGCTTGCTGCTGCTGAGAACTGGCATGGATGTGCCAAATTATCTCTTCCTATGTTGAAAGCCTTTTTTTCTGTGAACGCTTACATCAGAAAGGAGTATAAATGGAGCCCCTGTGTACCAATTACAGTACAGACAAGGAATTGATATTTAGTGATGCTGTTTACATATTTGGAAGAAACATTCCTCTATTCTGTCAAACACTGTTGAGTGTTATGCTCAAAATACAAATTAAAAATGGATGCTGTGCATCAATGTCACACTTACACTTTCCAACACACGTAAACAGCGCTCTGCGCCCCATAATGATGCAACCAGTTTGTCCTCCTCTTCATTTTCACTTAACTGATCCACACATTCTTTTACTGTTAAAGCAGAATAAGAATTAACTTGGTTAGGTTTAACTTGTTCTCCTCTCAAACTAATGGAACAATAAAGTAACTGATCAAGAAACTGAGCCCCAACCCCAGAAAAATGACCCAAATGAAAATTAGTCTAAAATCCCCACTGGGAAGGTAAAAGGCACACGATGACAGATCACAAATTCCCGGTGTTTCAAAATCTACTGAACTGTCAAGTATAGATCCCTTCATAGAATTAAAAAGTTCAATTTTTTTGCAATAAATCCAACTCATAATTCTTCAGAAAGAAACAAGAACAGATCCAAAAATATTAATTTTATTTCACTGATTACCTTAATAAAGAGGTATGGGAAGCCAGGACTCCCAGAAATAGGGCTCTTCAAATGAGCCCAAGATCAGGTTGGGAGACCTGAAGCAGCTCTCCACTTCACCATAAGGCTGCTCCTCAAGACCAGAACCACCTTTACTATAGGGTCCCCTCACCCCAAACTTCAAATGGGTGTCCGTTTGATGATTTCTTCTGTCCACCCCTAACCATTCTTTGGAGATATTCTGTTTGCTCATTGATATCAAAGATCCAGAAAACATCTGGACTAACTACCACCCAAACACGATGGGAGACCTGAAGCACACACCTGTCCACTAGGACATTAAAGACTGCTTCATGCTACCAATGACATTATATACTGGTCACTCGGGACAATGAAGCTGAACTCTTCGGTGACTAATCCAGAGTTGTGTGCTGCCAAGGAACTAAGAGCCATTGTTTAGCTGTGAAATGACAAGACCATAGGACTGTAAGATATAGGGGCAGAATTAGGCCAATTGGTCCATCAAGTTTACTCTGCCATTTCATCATGGCAGATCCAATTTTCCACTCAGGCCCAATCTCTTGCCTTCTCCTCATATCCCTTCATGCCCTGACCATCATGAATCTATGAACCTCTGCCTTAAATATACATAAGACTTTGTCTCCACAGCTGCCTGTGGCAAGGAGTTCCACAGATTCACTACTCTCTTGCTAAAGCAATTCCTCCTCATCTCGGTTCTAAAAGGACGCATCTTTATTCTGAGACCGTGTCCTCTGCTCTTAGACTCTCCCACCATTGGAGACATCATCTTCGCTCTAAGGCTTTTCACCGTTTGAAAGGTTTCAATGAGGTCACTCCTCATTCTTCTGAACTCTAGTGAATTCAGCTATTAAAACACTCTTCATGTGACAAGCCATTCAATCATTTTCAGAAATGATGAAGGCAATCATCCAGCATGCAGATATGCCTAACAGCACTAACTCAGATGCACACATCTATAAGGAGGAATAGCCAGCTGTTCCCGATATACTCTACTGCACAGTGTATTATACTCATGCATGGACAGGCAGCCGCTATAGCCAGATGCTGGATGTTCAACTATTATTGTTCAAATTGTGTGGGCGATTCCAACAATACACCATGTTTAGTACTTAACTAAAATGGAAGTCTCAACGGAACAATAATGTCTGGAGCTACCAAGCTATAGAAATAGTAAATTGATCCATCACTAAATTGATGAAGAAAAGCAGAAAAGGCTGGAAATTTTCAGGCCACAACTGTTGACAGAAACAGAATTTATACTGAAGCTGATGATCTTGCTCAATGGTGTCTTTCTTCATAGATGCTGTGAACCTGTGACTATTTCCAGCATTTTCTCTTTATGTTGCAGATTTCTAGTATCTGCAGATAATTGCCTTTTAATTTTAAAATGTGAACATCCCTAAACAGGAAAAGGATATTGATGAAAATTCAAAAGCTTAATTACTGCTAAAGAGTTCAAACAACAGCATACACTGTGAAATAGTGCCTACTTGATTATAACAGATACCACAAACCAGCTTCAAAACTTGGACATTAGTATACAGTTACAAGAAAGTTTGTGAGCCCTTTGCAATACCTGGTTTTCTGTATTAATTACTCATGAAATGTGGTCGAACTTCATTTAATTCACAATAACAAACAATCTGCCTAAACTAATATAACACAAACAATTGTACTTCTCATCAATATTGAGCACACCATTTAAACAATCACAGTCTAGGTTCGAAATGGTATGTGGACCTCTGGGGTAATGCCTTCTACAAAAGCTATTTGGAGCCAGGTGTTCCAATAATGAGATGAGATTGGAGGTGTGGATTGTAATATATTCAATATTGATAAGAAGCAGTACAATTGCTTGTGTTATTAGTTTAGGCAGATTGTGTTTGACTGTTATTGTTACTTGGGATGAAAATCAGACCACATTTTATAAGTCCTGCCCTATAAAAAAAAACAAAGTCAGATTACTGACAGAGCCAGCTCTTCTCAAGAAAGATCTGTGTATGTCCACCATGCCTCCATCAAAACAACTTTCAAAGAACCTTCGAAGAATTGCAGAGAAGCCTCAAGCTGGAAAAGGCTTCAAAAGCACCTGAGTGTTCATCAGTCCAGTTAGAGAAATTTGCTACAAATGGAGGAAATTCAGTACTGCTACTACTCTCCCTAGAAGAGGGTGTCCTACAAAGATCACACCAAGAGCGCAATGTGCAATGCTGAAGGAGGTGAAAAATAACCCAAGGGTAACAGCAAAAGACTGCAGAAATCTCTAGAACTTGTTCAAGTCTTTGATTATGTGTCCACTATAAGAAAAACACTGAAAAAGAATGGCGTTCATGGAAGGACACCACGGAGGAAACCACTGCTCTCTAAAAAAAACATTGCTGGGAAGGCAGAAATGCAGACCACTATGTTTGGAGGAAAAAGGGCACTACACACCAACACCAAAACCTCATCCCATCTGTGAAGTATGGTGGAAGGAGTATCATGATTTGGGGTTGCCTTGCTGCCTCACAGACTGGACGGCTTGCAAATTGTTGAGGAACAGTGAATTCAAAATTGTATCAAGACATTTTACAGGAGAATGCCAGGGTAGCGGTCTATCACCTGAAGCTTAATAGAAGTTGGATGATGCAACAAGACAATGATCCAAAACATTAGTAAATCAACAACAGATTGGTTTAAAAAGAAGAAACTTTGTGCTTTGGAATAGCGAAGTCAGAGTCCAGACCTTAACCTAATTGGGATGCTGTGAGATGACTTGAAGAGGGTTGTTCATGCAAGGTGTCCCAGAAATATTGATGAACTGAAACTGTTTTGTATGGAGAAATGGTCTAAAATTCCTCCTCACCATTGTGCAAGTCTGATCAACAGCTCCAGGAAACATTTAGTGAAGGTTATTGTTGTTAAAGGAGGTTCTACCAGCTATTAAATACAAGGGTTCACATACATTTTCCAGCCTGAACTATGAATGATTAAACAATGTGTTCAATAAGGACATGAAAAGTATAATTTTTGTCTGGTATTAGTTGTCAGATTTTGTTTGTCTATTATTGTGAAGCAGATGAAGATCAAACCATATTTTATGAGTAATTAATGCAGAAAACCAAGTAACTGCAAAGGGTTCACAAACTTCTTGCAACTGTGTAACGATTGCACAAACATAATAATATTCCCTCTAACTGTACACTGTGTAGGCATGTACCTTTATCTACAATATGGTCCAATCCTCCCAGGAGTCTCAATTCCTCTTTAAACCAGTCTCCTGCTCGTTTGGATGTGAGGGAGAGCAGTGTCTCCATTGCCAAGTGTCCCGTCTATCCAAAATAAAACAGAATTAGATCTAAAAGGAAGAAAGGCACATCTCATTCCTGTAAGCACTTTAATTGTCTCTGGTCTCACAGAATAATGTAATATTCTGTTGGACAATACAAGCAGTAGACATTAATCAGACATCATCCATAATGAAAGCAGACAGAAATGTGTCCTTTCTCCCCCTCCCAGATCATATGAGAGTATGATAGCCATGGAAATGAACAATGATCATTTGAAGTCCAACATTAATTGAGCCTCGTCACTTGACCTTCCTTGCCGGTAAATGGTTAAGGAAATCTTGATTTTGGACTACCTTTCCCCGTCTTTGCCATGTACTGCTGTAGTTTGCATTGTTTAACCCCATAAACCTCGATGATTACTGGTAGCACTGAAATACTGAAAATGCCAGTGAGCTAGAATGCATAAAGCTAGCTAGCAGTAGCACCATGCACCCAGAATACAAACCTGTCATTTTCCAATGGAATTGTACAAGTTTATCTGTCATTTGTAATTGGATAATTAACAGTCATGGTTTAAAGATTTGGAATATAAATGCTCAATGAATGTACTGAAATTCCTGATTTAATGATGGTGAAGCAGACAACCTAACCAATTAAATGGTGGCATGAATAACTGCAACTATCCAGTTCAAATGACCATATAACCATATAACAATCACAGCACGGAAACAGGCCATCTCGGCCCTCCTAGTCTGTGCCGAACTCTTACTCTCACCTAGTCCCACCTACCCGCACTCAGCCCATAACCCTCCACTCCTTTCCTGTCCATATACCTATCCAATTTTACCTTAAATGACACAACTGAACTGGCCTCTACTACTTCTACAGGAAGCTCATTCCACACAGCTATCACTCTCTGAGTAAAGAAATACCCCCTCGTGTTTCCCTTAAACTTCTGCCCCCTAACTCTCAAATCATGTCCTCTCGTTTGAATCTCCCCTACTCTCAATGGAAACAGCCTATTCACGTCAACTCTATCCATCCCTCTCAAAATTTTAAATACCTCGATCAAATCCCTCCTCAACCTTCTATGCTCCAATGAATAGAGACCTAACTTGTTCAACCTTTCTCTGTAACTTAAGTGCTGAAACCCAGGTAACATCCTAGTAAATCGTCTCTGCACTCTCTCTAATTTATTGATATCTTTCCTATAATTCGGTGACCAGAACTGCACACAATATTCTAAATTTGGCCTTACCAATGCCTTGAACAATTTTAACATTACATTCCAACTTCCGTACTCAATGCTTTGATTCATAAAGGCCAGCGTTCCAAAAGCCTTCTTCACCACCCTATCTACATGAGACTCCACCTTCAGGGAAGGGGAGTTCCTCAAAATGCCAAGGGGATGTTCTTCAAAAGAACATGATAGGTAGAGTTAAAGAAAAGGGAGAGATGAGGAGGGAGGTGGTATAGAAGAAATTCTGTTTCAAAAATGAACGTGGAATCACAGAAAGGCTGCATCTCTTGAACAGTTGCACATTCCCACAACTTAAGATTGGCGACAGCTGAACTCTGTCTCCTGTCGCTCTTTCCTCCCCTAGCTGTTCTGCATTCTTGTAATCTTTCATCTGTAACTTTCACCATTCCTTCTCTCATGAATAGCTTCCTCCTCCAACCCATATGCATCCTGTGGGACCCTCCTCCTCTATGTCAATTAACTTCTTCCATAACACACTCTCTTTAAAAGGTCCAACTAATAGCCTCTCTACCCTTATTCACCAGACATTTCAAACACACCACTCTCCTCCTCTTTCCATGATACGCATCCTCTCCTTCTCCCTCCACCCTCCTCTCTGCTGGCAAGCTCGACTTCCCCCTCCACCCACCATTCACAAGGTGACCCCAGCAACTTCAAGTGCCAACTGTCAGCCAACCTTGGCAACAAGTGCGGAATGCCCACTTTGATTAACTGATGTTTTGTCAAGAAACTTTTGTGTAAATGGTCTTCCAAGATAACAGCATACAGTGAAAAAGGAGACAAATGCAACTGTATCTTCTGTCCATTCCCAAATGCTCTGAGTCACAAATGGGCCAGACAAAGCAGTTTTCATACCAATTAGGATAACAGCATGAAATTTTAGAGCTACCCAGTATCTTTTGTTATGCTGACATTGTTATCAATGAGAATCTCTTCACAGAATTCCAGATTGCTGAATGATTTTATATCCACAGCTGACTTGGTGAGATTATCCCCTGGATTACGACTATAGTAATTTAACAGCCTTGTTATCACTGTGCTGCTTTAACAAAAAAATTCATGGACTTGCCATAATGTTGCATTAGTTGGGCTTTGCTGCAATGCTCCTGTCTGACTCTCAACAGCAAAACTCAAATGGTAACCAGAAGAATAGAGAAGTTTGTAAAAAGTCAAGGTGGGTCATTATATTCACTTGTATGTTACTAACTTGGTCGGCAGCAACTCAGCATTGGCTGAGCTGAGTCAAGAATATGAGCAAATACTAGATGACAAAGAAATTACGATCTAGCAGTTATCTACAGCAACACTTTGACTTCAGGAAGTAACAAATAAGCTACTGGATGTAAAGAAAGCACTTCCCTTAAACTGTGAATAAAGATACATACAAAGGTGTTTTGTCTTACCGTGATATTCTCTAAGTCCAGATGCCTGTTGTGAACAGTTTCACAGAGCTTGCGGATTTTCTCTTTTATCTTTTTCATTTCTTTCTCATTCAGTTGACGCGAGCATGGGTCCTGATCTAATTCTAGGAGGCGAATCATCAAGTCCAGACTGGCTCGATCCAAGTCCATGTTCAGTCGGTCTCGGCTCAGGATGTACATTAGTGCGGCCGTGCAAAGAGCTAGATTCTGACAATTCAATGCAAAATCTGTGAGAGATACTCAAAACAATGGGAACACACTTTAAAAAGTAGAACATTGAACAAGTACACCAAACTCTCACCAGGGCTGGATTCCCAATGAACAACAACAAAGACAGTGACATTTCTGAGACCTCTGGCAGTACCACTAAGACTGCCAACTACATACAGTGTTTAACTTCCGCATGGATATCAATATATATGCTTGCAAGATGAAACATACAAGCACTCTGGACTCTGGCTCGAGTCACAAGCCTATTCATGTTCCCAACCTCTGGAATTCTTGAACCTAGCCACACTCTCAGCCTATACTTTGGACCCTGGTTCAAGATGCAAACCTACTCAAGTTCTTGATCCTGACCCCAATTACACACGACTAGTGATGTTTGACTATCTGCCAGCACAAGATATCCCTGTAATCACTGTCAAATAGGATTCGTCAGACTCCATAGGAAAGGGCTCTGAAAGAACTCACCATAATTACCAATGTTCCCAGTAATGCGTGGCAGACTTTGCCAGTATATGGATTTGTGGACAGCAAGTCAATGGATAGAGTATGCTGTTTCATATTCAGTATTACTATATATATTCAATTATGTTACTATATATATTCAATTATGTAGCATGACAATGAAGAAGTGAATTTGGGTATGTGTACATTTTGATGTACATTATTTTTTAAATCGAAGTCAGAAATCTGTAAAATGAAGGGGCAAGCATACCGCAGAGTTTCCAGATGAGGAGCGGAGGACCTGAACATCAGAGAAAAAGTAATTCCATCCTCCCAATCAGGAGAAAGAGCAAGCTGTTTAGTTAGGAGCAGAAACCCATCAAAGGATTTTGACATTAAGTAAAAAGGAAAATCATTACAGATGCAATTCAATATTATCCACTTAGATCAGAGTGAACTTTCAGAATGATGGGACAATGGGAGCCACCAAGGAACAGAGAGATGGGGGCATCCAGGTGCAGAAATCATCAGCTGTGATCATTCATCCACTGTTCCCATGCTTAATGGCATACACTGGTTTAAGGATTAAAATAACATGAACACCACCAATCATTGTTATCAGAGAGGATGTACAGAAGCCTGAAGACACTGTTACGTCCGTGGCCCCCTCCTTTTTGAGAATCGCAAGATCACTATTAAGTCTGTTCAGGAGACCCAGGAAATGAGAGAAAGACATGCAGAATCCACAAAGAGTTTGGAATGTGTCCTGGCCTCCGAAAGGCAGAACCATTGATAATGGCTATTGTCTCGGAGACGGAATTGTGTATTGAATACTGTACGATTCATCGAAGCCCCCAGGCAATGAACCGGGGGGGCGGGGGGGTGTTGGTGGAGGGATTGCATCATCCCAACCTGATTGACATCTGAGACCCTGTGAGTCAGGATAAAAGAGGGTCTGGGGAACAGTCCCTACAGACGCACCAGAAGAAATGCTAGAATTCCTGTAACAACGTAATAGCGAAAGCTGGTGGAAAGCCCACATGCGTCCTTTTCCATTTGCCTCGGAATTGGTGGGGCCTTTACCACTGAAGCACGGCTTTAGCTAACCACAAAGGGGAAATCAGTCCCCCAATGACTCTCGAAGGATTGACATCATAAAAGGAATGGGCAAGTTAAACCTCCGTCTTTCTCTCCAACCAAAAAGCTGCAGCTTGAATGAACTTGAGTGACTTTTATATTTCCATCAGACAATATATTATCCCCTAGTTAAAGATAGAGCTATTTCTTATTATTATTATACCCGCGCTTTTAGATTTAGTATTGATGACGTATATTATCTGTATGTTTGCATTGATATTATTTTTGTGTATTTTTATCAATAAATACTGTTAAAAATAGTACCATCAGACTTCAAAGGACCTCTCTATCTTTGCTGGTAAGTGACCCAGTTATGGGCTACATAACAACACATACTCAGTGTTTTAGGAACAGCTCCATCCCCTCCACCAACAGATTTCTGAACAATGAACCCATGAACACTACCTCACTGTTTTTGCACATATACATGTGCATGTACTACATGCCAGTGATAATAAATCTGATGCTAAACATTTAATTGAAGAATACTTTGTGTCTGAACTCTATACTATTCAACACTCCAAATCATCTCACCTACAGATTGTTGTGCTCTTCCAGTTCTACTTATTATGCCTGCCACTGATTTTAATTACTTCACCACTGCCAGCCACATCTCAGCTGTCAAAGCTATAAGGTCCAGCATTCTCTTTTTTAGATCTCTCCTGCCTTCTCGGTTCATAAGCCCATCTAATTAGCTAATAATGTAAATTCAAGTCGAATACTTGCATACTTTGGAACTTAAATGATGTGCCACAAAAATTGTCATTGATAGACACTTCCTCTAAATATTGAGAAGATTTTACCTGGTTCTTTTGTGCATCATCCAGTGTCTTGAAGACCATGGCTACCATCCCATGAGCTCTTAGGTGCATTCGGAAACTGGGCATGGCACACTTGGTGGCCAAGCTGATAATACTGAAAGAGAAAGCAAATGCAAGACTTAAAGGGAAGTATGAACCTTCTCAGGAGCAAAAAACTGAGATGCTGAAATCTAAGACAAAAACAGAAAACCCTGTAAGTACTCCACACTTCAAGCAGCACCTGTGAAAAGATAAATTGACTCAGTGTTTCAGAGTCTTAGTCACAAATGGGCCCAGACAAAGAATAGTTCCTTAAACTTACACTGGGCACTCTGAAGGCTGAAAACAGATCAAAGTAGGAGTGAGAGGAAGAATTAAAGTAAACGGCAAATAGAATCTCTCTTGCAAAGGAGTAACCTAATTCCCTTTTTGGTTTCTCCAATGCTGAGACCACAGTTAGTATATTACATCTGGTGCTCAATTGTTTCAACAAATAAACTATTTTATTTCTTTCCGACATCAAATATTGCAAAATCCAACAGTTCCTGAATTGCAGTTCTCCTTGAGATCCTTCTATCGCTTCACTGTATTTTGATCCATTCTCCTTATAGTCACACCCCATTACGTTTTCATCACCTCTTCCTCTTTTCAAGCACAGTCCTCAGAAGAGGCTTGACCTCATGCCCCAATGTCACCATCTGACATGCCACTGAGTGCTGTCACCATGCCATTTCTTTCACTTGAAGTCCTCACTCTGGATTGAAGACCTTATCTCCTGTCTCCAGACTTCACAATCCAATTGTCTTTTTATCCTCCCTTTGTTGATTCATCATTAAATGCAGATGTTATTTTGTTTATCTCAACTATTCTCCTGCCAGTGTTTTATTCCATCTCCCACCCCAAACTAGGAAAAATCTGCTCACCACAAGCAGTGCTGTGGTAGTTTGATTCACCAGCATCTTTCACAGAAGTATCAGCTCAGACACTTCCTCATAAAGGCCACAACTTACTGAACACAAGATTATTGATCAACCTCACTTCATCTGTAGATCAACATCTGACAATCTCAAACTGCCTGTTTTCCCCCTCCCCTGTGGGAGAGGAAATTGCAGCCGTCCACAATTAGGATGATCCTGGTTGACCCACTATTTCAGCCTACATTTACCCCACAAAACTTATTTCTTCTTTCATTAAAATATTCTACCTTCCCTTGTCCTGCCTCTTCCCACCTACATCCATGATACCGCTTGGATAGTTTCCAGATGCTGACCTACTAACTTTTACCATGTATATAATTCTATATCATCTCATTCAAGGGGAGTTAAGGCCCCTTCACTTCCTTCTTCAACAGAGGCCCAACCAGTCCCCTTCTATTGCCATTTTTATTCACCCACTGAATTCTCTCTTATAAGAACCTCACCTTGAACTTGACTCATTTGCACCAAGATAAAAAGTACAGCCTTGTGAACTATTGTGGGCCCCAAGTTGTGCATCCCTCTTCAGAAACAATCCTTGTTTCTGTTCTATTAAACAGCCCTCTCTTTACTCCATTATATTGCAAAGTGTCTTGACATTGCTTCCTACACACCCAGAATGTGAAATTTCATTAATTTTCGTAGTAATACCCATCCTACTGGTTTTCACATGGATAATACACATGTGCAATTTCCCTTTGATTTATCAACATACATTTTGGTAAATAGGCTCATGACTAATACCCATTATAAGTCAGCTGAGTCCCACAGCTGTCCATCTTGCTTTCTGTAAGCCTATGCTTCAACTCTTTTATCTCCCCTAATATTCACTTGGAAGAAGACAAACCATATTGTACTTGACCGCAGAATGCTACAACATCCATGGATTCAGAGTCTTGGACTATATTTTACTGATATCTGTGCTATATGTACCTTGAGCTATGTATGACTGTTGATACTGTATTTTGCATCTTGGCCCTAGTATAATGCTGTTTCATTTGGTTGCATTCATGGGTCTTCATACATGGTTGAATGACAATTAAACTTGATCTTGAACTTTGCCATATCTGCTCCAATGACGAGAGTTCCCATGGCAGCGATTTTAAGATGTCTTCTTTTTCCTTAACTGAAACTTCATCTCTACTACAGTTGACATCTCTGTATTCATTTCCTGCTCTCACCCCTCTCCTACAATTCGCACAACTGGATTTCCTTGCCCTCTCCATTTGATGGCATCCCAACCCATTTTATTCCCTTCCTTCTTTCAGCATCAAGGGGACTGTTCCATATCAATCCATTACTCCCTTTTCCCAGTACCTCCAAATGCAACCATTGGAGAAATAACATTTGCTCTTTAAACCTCTTCCTCTCCAACCATCCAAGAGCCCAAACAGTCCATCAAGAAGAGGCAAAACATTTGCACCTTTTCCAATTAAGTGTATATCACAGAGTTATACAGCTATACAGCCTTTCAGCTCAACTCTCATATCAACTAGCCGAGTTAATCCCATTTTCCTGAATTTGCTTCATATCTCTATAAACCTCTATTACCAATGTACCTGCCAGAAATGTCTTTTAAATGTTGTAGTTATACCTGCCTTTGACATTTCTTCTGGCTGCTTGTATCTGGTGCATACCAGCTCTGTATGAAAAAGGTGTTGCTGTCACTTGGATCCCTTTCAAATTTTTCCACTCTCACTTTAAAACCATGCCACAGATTTTGGACTCCCCTTCCCTCAGAAAAAGACCAAATGACCTAGGGGCAGAATCAGCTCATTCAGCTTATTGAACCTGCTTCACCATTCCATCAAGGCTGATTTATTATTCCTCTCAGCACCATTCTCCTGCCTACTCCCCTTAACCATTAATGTCCTGACTAATCAAGAACTTATCAACCTTTACTTTAAATATACTCAAAAACCTGGCCTTGATAGCTTCCTGTGGCAATGAATTCTACAGATTCACTGCCCTTTCACTAAAGAAATTCCTCATCTATTTTAAATGGGCAATGCACCATTGAGACTATGCCTTCTGGACCTAGACTCACCCATTTTAGGAAATATCCTCCCCACATCCACACCTTTCAATATTCAATAGATTTCAATGAGACACCCCTCCCTCATTCTTCTAAAATCCAAGGAGTACAGGTCCAAAGCCATTAAATGCACCTCAAATATTCACCATGATGACGGTGCGCATGGACGCAGCGGCCCCTCATGGAGCGGTAAGTGTATCTAGTGTTTATTCTGTTTGTTCTTGACGCAAAACATACAGTCAGAATATGCTCGTTAACACCAGGGCATACTATGTCTGAAAAACTGACGAGTTCTGGTGTGACTTGGACAGTTTACACCGCTACGGATTACTATCCGCTACCAAGACAGTTGTTTCCCGAGGGAGGAGGAAGCGAAAGCACTGTGAGAGAAGACAGAGGAGGGGTAAGAGGGCCGGCATCCATGCTAAGCTAAAAGCTAACCCACCAGGCCAGCGGTACCGTCCCTCCTGCTCTCAAATGTCCGTTCCATCGACAACAAGCTGGATGAGCTGCGTCTGCTGAGAGAAACACGCAAGGAATTTAAAGACTGCTGTGTATATGTCTTAACGAAATCCTGGCTCCATGACAACATACCGGATGCGGCGATATAGCTAGAGGGAATGACATCGTTCCATGCGGACAGAGAGGCAGCTAGCTCCAGCAAGAGCCGAGGAGGAGGTCTGTGTATTTACATAAACAAAGACTGGTGTGTGAACGCTACAGTAGCTGCTAAACACTGCTCACGCTGGCTGAATTTCTCATTGTGAAATGCCGGGCGTTCTATCTGCTGAGGGAATTCACCATCATGCATGTGGCAGCTGTTTACGTAGCTCCCAGTGCCAATGCTGAGGCTAATGCTAACGAAGCACTGGGAGGCCTACATGAAGCCATCACTGAGCTACTGACGACACATCCTGACAGCTTTGTGGTGATTGCTGGGGACTTTAACCACACCAGCTTAAAGACTGTTCCCCAAATTCCCGCAATATGTGGATTTCAAAACCAGGGGAGACAACACACTGGACTTGGTTTATACAAACATACCATTGGCATACAAAGCAGCCCCCCACCCCCATGTTGGCCACTCTGACCACATATCTGTCATGTTAACACCAGCATATAAACCACTGCTTAAACGTGTGAGAGCAGAGAAAAGACAGATAAGGGTTTGGCCAAAAGGAGCAGCCTCAGCACTACAAGACTGTTTTTTGCACACAGCCTGGGACATATTCAAAACAGCAGCCTCCTATGATGACCATATAGACATTGAGGAGTATGCGGAAGCAGTAATCAGCTACATAGCCAAATGCATGGAGGATGTCACTGTGATGAAAAGCTTCACCACACGTGGTTATAAAAAGCCATGGATGACAACAGAGGTGCGTTCACTACTGAAGGCCCGTGACACAGCCTACAGTACGCTTTGCTCAGCCAGGTCTGCGCTTTCACTAGGGATCAGGAAAGCGAAAAGGGCCTATGCGGGCAAAATACATGGAAACTTCTGTGACACAGGTGACACCAGACGGATGTGGCAGGGAATTAAAGCTCTGCCAGACTACAAGATCAGGCAGAAAACTGATGAGAGCAACACCTCTCTTCCTAACAGGCTTAACAAATTCTTTGCACGCTTCGAAGCATCAAACACGACAGCAAGGGGGAGAGCTAGTCCCTTTTTACCATCTGACCAGCCGGCTCCGATCATTGATTCAGAGCAAACATGGAGGAATGTTTCAACACCAAACATGTGGAACGCCACTAATCATCAGTAGCCAATCAGAGAATGCTCCCTTTATTCCAACTCCTGTTCTCATGCCAGTCAGTCAACCTCCTGTCAATACTAGTATCTTTCCTGTAATACTACGGGCTCTTACCTTGATAGGCAGCCTCACATGTGGCACCTGTCAAAAGTCTTCTGAAAATCCAAGTAAACAACATCCACTGACTCTCCTTTAACTATCTTGCCTGTTATTTTCTTCAAAGAATTCCAACAGATTTATCAGGTAAGATATCCCCTCAGGGAAACCAGGAATTTGGCCTACTTAATCATGCACCTCCAAGTACCCCAAAACCTCATCCTTAATAATAGATTCCAACATCTGCCCAGCCACTGAGCCACGCTAACTGTACTAGTGCCTCTATAATCTCTTCTGCTACCTTATCCAGAATGTTGGGGTGTAGTTCATCAGGTCCTGGTGACTTATCTACCTTCAGAACTTTCAGCTTCCTCGCACCTTCCCTTAGTAATAGCAAAAACACTCACTCTATCTGCTGAGATGCTTGAATTTCTAGGATACTGCTTACGAAGACGTAAGTCAGTGAAGACAGACACAAAATACATATTCAGTTCATCCGCCATTTCCTAGTCCCCTTTACTACCTTTCCAATAGTCTGATATCCACTCTCACCTCTTTTTTTAAAACTCTTTATAACTGAAAAAACTTCAATACTGTCAACCTTTGGCCTCCTATGCTCCCAGGAATAGTAGTTCTTAGCTATACAACCTCTTCTTATAAGTCCAACCCTCTACTCCCAGTAATATCCTCATAAATTTTCTGTTTAACTGTTAGAGTGATTTTTGGGTTTAGGTCATTTACATTTAGCAAATGGCTTTGGCTACCAGTCCTCTGTTCCTTGACAGTGTAATGCGGATTTAATTTGGAATAATGTATTCCCTAAAAGCTGTGAATCCCAGTCCACAGATGATGTTGGCGTCTGTGGGATGAATGTGAATCAGAAGGTGTGAAATTTACATGTAGCTTCAAAAGAAAGCATTGTCTATACTTTGTAAATATGGAATTATCCTTTGTGTTTAGCAAAAAAAATATCAGGCCCCACATTGGGCCAGCAGACCTTTCCACCGAAAGCGTCTTGGAATGATGCCTGCTGTACCTTGTTTTGGGGAATAAAGAAGCTGCTTTGTATCTACCAGTAACTCTCTCCAGTGATTTCATTCACACAACAACATTTTATATCAGGAGTGGGACACCTTTGTGACCCATTGTGTGGCCAGTGACCTTAGCAGTCTAAGTGGGTTGAGTATTTTCTAAAATTGCCTCACACTTGGATCTGTTTAGGTTGGTGGTACACGGGAACTTGAGGTATCACAAACGCGGAGAACTGAACGGGTAGATATAAAAGTGGTGTGTGCACGTGCATGTGTGTTTATGTAAGTGAGGAAACTGTGTGTTAACTTGGTGAGACAGAGCCACCAGTTGCGGAGGGTGGTTACTGACAGTTCGGGGCGCCAGAGTGGGGGTGTGTATACTCGTTTGGGGAGCTACATTTTAGTGTACGTCTTGCAAGTGTGATGCAAAGGAATACAGCGGGCATCACGAGTTCAGGTGCTCAAAAGTGGCAGATTGAGGAGTACATACTCTGCAGTTTTAAGTATGTGCAGTTTAACCGGTACCCGTCTTTTATATTTTGTGTAGTGTGGAGGTATTTCAGGGAGAGATTTTATTGAGATATATCTGTCAGGATGGCAGCTATTGAGATCAAGCAACGTCAGGTTGAGAACCCTGATGATCCAAGCCAGCCCTTGACAATGATTACAACCACTCGTAAGCCCTTCACCCCCGTGGAGAAACAGAGCATTTTGTCAAAGTTGCCCTCACTTAGTCACATGTAGTAATTTAGAATTCTGGCGTAAGCTTGAAGAAATGGTTGAAATTCACCAGATGCACTCTAAAGATATACACGAGTTGGTAAAAGTGGTGCCTGAGAAATACGTGGGACAGGATGGCCCAGGAGGTGCAGGATGGTATTGGGCAACTATCAGGAATGCGAGCAATGAAGAAAGATAATGGCAGTGATTCAAAACACTCATGAGACTGCACTGCAATATGTTAGTGGACACAGGGGCATTGGTATCGGTAACAGACCTACCCTTGCCAACAACCGGACAGGTCATTTATATTAAGGGTGTAGTTGGGAAAACAGTAAAAGCAGAAAGAAGCAAGTCGCAAAGTGACAGGGGGAGTGCAGCTTCCAGTATATTTCTGGGTATGTCCTAATATCGAGGGCACTATCCTTGGAATAGACATCCTAAAGGAAGCAGGAGCTATTATAGATTCAGGAAAGGGAGAAATAATATGGACAAGTCAGGGGCAGCAAACATGTACAACCAACGGAATACACAACCTGGCTAGAACTGTCGCAGCTACCCCAATCACAAGAGACTGGAGACAGGATGGTGTCTATGGGTTACTTTGTCAGTGGTTCCCAGCAGTGTGGACTACACACAAGCAAGACTGTGGTCGAGTAAAGACAAACCCAGTTAAAATGGAGGAGGGCCTGTATAAACCCCATAATCAGTACCCTATAAAAACTGATACACTGACAGCTGTCCAGGGTATACTGAAGGAACAAAAACACCAAGGGATACTCTGGTGCGGCTGCAGCCACTACTAACTTGCCTATATGGCCAGTAAAGCTGAGTGGATCATATCCATTAACAGGCTATACCACCCTTAAGACCATGCTGAAACTGCATCTGTGTCGGGTCCTGCAACAATCCTGAATGGCTTGTCTCCAGAGCAAAGTTTTTTCAGTCCCTCTGAGGGCAGACAGTACTGCGAATAAGGAAGCAGAGGAACAAGAGGCAATTGAAATTGCAAGTGCGCAGGAAGAAATGACAGAAGCCAGTTCAGTAAAATTATATGAAAGGGTGGAGGCAGAAGAGGAGGGATGGCGGAGAAAGGAGTCGCGGTGGTCCCGCCATGTATTAGGCAGATATTACTGAAGTTATATCATGGGGTAATTACGGGTCGCAGTGAGCCTGGGGCTTACAGGGATAGAATGATGCAATATGTGAAAGACCTTTGTAATCAACAAGAGAAACAACAGCAGCACATCCCTGATCAGGGAGAGCCGAGGGAAAGGAGATAGTCCTTCCACAGCCCGGCGACCAAGTCATGGTGAGGGTGCTGCCGGAAAGGCCAGGGTTTGGCCCCAGGGTGAATAGGACCCCAGATGATACTCTTAACCAATGATACTTGTGTCTGTGTGCAGGTTCGGCGAGGCAGCCAGCATAAACACTGGACTCAGGTTAAAGCATATGATTCACCATCTTGTTTCTCCCACAGACAGAGCAGGGGAATCAAGTGTACCCAGTAACCATGTAATTACAGACAACCTAAGAGAGGAACACCAGCCCGCCACGCCAGACCCGACCACAGCTGAGCAAAATGTACCTAGAGGAAACGCAAAGGCAGAAAACCGTGAATAGCCTGCTAAAGTGTGATAATGATGGTACTCTGTAATGAAGGCTGGTTGCTGAAGGTAGATGATTAGTTTAATAGCATAGAATAGAAAAGATTGAAAAACAGATGGGGAGGGATTTTTAAGTTAAAGCAGAGACAGCAAGCTCCACAACTCTGATGGCATTCCAGACTGTACACGGCATCTGAAGGCAGTCACCCCCAGTCTGAATGCGGAGCTGGGCCCTTTCAGCAGTTGGGCCAGTGATTGACTGGACAGCTTGGAAGGGGGTGCCACCGGGGAGAGGTCCTTGCAGACACTTACATAGAGGCCACCCCACCCTTTTACACCAATGAGAGCCCAAGGGTGCTCCTGGAGAGAGAGTTTCAGCAACCAGAAAATGAAGGGATGAAGACAAAGGAATGTGATTAAGCTGCAATCAGCCTGCAGGGGAAGAGCCAACAGGCACACACAAGAAGCTGCATTTCTAAAGACTTGTCCAAATTTCTGGAACGGCCTCACTGCTTAACTTTTGGTAGGTCGCGATTAGGGAATACTAGGGTAGGTATCGAACTGTGGGGGAATTTCAAGGCAGGGCATTTTTGCTGCCCTATTTGAGTAGATCCTCCTAGGTTGGCCTTTCCTGGTACAAATTTATTTTTGTCCAGGAGGGCAAGAGGAGGGACTGTTAAGAGTTATCGAGCCCCATGTTGGGCCAGCAGACCTTTCCACCAAAAGCGTCTCGGTATGATGCCTGCTGTACCCTGTTTTGCCGAATAAAGAAGGCGCTTTGTATCTACCAGTAATTATCTCCGGTGATTTCATTCACGTAACAACATAATGACAAATGCGAGATCATGGATAGCAAGATAGAAGGTGCTGGCACTAACAAACAATGTTCTTGTAACTACTGACAGGCACTGATATAACATTTATCACCACCTATCAACAGCATTATGTATTAATAGTACTAAATTGTGGATTAAAACTGAACTGCTTTATCTTCCCTTCCAAAATGAAATTCCACAGTGAAATAAGGCCATCTTAAATACCATTACTTAGCAACCTAATAAACAAAAACAGAGAAGTCTGAACTCCACTGTGAGCTGCAGTGCGATTGCCATTACCAAGTTTATTTTTAGTCATAACTGAGCTGGATTTGCCAGGTACCGTGTTCAATTAGTACACAATGACTAAGCAGAGATTTGCTCAGTGCAGCAGTGATATCAAATTATTGGCAGTTTAATACACAAACCCCTAAGTGATTGCTAAAACACAATCAACCACATTAGTAAATGGTTACCACTGTCCATGTGAATCTAAACTTTCAACTTGAATGCTCTGTAACAATGAGTACTGTAGTGTGAATATGTTCACAGGTTTCCATAACATATGAAGCTTTAGCATAATTACATCGATTAAAGAATGACAATTAGTCCAAATCTCCTTTTGTCCAGTGCCCAAAGATACATCAACAACTATATGCTGGCTCACCTCTTCTGCAATCTGCTTACAACACTGAATCACCATACTTAGCACAATAATCATTTCAGCATCCTGATAGTATTATGCCTCACTAAGTAGTTTTGCTGGTGGCCAGCCTACTAGAAGAAGCTGCATCAACTGGCATAATTTAGCAGAGTCATGGAATGCTCCAGAAAGTTAGAAAGTGATTGATAGGCAGTATCAGCCAGAAATCAGATACAAAAAGATAATTTAACCTGAATTAGTCTTGGACGTGAACTTCTTAAGAAAAAAAATCTAGAACAATATTGAAATATGCTAGAAGATACAATAAGGGTATTCCAAGCACTTTACCAGCAGTTCACCCAAATCCAGTAGGCTAAGTACATCTGGGTTCAATGAAAATTTATTATCAAAATACATATATGTTATTTTGTAGTACCTTGAGATATATTTTTGCAGGGATTTACAAGAAAAAGAAATACAATAGAATTTTACAAAAAGCTATACATGAGTGCACAATGATTCACAAACACCAAGACAAATTGTGCAAATAAAAATACTAAGAACCTAAGCTGTTCATAATCCTTGAAACTGAGTCTGTAGAATACAGAATCAGAGTGAAATTAACTACATTAGTTCAGGAGCCTGGTCGTTGTAGGGTAACTACTGTTTTTGAACCTGGTGGTGAGGCTTCTGGTAGCAGTAAAAAAAGAGGACATGACGTGGATAGTGGGGATTTTTCATGATGGATGCTGCTTTATTGTGGTAGTGCTCCATGTAAATGTATTCAATGGTGGGGAGGGCTTCATCTGTGATGGACAAAATGAGATTAATAAGCAGTTATTAAGTCTGGAAATATTGGATGAGGGTAGAATATTGGTAAGATGGTAGAGGTAAGAGGGAAAGTTTAATTTTAGCAACAGGATCTTTTCTGTCACTACAAGCTACAATTAGTGCAGCAATGCACCTTCCAGCTACACTGGGTTAATTTATTGTTTGAGATACAGTGTGGATTTTGAACTCTTGATTTGATTTACTGAAATATTTACCCAAGACATTAAAGGAATGAAACCATTAGATAACCCGGAAAGGGAAGTTCCAGCCTCAGCAGAGCTGTTACTATGTCACAACCAATGCCATTTTTTTCTATACAAAGAATACAGTAAACTCCTTCCTCCTGAATGACTTTTATAGTCAGGCAAAATCTGTGGGGATTCCAAAGAAGCAATGCCAAATCTGTTTCACACTGCAAACAATAATCACACAGGATATATCAACCAATCCTGAGGACTCTTGAGCAGAGAGAGACTACCCACAACAACTTACCTAAGGCAGCGTGTGTTGAGAGGCTGAGAACACTTCAATCCACTGAGCAAATACTCAATGTCATCTGTAAACTCCTGGTTTTCTCCAAATTCCACTACATCATTGAAGTGTTTCACGTGCTGGACCACAGTGTATAGCTGAAATAAAAATAATAAATTAGAATAGCAGATTTTTATCAGTTAAATACAAGGCCCAGGTAACTTGTCACATCACATCTCAGATATTAACCCACCCAATTCACTTAAGGGAAGGCTTACTGCCTGCAGCTTTCCCCTGATACAAAAGGAAGGTACTTTTGGCATAGCAAAGGCAAGGAAGCAGACAATAAAGGGAGGTAATGTGAAGTTTTTGGGCCTTGTATATCTTTGCATGCAATGCCACAAAGCATGGGAATTCAATACAAAAGAATTCTGTCTATTGAAGAACTCAGGATATGGGGACAAAGCAGGAAAACAAGTGTTGTAGAAAATCAGCCATGATCTTGTTAAATTGAGGAGCAGGCTCAAGGAACCGGATAGCCTACTCACACTCCTATTTCTTATGTTCTTACCATCTCTGGAGGTTACAGAAATTAAAAATAACCTTCTGACTTAATTACATATTGTAACTACAGGACAATTTTCACTCCAATTAGATGGAATAATCCTTTCATCCTCTGATCTATCAGCTATAAAGGGAAAACAGTAAACACAAAGAAATAGCTAGTCTAAATGGTCAACCTCTAATTTTGGGACATTGAACCCATTTTCTTTTATAGAGAAATAAATAACGGCCTGCAGACTGCAAACAAGGATGTGGAAACTCCTAATATGTTCTTTGAGCTCAGCAAAAACACGATGAATTTAATGGTCTCATTATTTGTCATACACAAGGCCATTCAGTCCACATCAGTCCTTAAGTAGAGCAATTCCATCTCTGTACTCCTTTATTTTATTTGATTTTTTAATCTAGCGATACAGCGTTGAGTAGGCCTTTCTGGCCCTTTGACAAAACCGATTAACTCAAATCTAATCACAGACAATTTATATTGACAAATTAACCTATCCAGTAGGAAACCGGAGGACCTGAAGAAAATTCATGCATTCCACAGTAAGGATGTACAAACTCCTTACAGAACAGCGCCGCAATTGAACTCTGAACATTGGAAAACCCTGAACTGTTACAGCCCTTGCTAACTTCCATGCTACCATGATTCCTTCAACTTACTTGCTTACAAGTCCAACAAATGCCCTTTGATTCTTTTTAATCAGTGACGTACATTAAGTAGTACTTTTTACAGGAGCCAATTAACCTACTAACATATCTTTGGAATGTGGAGGAAAACAAGAGCTTCCAACTAAAACTAACAGAGTCATGGATAAAATGTACAAACTGGACACAGATAACACCACAGGTCCATCTCAAACCAGAGCACTTTGAGCTGTGAAAAAGCAGCATTAGTCGCAGCACCAAGGTGCCACACACCATGCCAAAAACTTTTCTTACTTCTGGGGGAACTGCATAGCTCTTTCTGCATCTTTTTATTGCCAGTTACAGTATCACTGAGGGGGAAAGATGATATTGAATCTAACATGTTCTGGATAATTCTGTTAATATAGTGATGAAAACTGGATTAAGATCAAAGGCAACACCTTTGGAATTTTAGCAGTGCTGAAAGAAAAGATTGTGCAAACATTCAATTACAGGCTTTCCAGAAAAACCTGCCAACCTCCAAGTATGATTTTAACAGCAAAGTTAATGTGAGAGATGAACCAAATACCTCTTTATCCTCCTTCCTACATTTCAGTGCGGTCACAATGTCTTGGTATGGCTGGGTCGGTATTGTTACAGTTTTGATCACACGGGGAGGAGGAGGAGGGGCTTTGAAGACACCTTCATCTTTCTGAGCAGTTTCCTTTGTGGTGGCTATGACCTATGAGCAAAATATAAAAAATAATCAGTTTAAGGACAAAGTTGCTGCCAAAATGGCTGCAAACAGAAAGCTTGAATTACTACTGCATGTTACCCAACAGTTATGCAACTGGTCTCAAACTGTTGTAAGTAGTGGTAAGTGTCAAATCATACACAAGATGAAACTGAAAACCAACAGCAACTGCCAGAAAAGGGAAGATGCAATTAAATATAGAGCACAATAAATCCTCTCATATGCATATTCTCTGATTTTAGCTTGAATTTTCATGTTATTTCACACCATTATGAAATGAATAAGCTGCTCAGTCTATCCAAACACTGCTACTTCCCAGAGTAATCATATGCCCCATTTTTCCCCGTAATCTATTCTCTCTCATTTAACCATCAATTTTTTTCACTCCCTTCCCAATTCTCTTACCACTCATCTATACACTAGAGCAGAGGTTCCTAACCTTTTTTTAATGCCATGGAGCATTACCATTTACTGAGTGGTTCTTGGACCCCAGGTTGGGAACCCCTGTGCTAGAGGAAAATTTATAGTACCCAGATGACGTGCCAACTGGCATGACTTTGCAATAAGGGAGCACTTTATTTATGGTCATTGGGATCCGTGTCAGCCTCTTTCTTGAGGCACTGGTATACTTGCATTCTGCAAGCTCCAGATTGCGAGGCCAGAGCAGTATCTACTATGCAGTATCCTTTCCTCTCCTTCTCCTGCACTAAACACAAGACTCAATCAGGGTGCAGGGAAATCATGTAAGGCATTAAGAAGCCTGATTATGAATAGAAATGTCACATGTTTGGATTTGGACACACTTCTTTGGATTACTGTTGGCCTAATTGAGATGTTGAGCATCAAAGCCCAGGATGTGGCCGTCATCCTACTTTACCTAATTAGTAATTGAAAAGTAATTAATATCCTGGAACACTGCATTATAAACAAATTTATAAGTGTGCTCGATGCCTTGAGAAACACGCTTTCAAATGAAGTAATGTCTATGTGCCAGTAATAAGACCACAATTTAGTAGCAAACTCTATACAGCAGGAACTATTATTACACTAAAATGGTGTTTGCTGATACGTACTGTAGTGGGATTTGAGATCAGTAAAAATATGCCTTGAGGTCTATTTTTTAAAAATTTACTGGGTAATTTGGTGTCACGATTTCTTTAAATAGTTATTTCCTTTGTGAAATGTCATTATACCAAAGCTAGGAGCTCACAAAGTAATGTTCAAGACAGCAGCAGCAGCAAGCTGGTGATACAATTTGCAATTCAAGAGGACATGAAGGAAATGAGGAAACATGGATTGAATTCAGGGAACTGGTAGGTAAAAGATCAGGGATGCTGTTGGCAAATGGTAAGCAGATATAAGGGGCCAAATATCCCACTGCCACTGGCTACTTCGGGAGCTCTCCCAAAACCACACAAATGGAAAGTGGAACTGCCCATTGGCGAGGAATGCTGAAAGGAGATGTGGAAGAACGATGCAGCCGGACTAGCATTAAATTAAACACAGGCACCAAGGAAAGTGATTTCAATATCGGAGAGTTCAAGAAAACTGGCAGTATGACAGTTTCAGCTTGCTTTACCATGCATCAAGATCACACTCAATGCCATTTCCTGACACTGTCACCAAATACCTCCACTCCCTTAATATCTGGATATTTGAACAAACTCAACAACATCCTTCTGAGACTGGTAAGTTCATATAGATCTGCCATTCCCAGTGAAGAATATTATCTTCAAACCAATTCTGAACAGCCTATCTCTTATTCCAAGACTCAGCTCCAGTTATAGACTCCCTAGTCAGAGGAAATATTCTGCCTGCATCTAATCTGTTGTGTCCAGTGGGACCAGTTGATGAGATCACATCTCACTCATTCAAATAAAAAGGAAGGAAACAGGTCTGATGAGTCAGACTGGACTCATAATCCAAACGCCTGGACTAGCTGTGTAAATTCAACTCATAAAAATGGAATTCAGAACAATAATAATTATATGTATTTGTCACATGTACACCAATGACACAACTGTGGTGGGTCTTATCAGCAAGAACGATGAGTCAGCATACAGAGAGGAGGTGCAGCGGCTACCAGACTGGTGCAGAGCCAACAACCTGTCTCTGAATGTGAATAAAACAAAAGAGGTGGTTATTGACTTCAGAAGAGCATGGAGTGACCACTCTCTGCTGAACATTGACAGTTCCTCCGTTGAGATCATTAAGAGCACCAAATTTCTTGGTGTTCACCTAGCGCAGAATCTCACCTGGTCCCTCAACACCAGCTCCATAGCCAAGAAAGCCCAGCAGCATCTCTACTTTCTGCGAAGGTTGAGAAAAGTCCATCTCCCACTCCCCATCCTCCCCACATTCTACAGAGGATGTATCGAGAGCATCCTGAGCAGCTATATCACTGCCCGGTTCTGGTGCAAGACCCTGCAGCGGATAGTGAGGTCAGCTGAGAAGATCATCAAGGTCTCTCTTCTTGCTATTACAGACATTTACACCACACGCTGCACCCACAAAGCTAACAGTATTGTGAAGGACCCATGCACCCCTCACACAAACTCTTCTCCCTCCTGCCATCTGGCAAAAGGTACCAAAGCATTTGGGCTCTCACGGCCAGACTGTGCAACAGCTTTTTCCCCCAAGCCATCAGACTCTTCAATACTCACGAGTCTAGACTGACATCTACATCATTTATTATTATATTGTACTTTGTCCTGTACTGTGCCTATTGTCTTGTTTATTAATTATTGAACTGTCCTGCACTGTTTTGTGCACTTTATGTAGTCCTGTGCAGGTCTGTAGTCCAGTGAAGTTTTTATGTTGTTTTACATAGTGTAGCCTTGTGCTGTCCCACATAGTCTAGTGTAGTTTTGTGTTGTTTCATGTAGCGCCAGGGTCCTGGAGGAATGTTGTTTCGTTTTTACTGTGTACTGTACCAGCAGCTTATGGTCGAAATAACAATAAACTTGACCTGACTTGAAGCATGCAGTGAAATGCAACATTTTGCGTCAAAGCAATCATCGAGGATTGTGCTGGGTTGTTGGCAAGCTTAACACTTTCAGCAGCAACATAGCATGCCCACAACTCACTGAACCCAATCGTACATCTTTGTGGGAGAAAACAGGAGGGCCATGAGGAAACGCACACAGTCACTAGGAGAACAGCAAGTGGCCGGAACTGAGTTCCAATGGTGACTGCTGGCTCTGTAAAGTGATGTGCTACCTGCTAAGCTACTGCACTGCCCTGTAACAATTAGCTTTAGTAATGATAAACCATAAAACCAAGGACTGGCGCAAGCCATTTGATCAAAATCATTTGATCTGCTAACGTCCTTCAGGAGGAGGAACTCTGCCATCCTCATCCAGACCAACTCCAGATACACCAAATTAGTTGGCTCTTAAATGCCCTCTGAAATGGTTTAGAAAGCTACTCAATTGTATGTACGTGGCTTATCATCACTTTCTCAATTTGTAAAGGCATCAAAAGTTATGGGGAGAAGGCATGAGAATGGGTTAAGGAGGAAAATAAATCAGCCATGATTGAATTGTGGCACAGATCGATGGGTCAAGTGGCCAATTCTGCTCCTATGTCTCATGGGCCTTAAATACCAGCTTTGCCACTGATGACTAGATACATAAAAAAAAAAGAAAAAAAGAGGCCTAAGCTTATTCAATGGATGGGCAATGTGGACTCTGCAACAATACTGAAGAGTACCGTCACCCAACTGTAGTTCAAAGCAGCAGTTTACCACTTCCTTCCAATTAAGTACAAGTATACCCTCATCTGCAAATTAAAACAAGGTATAACTAAAATTAACTTCCTCAAAAGTATCACAATAAATATCTGCCTAGGGATGAGATCGAAATAGCCCAGAAGGATAGTCAAGCTGAAATTCAAGTTCAGTGTTAAGTTGCGCAACAGGAAGTCAGGTGGTAGTTAACCGTAATTCAGCTCTAAGTAGGTCAGTGGGTGGATGTTAATCAGGTTCTCTGCAGTTGGGACTGACAGAGGTCTATCTTTATAAAGCGCAAGCTGTAAAAAGTATGGGCTGAAGACCTGGACTGAGCAGGCAGCAGTGCAAGAGTAAGAATGTTAATATAAGTATGGGGAAGGATAAGTACTGCAGATGTTTATGAACGGAAGAAATATGACATTCTTAAAATAATCTGTTAACAGAGGCAGAGGGCTGAAAGACTGACGACTTTCCACCTCCTGATCATAACTTTTGTTTTTCAAAATTACTGCTTGGACCTGCTGAGTATTTTCTAGTTTGTTTTATTTTAGAAAACTAGCAAGGATTGCAATTCAATGCTGAGAGAAGGGACTAAAAAAAAAAGAGATATAATCTTCGGGTAAACAGTCAATATTTGCTAAAGCAGGAAGAGACTGTGATACCCTCTGTTAGATGTATGTCATAATACATTTCAAAGTTAAACACCATCAACCTCGATTCCATTTGGGAAAAAACATCCATGAGACCATCAGCAATTCAGTGTTAGGTTTTAATGGATGATGTGAATACAGAATGCAATATTGTGTAGTTGAAAGCAGATGGTCCAGTGATCAAAGGTTAAATGAGAGAATAAGAGAGGAAAATAATTTTATTTTAGAGTTGAAAAATTCTCTTCCTGGGTTAGAAGGTGAAGCAGAAACTACACCACTGTTCAAAAATAGATTGGAGAAGTGAACTGAAGAAATGGACAAAGGATAAAGGCAGAAATCAGTGATGCCTGGGAAGAAGTTAAATGCCATGGATTGTTTGGGTTAAGCAGTATTTCTTTTGCACTGAAACTATATACAAACTAGTTGGAGTTTGGTGACACTGAAGAAAGCAGATTTTGCCAAATAAGTGGAAAGCAGAAGCCAAAGCATGATTATCTCTTTAGAAAGAGTGCACCAGAAGGCTATGGCACAGATGAAAATGGAGAAAGCTACAGTAAAGAATCAGAGACATCCAGAGGATTGACGGACAGCTTTTCAGTAGTTACACATGAATTGCTGATACAGGAGTAATGCACTGAGTAAAAGATGTGTAATTCTTACACATGTAGACCAGCACCAGAGTTAGCTTTTAAAAGTTCTCCAACACCATCTGTAGAGGGCAGCTGTGTTTATTAAGAAAGTCACTTGATATACAGGCAGGTTGTCATTTCTGCACGTGCCAGTAATGGTCACAGGCAATGAAGACTACTCACCGGTGTTGTCTGAGACTGTACCAGTGGCTGCTTACTTGCGGCGCTCCCTGTGCTATTGTGAGATTGTAACAGCGTTGAAGGGAGCTCCTCTGCCTCGGGCTGATTCCAGTGTCTGGCATTATACACAGCTTTAGTAGGAGACTGCAGAAAAGACAAAAACACACTCTTAGAAAATATAGCTTCTAATTTTAATTGCACATTAAATCAGGGTAATATGCATTATAGTATCCACCTACTCATTCATTCCCAGTCACTTTAATCCTATTTAAACCCTCAAAGTAACTCCTCCAACTTGCATTAGCCACAACAAAGTAAATTAACAAAAGAAAACAGACTGGAAAGATCTGAATCATAAATGAAAAGTGGCACTAGGGCCAAAATTCACTTGACCTTGCAGGTATTCTATCTTCAATGCAGAGTCTACACATATGGATAAGTAAGCAAGCAGGTGACACAATATTTCCCCAGTAGACTGGGAACATAATACCACCGTTTCAATTCTGAACTGGTGTGAAAATACCAACTCCCCTCAAAACCAAAAGTAAAAGCCTGGTTTTCAGAAGGCAAAAAAGGAGCTGGTGAAAAGGTACTGTAGGTCAGAAAGGTTTACCTTTAAAACAAACAAATAAAGACATCCAGTTCACTACTTTTTCCAAAAATGTACGCAAATTTAGTTCAAAGTAAAAGTGTAGTACAAATTACTGCTTTGAACTGAGGTTCAAACAAAATAAATGCATGAATTTATAAAGGAGCACAGTAATGATATCTTGTTGCAATCACAGAGCTTTGGTGAACACAAACACGAATAGCAAACTAAAGATAATTGGCCCCTCAAACCTACTCTGTCACTCAATAAGATTAAGGCTGTTCCAAAATTAGCCTCAATGCCATTTTCCTGCTCCCCCCTCATACTCCCTTCTTGCAAAGTTTTAAATCTCTACCATGAATATTTAATGACCCCCATCGCACAGCTCTGGGATAGAGAATTCTCAGGAGTCACCACCCTAAGAGACCCTTTATTGTGAAATTATGTACTCTATTTCTAGTTGCCCCCACTAGATGAAACATCCTCTCAGCATCCAACAAAATCTTCTACCAGTAAAATCACCTGTCATTCTAACTTCATCGGACAGGCCCAGTCCACTCAAACTCCTTCAATGTTGTTCTCTATTCTCAGGAATCAACTGAGTGAACCTTTGCTGTACTACCTCCAAAAGTATAGCCTTCTTTAAATACGGGAAAGAAAACCGTACCTAAAGAGATAGATCGACTGACTTCTGGATATGAAAAAAATTATCTGAGCAAGTAGGGATAGTGCAAGAAAACGGAATTCAGCGAGATCGTCACAACGAAAGGCCAGGTGGCCTTCTGCTATGCCTAATCCTCAGTTACAATATGTTTCAAAGTGAGCAGTCCATGCTTGATTGCTCCCAAATGCAATTTGCACCAAAACAAGTTAATTAAATGTCAGAGTAGATGGGACATTAAGCTTACTGAGAAACTCAGAGCTCAAGCTGCCTTCAACTCCAGAGTCACCTGAGGTACTACAGCAAGCCTGGGGTCAGCGCAATAGCCAGACAGAAAGTAATGTTTGCAGAACTCTTGGGTACATAACAGGAGCACGTGATTTAAAAACAAGTGAGGAGGGAAAAGATGAAGCTATATCCACCATTCATATCCAGTGTTCCTATCCACCATTCATTCAGAAATGGTCTGTCTACATTAAACCTGTACAGCAGTGCTTCTTAGCTGTCTGAACCCTCACTCCCAATTCCCAACTTCATTGATTTTGTTCTAATCCACCTGCAGAGGTTGTGCATTTTGAAAATTTGATTTTAATTCAATCCATTTTTGGATTTGTACAATGATGTTCAGGCTTTCTGCATTCTGCAGGTCAAGAGGGATGCTACAGATCTTAAAAACTGCAGTTTTGCTTTAAGGAAGTTGCACAGCAGTCTGGTGTTTATTATCAATACTATTCTTCCAAAATCCCATTCTGACACGAAATGAACTCCCCACCAGCAAATGTGCAAGAAGCTCCACCACTTTTACAGATAGCTCAAGCAAATTATAAAGGCTGATTATTCAAATGAAACTGAACCTTTGGTAGAGATGACAAAACCTGGAGAAAATGTCCACACAAACACAGGATCCAACAGCTAGCACACCTGCCTTCACCTGTCACCTTCTAGCTAGTCTCCTTCCCCTTCTCCCATTTTTCGTTATGCCATCTTCACCTTTCCTTTCCAGTCCTGAGACAGGGTCTCGGCCTGAAACATCAACTATCTATTTATTTCCATGCATGCTGCCAGACCTGCTGAGTTCCTCCAGCATTTTGTGTGTGTTGAGCTGGAACAGTTGCCGACAAAGCTATGGTCAGGCAGAACCCAATTAAAGTGCTTTATCACATAACACATTGTTTCACTGACATGCTTAAACTAATTGCAAAAGGGATTAAGGATAGATTGCTCTTGATTAAACTGACAGGTGAAGTTGTGTTGAGTAAATGTGCTAACCTACTAAAATCAATCCTATAGCAAAATATGATGCAGAATGCTAAAAATTTGAATGCGATAGATTGATCTAGGTGCACAGTGTACATAAAATTAAGGTCTTTATAAGGATTAAAAATCATTTTAAACCCAAATGAAGTGTAGAGCCATCTCAGAAGGACTGGAACGTGTTAGCTGGATAAAGTTCTGCCTCTCCAAAGTAAACACTGGCCTTCATAGATGCAGGCGATTCGTCAGACTCAGATATAACCAAATTACGGGGCTAAAAAGGTTAAAACTGTGACGACTAGATATCAACACAACACAAGGTTCGTATTCCTAAATGCAGAAGATTAGAGGTTGATTTAATGAAATTTTTCAAAATTGGAAGTGGTAGATTTTTGTTGGGTATGGGATTTAAGGATTACAGCATCAAGGCAGATTAATTAAGATAGAGATGAGTCATGATCTAATAAATTTTTGGAGTAGGCTTGAAAGGCTGAATAGTATCATCTATGGGCTAAAAGAGAAAACATTAATTCCTTTCAACTTAAAATAAAACTAATAGGTAGAATCCAACTGAATATTATATTTATTATCATTGAGTTTATTATCATCAAGTTGCAATCATTGAATTCATCATCCTATTCCTGAGCTTGCTAATATGTAATCAGGTTTTATTTCCTTTAGAGCATCATTTTTTAAAAATTTCAAAAATAGACTATTTATTTCAGAACATAAAAGGGAAAACTGAGCAGGGTGAAAAAATACACATTTTAGGTAAATAATTCAATATAGCACTCATGTGGCCTCCTGGGTGATAGGCCTTTTGCACCATTTGAGCACTTCCCCACCTCCACCTGCCCCTCCAATTACATTAGCAGGAAGACTGTGGCCTTAGCATTACCTGCACCAAGATTCAGTGGACCCCTCAGTCAAGGTTGTGCCAGCCTGCAGTATTCCCTTACAGACATCTCACTGTACTGGAAGATTAACAATTTTTGGGCAACCCAAAGGGTGTTTTTCACTGAGTTGATGACCTACGAGCTGCACGTTATATCAATCTTTGAGCGTCTCCCTGGGAATAGCCTGCAGATCAGAGAGTGCTCCGATATACGGCTGCCAGGGATAAACTGGAATACAGATCCTGGCACTGATTTTCAAAGCCTCTTGATAAATCCACAGTTTGTAAAGAGGTGAGAAATCATCTCTTCCAAAGCAGCAATTTCAAGGGTATTGCAGCTGGGCTGATCAATCATCTACAGAGGAAGATTTTGATTGGGAAAGTCCCTCTCACTACCAGCCAAGCAAAGTCTTGTTGTTTGTTGATCAGCTCTGGCGATGAGGTGTTCTGCCAGATGGTTTGGATTTACTCAGGGAATAAACCCACAGAATCCAAAGTAACCCTGTCCTGCAGTACCCTCCGTGCTGATGGATTTGTGATCAAAGGTGTTTACTTGGAAGTACACTCTGCAAAGGATGGGTGGTGTGACAATATCCAGTAGACTGGGCCATTGCACTGTAAAAGGGACAGGCCTGTCTTCAGCAACACCAGAGACATGTAGCAGCATCTGTGTCCACACACTGCCTGATGCAGCCAGATCAAGAGGACAGTAACACTGGGTACAATTTTTGACTACATTCTTGGGGTATTTATGCATTGTTGCCCATCAGGTATACTTCATATTGGGCCCGCAGATAAACTGGATGACATCCTGAATGATTACAAAGTTAAAGGAGGGAGGAACAGGCCACACCTGTGCCAAGTACAGCAGCTCTGAGAGAATAATGTATCTGATAACCAATGTTTTTTCTAGTCATTGACAAAGAGCACCATTTTCACAGAACCCATTTTTATTTGACCTTCACAATCCATTCCAGATAATTCTTGCTATACATCTCCACCCCTCAGAACCAGATCCCCCAGCACCTTCATGCAGTCAGACTGACAGTGAAGGAGACTTTGGAGCGGTTGGGCCAGTTACCAAACAGCACAGTTTTGCTTTTCCTGAGGTTGACTCTAACCCCTGATGCCAACTCTTAACTGGTCACATATGTAGATCAATCCGTGAACTAACCATGGATACAAATAAAAGATGGCAGCATCGTCCGTGTATGGGGAGTTTTTACTTGTGGGCCTCCACTGCCTGGCAATATCACCATTCGTATACTCTTGTCCTTCCTGATGGATTTGTCAAAGTGTTCAATGCAACACACAAACAAACCTTGTAAGAGTCCACATCCCTGCCTTGACTTCAGACTTGATGGGACTACCCCAATTTAAACTGCACTACAGATATCTGTGTAGAGTAGTTGGATCTAATTTCTGATTCCCTCCTCAAACCACTTTTCTGAGAGCACATCCATCATGTATACTCAGTGGCCACTTTAGTAGGTATCTCTAATACCTGTGGCCAATTGCTGCTATTGTGGGACTTCTGCTGCTGTAGCCCACCCCTTTCAAGGTTTGACACGTTGTGCATTCTGAGATGTTCTTCTGTACATCACTGTTGTGAAGCATCGTATTTGAGACCCCATTGGCTTCCTGTCAGATTGAACCAGTCTGGCCATTCTCCTCTGACTTCTCTCATTAACAAGGCAGTTTCACACAACTGCCACTCACCGGATTTTTTTTTTTTGTTTCTTGCACCATTTTCTGTAAACCTGTCTGAAAATCCCAAGGGATCTCATCTGGCACCAAAGTCACGGTCAAAGTCACTCACATCATGTCTTCCCCATTCTGATGTTTGGTCTGAACAACTGAACCTCATGACCACACTTTTATGCACTGAGTTGCTGCCACATTATTGGCTGATTATATATTTGCGTTATATGATTATATATTATAACAAGCAGGTGTATCTAATAAAACGTTCACTGAGTATGTCTGTAATATCACTCGAAGGACTTCTCCAGGTAGGTACCCACATTTCTGTTCTACAGGAAGGCATCCCAGAGCAGCGCAAGGCTGTCAAAAATCTTCCGGCCATGTCCAGCACAGGTTTAGTTGGGGTGGTCTGCCTGTCCCAGAGCAGGCTTGATCAGTCTGGACAGAATCTTAAATTCCACATTTAAAAGCTTCCAATTCCTGATATCCTCCTCCTCCCCTTCTGCTTGTTGATGCCCTTTGACATACAGTCTGACACATGGTGCTAGCCAGAAGTACACTTCTACCATCTCCAGGCCCATTCAATCTCATACAGCTGTATACAGCTCTGCTGGTACTATTGCTTCTGGGTATTTTATTTGTATTAAGGAAACAGATGGTCAGTCAGCTCCTCCAGGGCTAATCCTGACACTCCCACCTACCACCATATACCACAATGAAAGAGGAGAGGAAATGTTGGAAGGCCATGCCGTCTGTGGTCTTACTGCAATAAAGGCTAATGTAAAAAGATCTGCAGGTGGTCTGTGAGGTTGTGACTGAGCCATTGGATCACAGAGCTTCCACTGTGAACCTTCTGCAAGATGCAGCATGAGCACATCTCATCCTGCTCCACAAAACAGACTCTGGATCTGACAACAATCTTGGAGGATTAGATTCAGAGGCAAAAAAATTCCTCATCTCTGGGAGTTCTTTTCTCCTAACTAATCCCACTCCTGACTACAGGTAAGGTTTATGCATGACTGGTCTAGAGTAAGCACAAAACCTCTGATTGTTTTGTTTTCTGAACAGGAGGATGAACAACCTCTTGATGTTCACTTTGGTTGCTTCCCATCAGTGATAAGTCAAATCTGCTCTTATTGCCTGTTTAATGAGATCACAGCATGGTGTAGAGAAAATTCTTTTACCAATCACAATTAATCTGTTCCTTCTAATTACAAATCATGCTTCGGAAACTTTTCAAACACCCTCTCAAAACCACGGGAACACCTTTACTGGATAACCATATAACAATCACAGCACGGAAACAGGCCATCTCGGCCCTCCTAGTCCATGCCAAACTCTTAATCTCACCTAGTCCCACCTATCTGCACTCAGCCCATAACCCTCCACTCCTTTCCTGTCCATATACCTATCCAATTTTACCTTAAATGACACAACTGAACTGGCCTCTACTACTTCTACAGGAAGCTCATTCCACACAGCTATCACTCTCTGAGTAAAGAAATACCCCCTCGTGTTTCCCTTAAACTTCTGCCCCCTAACTCTCAAATCATGTCCTCTCGTTTGAATCTCCCCTACTCTCAATGGAAACAGCCTATTCACGTCAACTCTATCCATCCCTCTCAAAATTTTAAATACCTCGATCAAATCCCTCCTCAACCTTCTACGCTCCAATGAATAGAGACCTAACTTGTTCAACCTTTCTCTGTAACTTAAGTGCTGAAACCCAGGTAACATCCTAGTAAATCGTCTCTGCACTCTCTCTAATTTATTGATATCTTTCCTATAATTCGGTGACCAGAACTGTACACAATATTCCAAATTTGGCCTTACCAATGCCTTGTACAATTTTAACATTACATCCCAACTTCTGTACTCAATACTCTGATTTATAAAGGCCAGCGTTCCAAAAGCCTTTTTCACCACCCTATCTACATGAGACTCCACCTTCAGGGAACTATGCACTGTTATTCCTAGATCTCTCTGTTCCACTGCATTCCTCAATGCCCTACCATTTACCCTGTATGTTCTATTTGGATTATTCCTGCCAAAATGTAGAACCTCACACTTCTCACAATTAAACTCCATCTGCCAACGTTCAGCCCATTCTTCTAACCGGCATAAATCTCCCTGCAAGCTTTGAAAACCCACCTCATTATCCACAACACCTCCTACCTTAGTATCATCGGCATACTTACTAATCCAATTTACCACCCCGTCATCCAGATCATTTATGTATATTACAAACAACATTGGGCCCAAAACAGATCCCTGAGGCACCCGCTAGTCACCGGCCTCCATCCCTATAAACAATTATCCACCACTACTCTCTGGCATCTCCCATCTAGCCACTGTTGAATCCATTTTATTACTCCAGTATTAATACCTAACGACTGAACCTTCTTAACTAACCTTCCATGTGGAACTTTGTCAAAGGCCTTGCTGAAGTCCATATAGATTACATCCACTGCCTTACCCTCGTCAACATTCCTTGTAACTTCTTCAAAAAATTCAATAAGGTTTATCAAACATGACCTTCCACGCACAAATCCATGCTGGCTACTCCTAATCAGATCCTGTCTACCCAGATAATTATAAATACTATCTCTAAGAATACTTTCCATTAATTTACCCAGCACTGATGTCAAACTGACAGGTCTATATTGCTAGGCTTACTTCTGGAACCCTTTTTAAACAATGGAACCACATGAGCAATATGCCAATCCTCCGGCACAATCCCTGTTTATAACGACATCTGAAAGATCTCCGTCAGAGCTCCTGCTGTCTCTACACAAACTTCCCTCAAGGTCCTGGGGAATATCCTGTCAGGACCTGGAGATTTATCCACTTTTAAATTTCTTAAAAGCACCAGTACTTCCACCTCTTTAATTGTCATAGGTTCTCTTTAATTTCTCTGGTCCAAGGAAAATACTGCCAATATCTAGATCTCATTAGTAAATGAAGTCTACTGTCATCCTGATAATTATTCTCAGTTACTTCTCCAAAAATTTGATGACTTTCCTAAGGTGCAATATTGAGAATTTAATAACAATTCAGCCAAGGCAACACCAGTTTTAGAACTGCATGCTTTGATGCTCCATTGCTTCATTCATGGAGGAAAACAGATCTTGCATTCTTGGCAGACTTCTTTAGCATAGTTATTAATTCTCAGGATCATTGTACTTTTTCCCAATTTTAGTATATTTTAGGTATTGCCTCACCATTTGTCTTTGTTCAGTTAATATGCAAGTAATAATCTGGCCACACTGATGAGATTCAACAAAATCTGGTAACGAAGAAATCAAATTGGTATCTGATAACACAGACCTCTATGTTAATACAGTAACAGAATAAATTGAAGGGTTTAATTGAAATTTGATGAACCACCAGAAGTGCAAAACTTACATTTTCCACAGAACTCTCACCAAAAGCCACAGAAGGTTTTATTTATTTATTTATTTATTTATTTATTATTGCGATACAGCACAGGATAGACTCTTCCAGTCCTTTAAAGTTGCATTACCCAGCAACACATGATTTAACCCTAGCCTACACATGGAACAATTTACAATGACAATAAACCTACTAACCGGTGTGCCTTTAGACTTCGGGAGAAAACCCATACATTCCATGGGGAGGACATACAGACTCCTTAAAGAAGACATTGGAACTGAACTCTGAACTTGGATGCCCTGAGATACAATAGCATCGTGCTAACATTTATTCAATTCTCTTTTAAACTTTCATTGTATTTTTCTGCTTTTTCAACCCAGGCATTCTTGAGCACAACTTGTGCATAAAAAAGTTACTTTACATTTTTTTAAATATATAAAACCGATCATTTTAAACCTACTGCCCATGGTTGCAGATCATCCCACTCAATGGAAAGAGTTTATCAAGGTACTTTTTGTTTTGAGTACCTCTCTTTTGAGGTGCAGAGGATATGGTACACAAGGATTCGGTAAAATATGTTTTACTTGGTGACCTCTTAATGAAAGTTATTTTGGATGATGACCGATGATCTATAATCATGACCACTTTATTAGGTACAGAAGTGGAATCTGGTGTGGTGTTCTGCTGCTGCAGCCCATCTACTCGACGTGTTGCGCATTCGGAGCTGCTCATCTGCACACCACTGTTGTAATGTATGGTTATCCGAGCTACTACTGTCTTCCTGTAAGCTCGAACCAGTGCAGCTATTCTCCTCTGACCCCTCTCATTAACAAGGTGTTTTTCCCCACAGAATTATCACTCACTGGATGTTTTTCCGCAACATTTTCTGTCAACTCGAGAATAAGGGTTCCCAGCCCTTTTTATGCTGTGGACCAATACCATTAAGCAAGGGGTCCATGGACGCCAGCTTGCGAACCCCTGCTCTAGGAATTGTGTGAAAATCCCAGGTGACCAGCAGTTTTGAGATATTCAACCCCATCAATACCCCATCTGACACCAATCATTCCACTGTCAAAGTCACTTAGATCGTATTTCTTCCCCATTCTGATGCTCGGTCTGAACAACTACATGTCTGCATGCTTTTATGCACTGAGTTGCTACCACATGATTGGCTAATTGGACAGTTGCATTAATGAACAAGCGGACAATTGTATCTTATAAAGTGGCCATTGTTTAACTGGGGGAATACTTCAGGAAACATTCAATGACTTTACATCACAAATGCATGCCTTCAAAATGCCTACAGGAATGGTGACAATTCCTAAACAGGAACTACAGGGAAAATAGCATTTCAGCAAGATGTGGTGTTCAGAGCAATTGTTCTTGCTATGTATATCAGAGGTAAAGACAGACATGTAGTTGTCCAGCCCCTTATCACATCCGACACTAGGTGACTTGACTCTGTTCGAAGTTCAGAAAATTGCAGGGTCATATTTTACTCCATGACTTTAAACAATTCATTTTGACAGTACCAAATTACAGACTCTATATTGCAGATGGCATACCAAAGATGGATGTTTTATTTTAGAAAGGTTGGTTTAGGTGGATATTTAAGATCTCACAAATTTGATGAAGTAAACAGACAGTTCTTCCTGTATCCTGACCACACCCCCTATATCAACAAGGCTAAAAATAATTTCACCAGCCATTTATTTCACTGCTGTATTTGTGATCTTGTGCTAGTGGAGTGAGCAACGCATTTGAGAAAGTTTGAATGCGTGAAGCAGTTGAATTTGAAGCTGAACTTGACATGCTTAGGTTCTGATGACCAGTAACCAGAACCCGATAATATATCACTAACATATGTCATTGAAATTTGTTGGTTTGCAGCAAGAATAAAATGCAAGACATACAAGTTACAAGTTTAAAAAATTCAAAAAGGCACATAATCTAAAAGGTAGAGGGGAAGAAGCTGCTCTTAAACATTGTCAGCCTTCAGGCTCCCGTACCACCACCTCAATGGTAGTTACATAAAGAGGATATGTCCTGGATGGTGAGGACCATTATTGATAGATACTGCTTTTCTGAAGCAATGCCTCTTTAAAATGCCCTCAACTGCAGGAAAGATTGACCCTGTGACGAGAATGTCTGAGTCTACAACCCTCTATAGCAGGGGTCCACAGACGTGTGGCTCAAAGGCCTCTTATGATCCTTTGCACTAGAGGCTCCGTACCAGGATGTGATACAACCGGTCAGAATGCTCGTCACAGTACATCTGTAGAATGTGTGCCTTTCTTATCGCATCAGTGTGTTAGAGTCAGGATAGATTTTCTGGAAAGATGATATCCAAGAACTTAAAAGCTGCTCACACTTTCCACTGCTGACTGCTCCATGAAAATCGAGGTGTGTTCTCCCAATGTCTCCTCCCTGAAGTCCACAGTCAATTCCTTGGTCTTGCTAACATTGAGTTCAAGGTTGATGTTATGATGCCATTCAACCAGCCAATCTATCTCACTCCTATATGCTGTCTCCTCATTGCCAACTTAGATTCTACTAGAAACAGGGTCATCAGCAAATTTATAGATACCGTTTGAGCTGCGCCTTGCCACCAATATGGGAGCACACATCACTAAGGTGCACCCGTGATGATTGGCAAGTTTGCAGACGACACAAAGGTTGGTGGTGTTCTGGATAGTGCAGAGATTGCACTATCAAAGATTGCAGAGAGACACTGATAGCATGCAGGAGTTGTCTGACAAGTGGCAGATGGAGTTCAACCCGGAGAAGTGTGAGGTGGTACACTTTGGAAGGACAAACTCTAAGGCAGAGTACAAAGTGAATGGCAGGATACTTGGTAGTGTGGAGGAGCAGAGGGATCTGGGGGTACATGTCCACAGATCCCTGAAAGTTGCCTCACAGGTAGATAGGGTTAAGTTTATGGAGTGTTAGCTTTCATAAGTCGAGAGATAGAGTTTAAGAATCGCAAGGTAATGATGCAGCTCTATAAAACTCTGGTTAGGCCACACTTGGAGTACTGTGTCCAGTTCTGGTCGCTTCACTATAGGAAGGATGTGGAAGCATTGGAAAGGGTACAGAGGAGGTTTACCAGGTTTAGAGAGTACATATTATGATTAGAGATTAAGGGAACTAGGGCTTTACTCTTTGGAGAGAAGGAGGATGAGAGGAGACATGATAGAGATATACAAGATATTAAGAGGAATAGATAGAGTGGACAGCTAGTGCCTCTCCCCCAGGGCACCACTGCTCAATACAAGAGGACATGACTTTTATGTAAGGGTTGGGAAGTTCAAGGGGGGATATTAGAGGAAGGTTTTTTTACTCAGAGAGTGGTTGGTGTGTGGAATGCACTGCCTGAGTCTGTGGTGGAGGCAGATACACTAGTGAAATTTAACAAACTACCAGACAGGTATATGGAAGAATTTAAGGTAGGGGGATATATGGGAGGCAGGGTTTCAGGGTTGGTACAACATTGTGGGCCGAAGGGCCTGTACTGTGCTGTACTGTTCTACGTTCTATGTAACGTTATTACTGATCTGCAGTCTCCAGCTAACTCGGGGATCCAGTTGCAGAGGGAGGCACAAAGGCCCAGGTTTTGAAGTTGATGATTTATGAGTGGATGACGGTTGTAATCAATTAATGGTAGCCTGACATGTTTTACCACTATCTTTGTGCTCCAATGCCAAGTGGAGAGCTGGTGAGATTATATCCACTATAGACTTGATGTGGCAGCAGGTCCAGTTCCTTGTTCAGGCTGGAGTTAGTACTGGTCATTACCAACCTCCCAAAGTAGTTCATCACAGCAAATGTCAGAGCAACTGGGTGACAGTTATTGCTGTAGCTCACCTTGTTCTTCTGCTATGACCAACTCCTTTTTGAACTGGCCCCAACTCATTTTCCATGCAGTTCTCTATAGCTCTCAATTCTTCGGTGCTCCACCTGAAGTGCCTCTAATGAGCCACATCTGCACAGCAGAGAGTATTGCAGAGGGTCACCATTCCTCTGTAAAGAAAAAAATTCTACATATCTCTTATAATGACCTGTCCCTTATTTTGTAACCAAGTAAAATCTGACTGATTATTATTCCATGGCAAACTACTGCAGGGTGGACACTGTGCCTCAGGAACTGGACCTCCGTCGAGCCACCTTACTCATGTTTTTCCCATTACAAGATGCAAGTGCAACACCATTAGCTGTGACAGTCAAAAGTGCCAGGGGAGGGGAGATGTTCTGGTAATTGACAGGAAAATGCAGCTGGTTTTGCCCTGTCATAGGCTTAAAGCTCCAGCAATGACATGTCCATTTGTCACACTGTCAGGGCCAGCTAGCGGGATGAAGATACTAACTCCAACCAAACCTTATTACAAACTGACAGACATTTTCTGACAGGTTTCTCTTAAAGCAGACCATAGAGACTTAATTATATCCATTGTGGTGATGTGAACCATTAACTTTACACATGCATGTAGCACTAGAACAGTCTTTATTTACATACAGATCATTTCAATGTAAAATTCTCCTTTCAACATGGAAATGGGAAATAATTAGCCTGACATTAAAATATGACAGCCATGTCCACAGCTCAAAAATCTTGCAAGCTTTGCAATTACATCTTTATTACAGTCCTAACATTGCTTTGAAACAGTATTAAAATTTTATTCCAACTTCTATCTTAAACTCAAAAGGCAAGAATGGTATGGAAATTAACCAATTAACTTCCATATTACACTGAAAAATAACTTCTGCAAATAGCTTGAAATATTTAATGCACTTACTAATATACAAAGCTACGAATAATTGTTTCAACAATGAGCATTGTGACAGTAGACTGGAGATTGGAAAATGAACAAGTGTTAAAATGGAAATTCTGCAATTGAATTTATTTGAACTCTTGCCAAGTTCATGTTAGGTTTGGATCTTAATGTATAATCATCTGAGCAAACTATGATGCAGGGCTTTGGGAGGAAAATAGATGGCTAACAGTGATTTTGTTTGATCAAGAACCAAATGGTCTCTTATACTGGTATATATTTAAGTCTCTTATGTTCCAGAGTCACAACCCCTGCATTTACCTGGATTTCTGCAGAAATGCTAGTCAGTCACACATATATCCAGAACATCTGAGCAAGAATAGAAATGTTTGCAACTCCTGCCAATTTTCTTAAACTTTGAAGACTACAGTAACTATTTGCATACAAAGATGCCTCCAAGTGTTATTAACAAAAAGATGCATGCACAGCTGAAAGATATCCTATGATAATAAATATTTTGGTTGGAAATGGGACAGTTTTTGCTAAACCACATGCATCAAAAAAGACAATTGCCGAAGTTATTCAAAGTACATTTATTATCAAAGTATGTATACTACATACAACCTTGAGATTAGTCTTCTTACAGGCAGCCTCAAAACAAACCGAGAAGCCATGAATGAACCAAACATACACAATCTGCTGAGTGCTAGATCAGTGGCATTCAGGATTGGCAATCCAGAAAAATACAGAAGATCCTGGTAAGATCTCCAGAAAGCCATCTCACAAATGAAATGGCAATTCGGACTAAACTGAAAACCTAGAAGGGTGCTCAACAGCTAAGGCAGGGCATGAGTTACCATTTTACATCCATCAAACTCCTGAACCAGCATGGATAACTTTACTCACCTCAATAGCAAACTGACTCCACAACTTATAAACCCACTTATGGACTCTACAACGCAGAATTATTTATTGACTTTTTTTATTATTTGCATTGTGTTTTATTTTTTGTCTTTTGCACATTGGCCATTTATTCTTCATAAATTCTATAATATGAAATTCTATAATTTCATAAATTCTATTTCCTATAAATGATGGCAAGAAAATGAATCTCAAGGTAGTACATGGCAGCACACAAGGACTTGATAATACAGTTACTTTGAATTTCGAACATAAATTTTTCTTACCCTCACTGGTACCTATCATGATATTGGCTCCTATTTTCCTTCCCAAAAAAACTGTTGCGGAAGACAAGTTCAAAACCTTGAAGCTCAGTGTGACTGACAAAAATTTTCCAAATGCTGCATTTACTACAGTTTTCTTAGTATAACATATAGATATGTTTCTTAAATTCACTGATTCATCTTTCTCCAAGCCTACACTCATCAGCCAGCCTATTCTTCATCTCCTCACAGCAGCTGTGAGCAGCTAAAGGTTAAGACTTAACCATTTTCCTCCAGATTTCTTCTTCCTTACCATACCCAGCCAGCACTTCCAAACACCATTGCTCTGACTCTTCACATCTACAGCACAGGTCTGTTGCTAATGAGGAACGTCAGCAGGGTCTTGAGAAACTTTAGTTTAAGATACTGACACGTACCCCTATAGACATCCGTCACATATTTCATAACATTTAATTGCTGGATTAAAGATTAAGATTAGCTTTATTTGCCACACATAAAATGAAATACAGTGAAACTTGTTTGAGTTAACGATCAACAGTTGAGGATGTACTGGAGGCAGACCGCAAATATCACCACACTTCCAGTGCTAACATAGCACACGCAAAACTTACTAACCCGAACCCGTTTATCTTTGGAATTTAGAGCCAAACCACAGCACCTGAAGGAAACCAACACCGTCACGGCGAGAATGTATAAACTTCTTACATATAGCAGTGGAACTGAACCTGGCCACTGGTGCTGTAAAACATTACGCTAACCATGACCACGCCACCCGGTACAGCACAGAGCTGAGAAAAGTGCCTGGTATATGTGGCACAGAGGGCAACACACAATGGCAGCAGGACAATGAGATTACTAGAGTAGAAAAGATATCAGAATAGTTCTCTTCTGGAATTCTATTTGCCTGCAGCTCGGGGGAGATTCAACATTTGGCACTGCAGTGTTCCATTAACTATAGCCACTTATATAAAAGCATAAAACAACTGTGCAGGGCACTCAATCCTTAATGAATTTCAAAAATGTTCCCGCATCCCAAACAGCAATTAATATTATAACTCTCTAGAGCCATTTACTAATGGACTTTATGCACTTATCAATGAAGAGCCTCTTGGCAGAGCAGAAAACTCAGCCTTGACAGGATGCTTCCAGTGCCTAAATGCAGCTTGTGATTAATCTTGCGTTCTCACTTGGAACTAGCAGTTACAAAGTTTGTTCAAATGTGCTCCATAATAATATCTCTTTATGAAATAAGATGTGGGACAATAGTATACAAGGTCTAACCTTGTTCAATCTGACAGCTATATGTGACTCAAGGCATGCAAGATAAACTGAGGAGGGCTACAGGTCCTGTCATGAAAGGCAGTGGTGAACAAGTCTTTTTTTTATTATTTGGACACTTTTGTCTGGACATGAACAGATATCTTACTCAACCACAACATCAGTAATTATTCCCTTACCATAAAGATTCAGCTTTCACACTTACTCATCTTTCCAATGCTAAAAACCTGATAAATCCACAGCATAGATAGGCCTCCGTTGAAGGCACTTCGCCAGGGGAGGTTTAACAAAAGTTTCACTGCATCCAAACAAACACCAAATGAATACATGGGGCTCTGATCTTGCCTTGAGAATTAAGGCTAATCCTCTGACAGCAGCAAGTAGATTTGCTTACATAGCAACACAAGGTTTCTTGGCAGGACCGCAGAGGCCTCCATTCAGGCAGCGCAGAGCTGAATCTGTCGCAGTCAGAAGAAATCTGAAATCAACACCAAGATTTAACAGACTCCAAAGCAACAGCTGTTTATTCCCTGTCACTCCATCTAGATGCCAATTTCAGAAAGGTCACCAACAGTGGACTCGAGACACCGATCCCTTAATCTTTGCTGCTCCTTCATGTTCCAGTACAGATCCCATTGTGCAGCAGCACCAGAGCCATGGGGGGGGAGAGGAGAAGGCACCAGCTCCACCAGCTGGGGATTGATGAGAAAAGTGTTTAAGGGTTTCAAACAGCCACAGGAAATTGCAACTGTTTCCATCAATCCAAGTTTTTATCACTTATTCAAGTTGCTGACTCAGGACAGGGATATGGTCACTATTTGACTGGTCTGAGTTAGTATGTGAGAGAAAAGAGTTTGTGGCATGGATGTTAGCAAAACCTCACAGGCACACTGAAATTGCACTGGGGGTTGTGAATCTTACTGGCTTATCTTTCTACATGCTCCCATGTTGTTCAAGTGATTCCTGTACGAAAACTAATATGACCTGTAACTGATTGATTGGAAGGCTGGACATGGAACAGACATGTGATATTGTAAGACTACCTACCTCAGAAGCTCGTGTGCAGAGCTGTTTAACAGGCTCTCCTACTTACCAAGAGGCAGAAGACTCCTTGCTGTGAAGTGCCATTACATGAACTTTAGAACTGGAGAGGACTGATACTAAATAGTAAGTCATCATGTTACTTTTAAATGTTGAGATAAGTTGACGAATTCCCTATGTACGCTTAGCGGCCACTTTACTAGGTACAGGACTGGAACCTGTAGTGGTCCTCTACTGCTATAACCCATCCACTTCAAGGGCAAACTTGCTGTGAATTCAGAGATGCTCTTCTGCACACCACTGTTGTATCGCATGGTTACTTGAGTTGCTATTGCCTTCCTATCAGCTTGAACCAGTCTGGCCTTTCTCCTCCAACCCATCATTAACAAGGTGTTTATGCTCACAGAAATGCCGACTCACTGGATTTTTTCCACTATGTTCTCTGCAAACTCGCAGAGACTTCTGTGTGAAAATCCCAGATCAGAATTACCTGAAATACTCATACTAGTCATTTGACAATAACAATCATTCCATGGTCAAAGTCACTTAGATCACATCTCTTTCCCATTCTGATGTTTGGTCCGAACAACTGGACGACTTGACCATTCCTGCATACTTTTATGCACTGACTTGCTGCCATGTGACTGGCTGGTGAGATATCTGCTTTAACAAGGTATACCCAATAAAGTGGCCAATAAGCATTTAAAATGGCCACATGGAAATCAAAGTAGGAAACTTCATCCTGTTCAAGAAAGGAGGAATTTAGAAAATGAGGAACTGTCAAATAGTCTGACAAGTGAAAGCACAGTAATCTATTATTAGTAACCTTATTATGACTACAGGGCACACAAGACTGGTAAACAATTATGAAAGGAAAACTGATTAGTGTATATTTCTACAATACAACAAATTATTTGGCATACTTTGAGAATAAATTTACTGTGAACTTTGAGGTTTTGTTAAGAGTGCAATAGACAGAAAATAACAGAAGCTAGACGTATTGTATTTGTAGTTTGAAAAAACTGGTGAACAAAATTAGCTCCTGAAATTATAAAAATAGGTCAGCATAGAACTCAAGAGGCAGAAATGGATAATTTCAAGTTTGCATGCTACAACCAATGGGTCACCACAAGGATTAATGGTTGAGTCATGACCATTTTATCAATAAAATTAATTATGAATGTCAGGTGGCTTGAGGGTTAATTGGCAAACTGTGGAATTTATCTATTTGTTTAAAAGAACAAGCCTAATAAGATGGTAGGCCGTGAGCAGAGCAGGATATAAAGAAGCTACAAAGTCGGCAAGATGGAGTGAAATGTAGTTCATCCATGTATGAAAGACAAATAGAAAAAGCAAAGTTAATACTTAATGGTGAAAGGTAAAGAAATGCTGATGCCAGAGGGATATTCAGAACTATAGTGTACTCTTCATAGAGACACAGTTCGCCAACCAGACACAGCATTCCAGCCAGAGGGTTTCACCCGCCACTGCACTGACTGGATAGGGACATCAAGTACATGCAGAGGCAGTGCTGTCTGCTTCACGAGCACCATATCATGGCGGGTCTGTCTTTGTCCTGCTTCCCCGGGCTGGATTATCAGGCAGTCAAGAGTCGTCCCTTCTATTTGCCAAAGGAGTACTCCCGTTATTCAGATATTGGTGTACATTCTACATGTGGCAAACATCAAGCTGACACTGGAGGAACTGAGCACCATGATCAAGTCACAAGACAGTGTACCCTGATGCCCTGTAAGGGATTTCAACCTAGCCAACTTGAAGACTAACGAACTATCATCATGTCACCTGTGGTACCAGGGGAGCCAACGTACTTGATTGCTGTTACTTGATCAAGAATGTTTACCGCACCATTCTGTGCCAGCACTTTGGCAAGTCCAATGCATGCTACTCCCAGCATATAGGCAGAGACTGAAGATGTGCAGCACCAGTGGTGAGACCGTGAAGATATAGTCTATGAAGGCAAAAGATTCATCTTCAAACCTCAATGAGGAGACACTATTTCTTTTATTATGTTTCTGATACCTGTCATTATTTGAAATGCTCTAAAATGACTCAGCTTGACAGTAGATTCAAGGCTGATAATAAGTTCTTGAACTTTAGAGGAAATCATTACCAATTTGGGAAGGGCATGTAGTCAGGCTGGAAATGGTACTGTCTTATTCAAGCATACACCTTGCTCAGAGGGCAGAATGGTCTCACCACACTACCTGCATGCTCAAGATTGGCAACAGAGGCTGAAACATGTGTTTCTTAAACCATTGCACATATTTGCTCAGCCAAGCAGAACACCAAGCACAGCACAAACGAAACACCTACTGAGCATTGCAGCAGCCTGCAATACTTACCCGCTTAGGTCCATGGAAGATTTTCCTGGTATTTTCCTTGGCTTTTTCCTGTCTGTTAATTTGTTTCCTACCAACATCATGGAAATTGGGATTTGACTCATCACTGAACTCCAGAGGATCTGAAAGAGTACAGATTACCACAATCAATGTGAAACAGAAAGGCTACTTATAAAACTCTTATCATCCGAGTGGTATAATATGGTAATTTTATGGGTCAGCACTGCAAAACGCTGGCCATATTCCAATACATGTAGTTTATGATCAGTAGACTTTCATAGCTACAGTTTTTTTTTGATTCAAAGGGTAATTCAAACTAAATTCTACTTCAATAAAGTATTAAGATTGTAGTAAGAGGAGCATTACCTAGATATTTTACAGGAAATTTAACTGGGATTCATTTAGATTTTTTTGATTACAATGCAAATGGCAAACTGGTGTCGGTGATTTGCAGAGATTCACTGCAGTCTGATTAATAAAATCCCTTATTTCTACCTGATGATCCAGGGCACATTCCAAAGAATTATATAAAGAGCAGGAGAGAGATCTCTGCTGGCTGACCGATATGAGCCCCATAAATCAATACACAGAAATTATTTGCCTGGCCATGACTGCAGTGCAATTTGAGTGTCCTTCTGTGCAAATAGGCCCCCGGAGTTGTATGACTTCAGTTAAAATAAAATGTATTTTTAAATAAGGAGCCATAGCATTTACTCCAATGTCAAAAATCGTAATATCCAATGACATCCTAAGAGTCAATCAGAAACATACTACATGATAAGCTATCAAGTCTGGTTGGATGCCTAGCCACTAGGACTAAAGTTTTCATCATTAGAATCAAAGTGACTTCCCTTTCATTCACAGTATAAAGCCTATGAGCTGCCAGAAGTATGTCATTCTAGAAAGAGCACCATCATTCTCTTCTTCAGTGGGACACATGTAGATCTAGCAGTGCACTGTTCAGAAGCTTTCTGCAACTGTTCTAGTGCAGGTGGCTATAGATCTCACTGCAGTTCTGCTTCGATGGACAATGATTGAGATTTATACAGGGTTGCAAAGAGTGTTTATGAGTCCTCAACATCAAATCAAGCCACAGTAGATTACACTGAATGTGGCAAGTCAAAGTGCTCTGAACTCCATGAATTTTCTAATTACTGATGTTTGGAATCAGGCATCAGCATCGACCAGGGTGTCATCAAGGACTGAATGAAGGTTACTAGATATGTACCTAAAGAGCCAAAACCTGGAGATCTACTGGACATATGGTTGAAAGTAAAACTCAACTTGTTAATTCCTTACAATTGACACAAAACAAATGAATAGCTTCCTTCCGTCAAGTGTTCTAATTTGTTGTGTGGATAATACAAAAAGCAGGCAATTATTTTGGATAATCTAATTTAAAACAGAATACTTATGGATGAGAAAAGCAAATCTGGCCAAATCTTGCTCCAACACCCTATGAACCAACCACCATGATCACTTTCTGTTATCAACTCTTCTGTTTTCAACTTACTACATCCAATGACTGCTGCTATTAAGGTTTAACACTTGTTTGAAATTATCTCTTTCCGCCCGTCAAGGGTGAAAAGGCAAACTTCTCCATCTCACCTCAACTTAAAGTTACAAAATCAGGAAGTGAGTTTAGCACATTGTAGATAGTCTTACAATACTTCTGAGAATGTTGCAATGATTCAAAAGACAAAGTTTTCTCTTTCGCTATTTATCAAGTGCTTATACTTATTTTCCATTGAATTAAAAATGATGGGGTTCTCCTATATAATCAGAAATTTTCTTCTGCACATTTCAAGTGGGTATGGTAATATTATTTGCAAAAGAAAATTATTCCAATTTTTATGAGAATCTCAGTTCAATGTTGGAAAAATTCATCAGATTGTACTAAAAATGAAGTCTTACATATTTGTGGCACCTTTCACAAGCTCAAAACATCTGAAGTCAAAATCCTTGCAAAGCATCCTCTGTCATAAGGAATGCAACACCCAGTTTAAGCATAGCAAATTCTAACAACGGGATAAAAAGCATGTTTTTATGGGTATTAATGGGTAAGTGTCGACCAGAACAACAGAGAAAATAACCTGTTCTAAAGTGGGGCTCAAAGTAGGTTAAAAAAATGTTCTATGTTTTTATATGGCCTAGAGCTGATATCACTGGCACTTAGTTCAGCTCACTGTCCAAAGAACTTCATGCCATTGCATACAATCACTAAAAATGCCACCACCAGCTAGAAAGCACAGCAGAAGGAAATCCTAATGGTATAACTTCTGATTGAAACACTCACTCTCTGGAGACTAAGAAAACGTATAAATAATTTGCATTGTAGTGGTGTGCTACACGCAGCGCTGCAATAACGACACGAAGTCGGTGAGCTGCAGTTACAAAAGAGGTTTATTCAAACTTCGCGGCCTTGCTTTAAAGCCTTCCTGATCCCGCCCTCCCCGGGAGGGAATGCTGTAGGGGGCGCGTATTCACAGTCCCATCCTGCACGCGGGCTTTTCCCCTCGCTGGTGAAGCAGGCTTGGCACCCTCTTTGGGACCTGCCTCATGCCGCTTTGTGAGCCGGTTTGAGTGCACTGGGAAGTGGGTCACCACATAACCCCCCCCCCCCAGAACCAGCAATACACCCCCCCAATGTCCACAGTCTGGGTCGGACTCTGTTTGGGAGGTCTGCCTCTGCATTGCGGTGCCTGAATCTCGACTGGCTGCGCCAAGTCCACATGGGCCGGTTTGAGTCGGTCCACCGTGAAAACCACCTCTTTCCCCCCAATGTCCAGCACGAATGTTTCTGAACACCGTAAACGGCCCCTCGTAGGGCCGCTGTAGCAGTGCCTGATGTCCGTCCCGTCGTACAAAAACGAACTTACAGTTTTGCAGGGCGGGCTAAAGCAGTGGGCTTCTGCGCCCCACCGCTGGTGGTAGAAGCATCATTGTTCGTTGGTCTCCTCACCCCTGCCTCTGGGGTTAGCGGGCCCCGCGACCGGGCCTGGCCTGGTTTGCTACTGGGAGCGTGGCCTGGTAATTTGTGCGATGGATGCCCCACTCTCCTTCTTGGCTTTCCACAGCACGTCCACCCAGGCCACCACCTTCTGGGGGTCACTGAAATCCGCGTCGGACAGCAGCAGGCGTATGTCCTCGGGCAGCTGCTCCAGGAATGCATGCTCAAACATGAGGCAGGGCTTGTGACCTCCGGCCAGGGACAGCATCTCGTTCATCAAAGCAGACGGTGGTCTGTTCCACAAACCATCCAGGTGCAGTAAGCAGGCAGCTCGCTCGTGCTGTGAGAGTCCGAAAGTCCTTATGAGCAAGGCTTTGAAATCTGTGTACTTGCCGTCTGCTGGGGGCGATTGTATGAACTCCTCAACCTGGGCGGCCATCTCCTGGTCGAGGGAGCTCACCACGTAGTAGTAACGTGTGGCATCCAAGGTTATCTGCTGAATGTGGAATTGGGCTTCTGCTTGCTGGAACCATAGGTGAGGTCGCAGCATCCAGAAGCTTGGCAGTTTTAATGAAACTGCATGAACAGATGCAGCATCATTCATCTCCGGTCCAAATATCGTTTGGGCCGTCAGGGTCACCAATTGTAGCTGTGTGCTACACGCAGCTCTGCAATAACGACATGGAGTCGGTGAGCTGCAGTTGCAAAAGAGGTTTATTCAAACTTCACGGCCTCGCTTTAAAGCCTTCCTGATCCCGCCCTCCCCGGGCGGGAATGCTGTAGGGGGCGCATATTCACAGTCCCGTCCCGTGCGTGGGCTTTTCCCCTTGCTGGTGAAGCAGGCTTGGCACCCTTTTTGGGACTGGCCTCAATGCCGGCACGTGCCGCTTTGTGAGCCGGTTCAAGTGTGCTGGGAAGTGGGTCACCACAGCATCACATTTTTAAGTCTTCTAGCTTTAAATAGACATTTTTGGTGGCTTTGGAAATACTAGTATTAGTCACCGAAAGTAATTTGGTCCAATTGTGGATTTCTATTCTTGCTTAAGACAAACCATTAATACAGTAAGCAAAAAAAAAGTTGCACAGTTAAAGACAGTAACACATTGCAAGGATGACCAATAATATCAGGTTAACATTACCTTTATTCCTGCACTCCTGGTGGACGTGTTATTCCTCAAAGCCAACTATGATTTTTTTGAACTAACATTTCTGTATATTTGTTTTGAATAGGAAAGAATCGAAGTAACTTACAGCAGCTCCTAGCAGCTATATATGAGCAATAAACATGGCTATGCCAGCAATGGCCAGATTATGAGATAAACATTCAATTATGTACCAGTACAGGAAAAAAGTGAACGTACGTGCAATGAGAATGTATGCACACTTAATGGGGCAGGTTTCCCTTTTGATAGGAATCACAATCACTGCATGGTACAAGCTCAACAAATCTTCTTTACACATTGTCCTGTTAATATGCTAGAATCGTGCAAGATGACCCATGTTTTTTTTAAATATATTGTAGCAAAACCATTGACTAATTAAATGAGCACTTTCCACTTGATTAATTCATTTTCTGAACAGAGCAGCCTAATATCTAATTAAAGGTCAACAGCGTAAGGAAACAGATCATAAATGAATACTTTTACTCAGACCAATACACAATGAAACCTTTGGCCGGAGTTCACAGGTCCATGCTAACATGGTGCCAGCCAGCTAGTCCTATTGTGCTGTGTTCAGGGCATCACTTTAGTGTAACCCTTTATAGTGCAGCTATAAGATCAGGGTTCAATTCCTTCTGCTGCCTGTAAAGAGCTTGTGCTTTCTCCCCATGACTGTGTAGGTCTCCTCTGGGTGCTCGGGCTTCCTCCCGCATTCCAAAGAAATACAAGGGAGCGTTAATAAGTTGTGGGCATGTTATGTTGGAGCTGGAAGCATGACCACACTTGTGCGCTGGCCCCAGCACATCTTGGACTGTGCTGGACATTGACACAAAGCCAACAGATTTCACTGTGTGATTCCATTCACATGACTGAAGCCAATCTACTATATCTGCCTGAACAATCTTCACTGGCAGCTTATTCCATCTACTCCCTACCCTCAAGGTCTCTTTCATGTCTCACCATGCGTCTATGCCCTATAGTTTTTGGGCTTATTTACCCTTGCAAATAGAATGAGTTACCATCTTATCTATACCTCTTAACTTTAAACATTTCTATAAAATCACCTCCAAATTTCCTATGTTCCAAGGAATAAAGACCTAGCCTGGCCAACCTTTCCCTATAACTGAGGTCCTCTTTATTTTCCTAAGTTCTTTCCAGTTTAATCATGTCTCTCTTATAAGACTTCTTGTCGGTATTAGCTATGGAGAAGCTCATGGAAAGTCAGGAATTCATTTAAGAAAATGAGATGTACTGAAACATATCCACAAAGATACACGAGAAATTCTGCAGATGTTGGAAATCCAAAGCAACACACACAAGATGCTGGAGGAACTCAGCATGTCATTAAGCATCTATGGATATGAACCAAAGTCGATGTTTTAGGCTGTTTTAGTCATGGTTTTAGTCGATATTTTCCAGACCCTTCTTCGGGACTGGAAAGGAAGAAGCTGCCAGAATTAGAAAGTTGGGGAGGGGTGGGGAAGAAGATTAGTTAGAAGGTGAATGGTTGCAAGGATAAGTGCCAATAGTGAGATTAGTGGGGAAGGACAAATGGACAAGGGAATCATGGAGGTAGCAATCCCTGCAGAGAGTGGTGGGGGGGGGGGGGGGGGGAATAAATATGTTTGATGTTAAGATCCACTTGGAGATGGCGGAAGTTGTGAAGAGTGATATGTTGGACGTGGAGGCTCATGGGGGTGATAGGCAAGAACAAAAGGAACTACCACTGTTTAAGGAGGCGCGAAGATGGCGTGAGCTCGGATGGAGCAAGCCCAAAACAAAGCTGATGGTGCTGACATTCTAGAGTCACATATGGACAGTCTCCAGATCAAATCTACTCCATGATGTTATGGGAAGCAAGACAAAACATTTCTAGGGCTCTGCGGAGAATTTTGCATTTTCTCATAGCCATTAATGTACCTGAAGACTGAACATTGACAAGTACTGTGCTTTTACTTAAGAGTTGCAAGGACAAACCAGGGAACTACAGACTGGTTAGCTTGAAATCAGTGCTGTTTAAGTTACCAGAGGGGATTTAGAGATAGAACCATCTGCATTTGAACGCGCAAGGACTGATTAGGGGACCTCAGCATGGTTTTATGTTGGGAGTAGTATCCCACAAATTTGAATGTTTGTTTGAAGAAACAAATGACAGGAGACAGAATCAGGTTTATTAGGATTGACGGCAGGGCAGCTGGCATTTACAACAACTTTAGTGAAGCTACTGACATGGTCCAACATGGTAGGCTGGTCCAGAAGGTGAGATCACATGGGCTCCAGGGTGAGCAGCCACTCTGATGCAAGATTGGCTTGGAAGAAGTCAGAAAACTGTCTGGTATGGAGGGGCCACTGCACAAGATCAGAAAAGGCTACCAAACTCAGCCATTTCATCATGGACACTAGCCACCTCAGCAATGAAGGCAAAAGGTGATGCCTCAAAAAAACACAAGGGCTACATCATCATTATGGACCCCCATCACCCAGGACATGCCTCCTTCTCATTGCTACCATCAAGACAGTGCCACAGGAGTCTGAAGACACACTATCAATGTTCTAGGAACAGCTTCTTTCCCTCAGAAATCAGATTTCTGAATGAACAGTGAACCCATGTACACAACCCCACTATTTTTTTCTACTCTTCTTGGACTACATAATTTAATTTTAATATATTTTCTTATTGTAAATTAATAGATTTTATTAATTATGTACTACATTGTTCTATTGCCACAAAACACACTTCACTACATATGGCAGTGATATTAAACCTGATCCTGATTCAGATGGTAGTGGAGGGTGACCTTATAGAAATTTATACAATGAGGGGCATAGGTAAGATGTAGTCAGTCTTTTCCCCCAGGGTGGAGGAATCTAAATCTGGAGCAAATCAGTTTAAGGAGAGGGGGAAAGATATAAAGAGAGCTCGAGGGACAAGTTAGAGGACAGTAGGTATATAAAATGAACTGCTAGGGAAAGTGATACAGGTAGGTACAGTTATACAGTTTAAAAGATATTTGGACAGGTTCATGAATGAGAAAAGTTTAGATGAACACTGGAAGAATGCAAGTAGGTGCGACTAGTCCAGGAAGCCTCTTTGGATGAATGAGATGGGCTGAAGGGCCCTGCTCCCCTGTTGTATAACTCTGACTCCATAACCTGAAGTTCTACACTGAGAAGTTTTAAGTGACAAGCCATGAAAGATGTGCCTTGCGGATAAGCAAGTATAAAGTACCACGGCATCTTCTTGAAAAATACTATAAGCCCTACCTTGAATCAGTTCACTGAAGTCAATCAGGGTTAACTGTAAATGGAATCAATTTTTTTTAAACCACTTGTGTTCTTTATGCCGAGCACCCATGTCTACTGAACTTAAAAATGCCAAGTCATAACTGATATGATTTGCTGAAAATTAAACTCAAAAGATCCTGCTAGCTCACATCAGAGCCTTGCAGTAACCTTGTTTATTTAATTTACAGTTCTACATCATAGGCCTGTTTAGCCTATGCTGGTTCCGAATCTCAAGTCCATTCCCCATATCCATTTTTTCTGTTCTTTCAGAAATGCCTAATACCCTCCCATGCAACTTTTTGCTACCCACCTACATTAGGTATAACCTACAGTCGCCAATCAGTACTGAAATATGACTTGGTACAGAAAAGGAAATTGGAGCAGCTGGGGGAAATCTGCAGGCACAGGGAGGATGCACAAACTCCACAGATGGAACCCATGATCACTGGAGCTATGATGCATCAGCTTTACTCACAACTTATACCACGCACAACTTGTCCTGTTGATTTCTTACACTCCAATGGCACATGATCTCAGCTGCAGTTGAGTGTCAGTCTCAGAGTGCAATTAACAGGCCGATTTCAAAAACCCCTTTAATCATATATCAAACAAAACTTGGCAAGTGGGGAAAACACTATTCAATAGTTTTTTAAAACCTCTTAATTTTTTTCCAAAATTAGCTTACTTTGCCCCCTCAATCTTTACACTAAAATGTCATTGGGAGATCATCTATTTTCTATCAGGAGGATCTGAGCTGAGATTCAGAATCATGGCAATACAGGGTTTCACAACACCAAACTCCCCATGGGGTCCAGTAGCTAAACGTACTGACATGTTCAGCAGTCGTACTTTGTTAATCAGAGCATCACTCGTCTTGCTCATTGACAGTACAATGAGCATGAGCAATTTGATGAGATGTCCACAAATGCAAATTAAGGCCTCATTGACACTGCAATTTGTGTATGCTTTCACAACAGTGAATGAATTATGATTATACATCCATTTACTGAGCAAATTTTATTCAATAACATGTTTTACACTGCAGCTTTATTAAAATTAATCCTGTAAATCCTGTCCTTTTAAATGAAATAAATTGGAGTGTTTAAAAGATTCTATGGGCACATTAAAAGAGAGAATTTACCCAGTTTGGCCATTTAATGCATTAAATGTTCTGAGTGATTTTTTTGAACAATGCTCCAAATGTTTGGAAACGGTTGGATTTTGTCAATCTGAACTCTTCTCTGTACCAAATATGCTTGCACAGCTTGAAAGCCTACATTACCTTTGGCCAAAGGTGGAATTTACAGTTACTCAGAATAACTGGAAAATGAACAACAGGGAGACGTAACAGACATAAACCAGCCAAATTTATATGATTAACATGCTTAGTCTGAGAGATTGTGCATTTTAGCAAAAGGGAGAGGTATAAACTTATTTGGACTGTTTTGCTTGCTCCAACCTCAATCCTCCTCCAACATGTTCCTTCCCACTTCTCCCTTGCTTATCCCATCACTCACACTTCCCCATCCCTCATTACCACTCTTCTCCCTTCATGTGATCAGCACTTGGAAGTAAAAGGGCAAGCAAACATAACTGCTTTTCTCTCTGGGTCACTAGTAGAATTTTTAAAACAATCTATTGTTTAAGGATTCATAAATACATCCAAGGAATAATGGTGGATAAGGGAAAGTGGAGATGCCAAACAGCAGAATTGGAGAATACTGGGAGCGAATGTGATATGGGATCAAATTGAAGCTTTAGGTAGTGAGCAAGCCAGATGTGGGAGTTAAACATAATCTTTAGAGCTCATCAAGATAAAATTTTCTCCTAAGAACCAAAAACACTGGTACAGTCTAACTCAATCCGCTTTATAGCTGCTCAGAAATCCTAGTGGTATGGCTACTGGCTCACTTGAACCACGACTCATGTACTTTTGCTTGGCTCACTGGAAAATTTCTAATTATGCATAACTAATCAAAAAAAATTGAAAGTATATTGTGATAATCATGAAAATCACATTGAAACTGTAACTCAAAATCTGCTCTACCAAAATCTCAAGCATACCCAATTATCATAGAACAACCTATATTATCATACCCATATTATCATTTAGAATGGAGTTCAGGAAAAACTTTTTCACCCAGAGAGTTGTGGATCTATGGAATACTCTGCCTCAGAAGGCAGTGGAGACCAATTCTCTGGATGCTTTCAAGAAAGAGTTAGATAGAGCTCCTAAAGATAGCAGAGTCAAGGGATATGGGGAGAAGGCAGGAACGGGGTACTGATTGTGGATGATCAGCCATGATCACATTGAATGGCGGTGGTGGCTCGAAGGGCTGAATGGCCTACTCCTGCACCTACTGTCTATTGTCATAGTATTAGAATAAGTCATGAAAGCATATTATACTAAATTAAGACCTTTGGTCCACCTCAACTCTGCAAACCATCAACCACACATTCACATCCTATTTTTTAAATTTTTAAAAAAATTCTCAACAACCCCAAACAAAAGATCATTCACCAAAGCAATAGGGGCAATCTACCATAACCAATTAAACTACCCACCTAGCACCCTAGGACAAGACCAAATCCAGTATTGGGACAGCAGCTCCCCTTCCTGAACCACCATACCACCAACAATGCACATTTTTTGTCTAACAGTGCAACTAAAACTGCAGATAACTTAATTACACAATTAATCAAGGCTAATTTAAAAATTACTCAGCAGACTTGGGTTAAGAATTTTTGAAGCAGCTTTGGAGCCCAAATATGTTTTTCAATATCACACAACAGCTGGTTTCAGATGCACATGTTGCTGGATGGATCAAAACATTGTAAAAGTTCACAGTTGTGACATCACAAGCAAAAAAACCTTACTATTTGACTATAATTTCTGTACTAATTAGTTGCATGGATATAATTTCACATGAGGCAATCTTTACAGCAACTAGGCTAATTATTTTCCTTTGTGCTTTGTACTGCTCTAATTTCCCTATAATGAACATTTGTCAAGTAATTATTGCATCAGAATTTCGAATTCACCAAAGCTCGGCTAATCTGAAAGCGAACCGTCTGCAGAACTTGACAGTTCAGCATCTAGCTCACACATTAGTCCTGGATCTGGGAATCCAGAATATGGGCCAGAGACAGGGTCGGGAACAGTGGAAGTTCAAAGTACAGGCTGGAAATGGAAATGTGGCTGGATTTGGGGTACCGAGTGTATATATTTTTCAGCTAGTCTGTACAAGCTGAAACTCACCAGGGTTCAATTTTCCACTCCCTTTAAACTCACTGGAAAATTTGTTAAACTACTCTTCAGCATGAGTTATCTATCGGAGTAACAAAATCTGAAACAATTGAGTCTGTGAAAATCGTTTCATGTTTTTATTATAGATATAAGAGACAGCAGATGTGGGAATCTGAAGCAATAATCTGCTGGGAGAACTCAGCCAGATGAATAGCAAACATAGAAGGAAATAATATGACGTTTTGAATTGAAAACCCACATCAGAACTAAGAGTGGAGAGGGGAGATAGCCAGTAGAAACTGGGGGGGGGGGGGCGGGAGCGAGAGAGGTGAGACGGGGCCAGAAGTGATTGATGGAGCATGGAGGGGTGAAGAATGAAGGATTGAGCCAGGCAGAAGGGAAGGGGGTGAAGATGGCAAAAAGAGGCAAGTGGAAGATAAGTAGATGCAGACTAAGGCAGATGGAGCTGGGTAGGGAAGGCGGGGTGAAGGTAAAGGTAGAAACAGCTAGGAGAGTAATAAACAGGAATCTGATAAGGAAAGTGATAATATGAACCAATAGGAAGAAGTGAAGGGTAGACAGTTCCAAATTGAAATGGGGATGGGAATCAGTGGTCAAATATGCGGGTAGTACAAAAATGGGGTGATAGGGGCTAGAGAGTGGGACATAAGAGAGGGCTATCTTGTCCCCAAGGGTAGAGGTGGGGAAGAGAGAGATTGGGGAGAAAAACTGGAGATGTGGGTTACTTGAAATTGGAAAATTAATGTTCACAGCCATTGGGCTGAAAAATGAGCAGTTGCTCTAGTTTCCGTTAACCCTCAACTTGCAGTGAAGGGAAACTGAAAAAGCACACAGTGTTAAGTTTGGATGGCCACTGCAAACAGGACAAAAGTGCTCTGCTAATTTGTTGCTTAGTCTGCACTTCCCTTGCCAATGTAGTGAAGGCCTTTTCAGAAGCACAAAGTGCAGTACACGAGGTGCATGTCCACCTTCTGGAACAACTGCTTAGGTTTCTGTATAGTTGCAGAACAGGTGGTACAAGAACAAATACCACACCACCTTCAGTTTGAGGGGACAGTGCCAGGAGGCAGGGATGAGTGAACAAGTGAGCTATGGAATGGGTGGTTCCTGCAAAAGGTAGATAAAGGGTGGAGAGAAGATGCAGCTAGTGGTGAAATCTTGTAGTAGCTGTATCTGTACTATATTTGTGTCTTCCACTTTTTACTAAATTTTAAGTTACACATTGGCACTGATCCAATTTCAACCAAATAGTGGAAAAGCTGAAGGTGTTAAATTGTTGCCTCCATGCTTAACTTATCTGGGTCTTCCCAGACATCAAAACCACACTAAATTGAGCTACCTTGCAGCGAACAGAAGCATACTGTCACCTTTGGAAAGTGCGCACCCACCTGTACTTGTGCTGTGCTGAGACTGCGAGTGGCTTCCTTGAGAGTCTGATGACTCAGAGTTCGACAGAAGATCCCCAACATCACCCATTCTGGCTGAAGACTTTTTCCGGTGCCTGCCTTCTGATTCAGAGTCATCATCCTCATCAGAACTTTCACTCAGATCATCAAAACCAAAGTACTTGATTTTATAGTTGGCTGCACCACCAGTTGACTGGAAGGCACCTTCCTCTCCCTCCTGCTCATCGAAACCAAAGAATTCCAGCTTTGCGTCCTTTTTGGATTTGGACTGAGTCGGCCGAAATCTGACAGCAGTCTTACCCGCCGCAGCATCGTTTTTTTTCCTTAAGCGGCCTGCTTCTCCCAGGTCAGCTGGACTGGTGGTAAATTCATCCATGCTCCTGTCTGTGGTATCCTGAAGCGTGACATTGCAAGGTGATAGATAAGACGAGGGCAAGGTAATAGTGTCTCTTGCAGTCCGAGCTGTAGATGGCCTGCCTGTTGTCCCTGAAGTTTTGGTGTCTAGTTTTAAGCTGTCCTTGGCCATTAGGTCAGCCTGAGCAGATTTCCCAGTGCCATCAATTATTTTATCAAAATTTGTTGTGCCAGCACTTCCTGATTTACCTTTATTTGAACGACAGTACGTCCTGCAGTTTGACCTGAGTGGCTGGGAGTCATTCTCTATCTCCTCATCCTTGAAACTGGAATATTCTGCCCGCTCAAAAATTCCTTGGTTACCTTTAAGTTCCAGAGGCTTATCGGGGTGTAAGAAAATATCTCGACGTTTGCCTTGCCTTCCATCAGAGGCCTCGTTTTTGACACCAAGCATCCGGCCAAGTCCACCAACCCATGGCTGGAATTCTGTCCTCTGATACAGTTCAGAGGGTGACCCTGAGCTCTTCATGATCTCATCCCAACTATCCAAAGGTGATTCATCAGCTTTAATACCAGCCTGTCTTGTGCTGGGCTCTTCAGATTTCTTTTCATTTTCAGTTGCATTCTTGTTCTTGGGAAAACTATTTTTCTCAATTCCTTCTCTCAATGGATCTTGGTGCTTACCCCCTGCAGAATGAAACAGATTTCAGTTAACATCTTGCAGCTTATATCCCACTTCCTCTCTCAACTACAGCTGAAATTAAATTGCAATTTCAAATTACCCCACACTCAACCTTATCTTTTGAACTCACTATCAGGTGGAGCAGCATGTCCAGTGCTACTCTACAATGAGCTCCCATGGCAATGTGTGGAAGGTCAACATGAGTGCACTCCACACGATTCAGTAAAAACCATTTGGTCTTCCATCCACACTAAAGCTTTCATCAATCTAGAGTTCTCAAAGCCAACATGATTATTTTTCAAATCTAATTATTTGGGTAATACAGATGAGTAACCAGCTAACTGTACACAAAGCTGTAAGAAAAACTATTCTTCAGCAAGGAGCCTGCAAGGTGGTGTCCAGTTAAACAATCCAAAATACTACAATAACATTCAAAGTGGCCATTCAAACACATTCTTCATTTTGTTCAGATATGGAGCCTGTATCTCTCTGACAGACATTTTGAGAAAATTTAAATGGTTTGACCAGTGACAATAACTGTACCCAATGAAGATTATCTATTAATCATGGTTTGAAGTTTTCAGCAAAGATAATTTGTTCTAGTGGGAATAGATTTTTTAGGCTTTATCTGTAGTACATTTTGCAGCTCATGGCTCAATTTGCAAACTCCATTCCTAATGGAGTCAAGGAGTTGGAATGAAGTTACTACCAGGTTGCTACTCCTTCCTGCTTTTCATTCTTCTGCACAACACCAAACTGCTCATCTGTGAGCACAGATTTCAAACTCAGCTGTTGACAAATGTCGGCTTCCATGCCAAACTATTTAGGTAAACGCCCTACATAAATTTAGCGTTCTCAGATAAAATATCAAACATATTAATCAACTTGTAAAATTTCAGTTAGCCATCAAAAACATTTATACACAATGCAAATGATCTGCTTCAGATTTAATCACTTGATGAAAACATTTCATCTCCATTTTCCCCTTTGCAACCAATGCAGCAAAGCTAGAACTTCAACATTACTGTAATAATGCTTCAGAATCACTCAGGAGAAATACAAAGCCATCTGCGATGAGCAAGTGAATGCACAGAAATTCTCTGTAATAATGTCTGAGAGTTGTGGGACCAAATGATCACACGGGGCAATAACAAACTGGCAAGAATAAGAGATCAGCCCCAAGAAGGGATGGAACTTAATATTACTGGTTATAAGGTATACAGGAAAGAAAGGGAAAGTTTCAAAACAGATAGAGGGAAGCAAGTATCAAAAGAATTATTAGCAACAATAATACTGTTGAGAAAATATAGTTCCAAATCTAATTAGTTTGTATCAAGGATTAAGAAGTGCAGCCATCACACTGGGCATATTTTCAGTCAAGAGAGCAATAAAAATCAAACTGCCGGATATCTTCAGTAGGTCGTCCATCACTTATGAAGACAGTTGTCATGCTTCAGGCAGTAGCTAGAAGATCTGACTAAAATCCAACTCTCTACAGATGCTGTCTTATCAGGAGTGGTTCCAGCATCCTTTCTTTCCTTCCTTTAGTATTTTCAGCACTGAAATGTCTGTCAGTGGTACCAACTTGAATAAAATTGGTTGAACCTTTTCATTAGGACAGACAACACACCAGCAGGACATTGTACAAATCCTGAAGGCAACTTTGGTACACAACAAAATCACTGTTTAATTCCCAATGGCTTACACTTCATTTGAACATATCCCTAGAGTTTTAAAGTTTATCAACCACAGCCTTGAATTCTTGAATTACTGCTTTGCCCTCTGATGGACTAATAATTTGTAATCTGTGAATGAATATTTTTCAGTGGTCTTCATAGTAAACCCTTCAAGATTACACTGTAGATATACGATCACTGATTCACAAGGCCACAAGAGCACTCAAAATCAGAACACAAAGTGCTACAAGTCAAAACCAACTGAACAATATTTAACTTACAAGGTTATTCACTCTTGTACTCACAGCTTTATTCAAGAGGGAGAAGTACAAATGCTCAACCAATGGCCATTAAAAGGACATCAAAAAGAAAACTACTTTCAATATCTGTACTTACCCAGAAGTCTCCAACAGGTTCATACTAATGGAAGTTAAACTAGCAATTTTTTAAATCTGGGCGAATGGATTGAAAAACATGGGGAAAAGGTTACAATCATATAGCAACTATCTTGACCCGATAACATTCCAAAGAAACCAAAAAGAATATTGGGAGAATGGGAATGACTGGAGTCTTTTTTGAATAAAATAGCAGGGCATTGGAGAAGACAGATGAAAACTCCATTTTGTATCAACAATGCAGCACCCCATCAACATCACTCCTCCAGTAGCAATATACCCCAACAATACATCCCGAGCAAGGCAAGCCCACAACCTACTAATGGAGGAATAGGATCTTCACCAAACCTATATATGATGAGTCCTAATTAGCACAGGCGAAATCTGTGCAATGGGCTTGAAGTTATACAGTACCTCATTACCAAAAACTTAAACATGTTGAGTAAAATCTGCTCATGCAAAATTTATGTGGGAAAAATCTTAATTTCCTTTCCAAATCATTTCTTAACACATGCACATGAGGTGTCACTATGGGTAATTGCAATAAAGCCCACCTTCTAGAATGGTACACACACGAAATGCTGGAGAAACTCAGTGGGGCAGGCAACATCTATAGAAAAGAGTGAACAGTCGACATTTCAGGCCGAGACCCTCCTTCAGGACCTATGTGTTGCTTGGATTTCCAGCATCTTCAGATTTTCTCATCTTCTAGGAATGGAAATCACTCCACTCCACTTCCCCATTCCCCCCTCCCCAATAACATGGTGCTTAAAACAGGATGAAACAAAGAACTGACAGCTATAATGGCACAGTAGCACGTAATTACATTACTAATGAGACAAATTAAAAAGCAAAAAAAAACCTATGGATTCTGTACATCTGATATGAACAGAAAATTATCTAAATATTCAGTAAGTGAGGCAGCTTCTGCGGGGAGAAATAATTAACATTTCCCACTGGTGACACTTTAGCAGAAATGGAAAAGTGAAAAAATAGCATATTTAACATTTGCTAAGGGGGAAGAAAAGAGAAAAGAAAATGTATGTGTCTAACAGGGTGGAGACCAAGTCTTCCCTCCAAACACTGTGACTGCTGTTTCAGACTGTTTCAGAAGCACTGCTGTGGAATGAAGTGATTTAATACCTTAAAACATTCATCTAAAAGTTTTCCTGAAGGACCAGGCAGGACATTGTGTTCAAAGTACACTGTAACCAAGAAGCAAAGGTAAAACTTGAAACATTATGCAACCTGAAAATTTCAACAGCTCCCTACTCCTTTCTAATCTTAAGGTTGCATTAGTGTATTCAATTAACCTCACTGAATTTTATTGTGATGGGACTGTGAGTATACTTTAAAGTCAATAGGTCCTGTTAAACCTGAATAAACTGGGCACCAGAGAGATTTCATCTTTCAAACATTTCAGGTGCTCAATACGAGGTGCGAGGTCATTGCACACATCAGACCTACTTTTCTTCTCTTGAAGAGAATGCTTAAAATCTACTTTGGCTGAGCTATGCCATCTGTCCTTTGCATGAAACTCTTTAGAGTGTTAGACTACATTAAAAACACTAGACAACCAAATAAAGTGAAGTTTAGAGGAGGGGTGGAGTGGAGGGGGAGGGAAGAAAAATAATTTATGAAGGCCAAAAATCAGGAAAACATTCATCCATTTCAGACTAAAATGAGGAGGAATTTCTTTTCTGAACACTCTGAATCTTTGGAATATTCCAATCCAGAAAGTTATGCATTGTGCAAGTGGAAACCACGAATATATTCACAAGACCGTAGGACATATCAACAGAATTAGGCCATTTGCCTCATTCAGTCTATTCTGACATCCCATCACGGCTGAATTATTATCCCACTCAAGCCCATTCTCCTTTCTCCCTGTAACCTTTCATGCCCTGACTAATCAAGAGCCTATTGTTATGTCTGCAGCCCCCTCCTTTCTGAGAATCGCAAGAGCACTAGTTGAGGGGGGGTCAGTAGACCCAGGAAGTGGGAGAGAGAGAGAGACGTGCCGAATACCGCGTTCCACCGGGATGCAAAACAAGGCGACATTGACTATTGTCTCATGGAGACCACGTGTAAAGTCCTCGGGCAAAGTGGACTGGTTGAGAGAGAGACGGCATCATCTCAACCTGATTGACACCTGCGACCCCGTGATGGAGGGTCTAGGGGGGAACAACCCCTTCAGACGCACCAAGAAGACACGATAGCGATCCCGTCGTAGCGGGAAGCCATTTTGAAGGAAGCCACGTGCGTTAGTTTCCGGGCCTGGAGTCTGTGGCTGGAATCACGGAAAACCGCTTTTAACTAATATCGGGGGGAGCCCGCTCCCCTGATTCAACAGATTTGCTTCATAAAGACCCGGGCAAGTTTTCCTTTTCTCACCAATCTCTCTCTCTCTCCAACACGTGAAACCCAGCGGTTCCCAAAAGGCTGAAGCCTGCAGACTTCTGAGTGACTTTTATATTTCCAACGGACAATATATTATCCCCTAGACAACAGTAGAGCTTATTTCTTAATGATGATTATTACTATACCCGCGCTTTAGATTGAGTATTGTCGACGTATATTATCTGAATGTTTGTATTAAGCTTACTTTTGTGCCCCTTTATAAATAAAAACGTTTCAAAATAGTGCCATCAGACTTCAACGGACCTCTCTATCTTTGCTTGTAAGTGATCCAGTTACGGGATACGTAACACTATCAACCTCTGGTCCCAGACTGCCCTATTACAGGAAGCATCCTCTCTAATCCAGTCTATATAGGCCTTTCAATATTCAGTAGGTTTCAAGAGGTTCTCTAATCTCCAGTGAGCACAGGCCCAGTTTACATTCACAAGTTTACCCTTTCATTCCCAGAATCATTCTCAGAATTCACTCTCTCCAAAGTCAGTGCATTTTTTTCTTAGGTAAGGGCCCCAAAGATGCTCACAATTAAAAAAGTACAAGCACTGAGGCAGGTGGATTATTTTGGTGCTGAAGTGTAATGGAGAACCAGCAGAACATTGGAACAAAGCTAAAATCAGATTAGCTATGGTTTTGTTCAGCAGTGGAGTAGATCCAAGGGACCATATGATTTACTTGTGCTCCTTATTCTCAAGTTATGTTAACTTTTGCTTTTGGTTATTCACCCAAACGACTTGCTAATAAGTTACTTGATGATCAAGATCAATCGAATTGCTTCCACTATTTAAGTATCCCGAAATTTTGCCATGTAGCTTCAGTTTTGAATGCAATCCCAATTTCACTACAGCAGGTCTACTTATTCAAGATGTAATGGAGATCAGCATTTTTTAAAGAATAACTTAAAGCTATAGCTTAGGAAAGATAGACGACAAGTAAGGTAGAATGTTATTACATTACTTGAAAAACAAGAGAAAATCTGCAGATGCTGTAAATCAAAGCAAAACACAAAAAATGATGAAAGAACTCAGCAGGACAGGCAATTTTTATGGAAAAGAGTACAGCTGACATTTTGGGCCAAGACCCTTCAGCAGGATTGGTGAAAAAAAGATGAGTAGATTTAAAGGTGGGGGAGGGGACTAAGAAAGACAAGATGATAGGTGAAATCAGGACAGGGAGGGGTGAAGTAAAGAGCTGGGAAGTTAGTTGGTAGAAGAGATACAAGGCTGGAGAAGGGGCAATCAAATACAAATAGGAGAGGACAGAAGGCCATGGAAGAAAGGGAGAGGCAGAAGGAGCACCAGAGGGAGATGGGCAGGCAAGGAGACAAGGTGAGAAAGGGAACAGGGGATGGGGAACTGTGAAGTGGTGGGGGGGTGGGGGGGAAGAATATTACTGGAAGTTTGATAGATCGATGTTCATGCCATCGGGTTGGAGGCTATCCAGATGGAATACAAGATGTTGTTCCTCCAACTTGAGTGTGACCTCATCGTGACAGTAGAGGCTACCATGGATAAACATATTCGAATGGGAATGGGAAGTGGAATTAAAATGGGTGACCACTGGGAGATCTCGCTTTTTCTGGCGGACAGCATAGATACTCAGCAGAGCGGTCTCCCAATCTACGTCGGGTCTCACTGAAATGCAGGAGGCCACACCCGGAGCACCAGACACAGTAAATGACCCCAATAGACTCGCAGGTGAAGAGTCGCCTCACCTGGAAGACTTGAGAAATGTACGTTAACAGAACATTTCTCAATCATTCTGAGATCGTCAAAATAAAGATCCAGAGAGGAGAAGGTAGTTACAGAAAATGCTTTTAAAAAAATGTCAGCAGGTCAGGATGTACCATTGGAATTTTCTTCCTACAAATGCAGCCTGGCCTGGTCAGTATTTTCAGAGTTCTCTATTTTTGTTTAGATTATTATCACTTTGTTAGTTGATTTGAGGGGAAAATAATTACAGTAACACCACTACCCTCTGATCTTACTAAAATTAGGACTGAAGGATAACAGTGATTCAGCTCTACATGACTATAATGCCTCTGTTAAAGTAACACAGAGTTAATATCACAGATTTAGCTCTGCATAGATCGTGGCTTGAAATAAATACTCAATATGTTACAAGGTGGAGTGGACATCACCTATGGCAAACAATGGACAATTTGAAGGGGACAGCTCCATTTGAAAAGTCACAAATTGTTAAGCAGTCCATTCGCACTAGAAAAATACATGAAAAACCATGGCTGCTACAAAGTAAGTTTACATGCTTACCACACAATCAGGCCGTGAAGATTTCCAACCAGCATAATCATCTCTTCATAATGTCAGCAATGAAATCTAATAGAAACTCGAATTAAATAGACTCTTCTCGACCTAAGTATTTCCACCATTTACAAAACAAATCAACAGTGTAAAGAACACCAGTTTTTTTTAAACTGGTGCCGTGTTGCTGAATTTAAACAGTTTGGTGCCACACAGTCCATCTGCTGGTGTAAACATTCACCTACAATGTAGCTGTAATGCATTACGTGCACAAGATGAAATGGGGCAATATGATTCCTCTCCCAAATGGAAATCAAGGACAGCAGATAATTCAGAAAAGCAAGTTCCTATTCAAGTTATGCAACATTCTATGTGGACTTACATTATTGCTCCATTAGATTCCTGCAAGCTCCACCCGACAGCAGAGAACTTCAACAAAGGTTACAGCAGTTCACGCTTGTGTTATCATCCAATTTTAAATTATCATTCTCACTGAGAATTTTCTCCTGACTTTTTACTCTGTTCCAACTTTGATTATCACCCACCACCACGAACTCCTAGATGAAATAGATTTCTCCTTACTATATTCTGCAAAACCCTTCAACAACATAATTTCAAAATCTCACCAACTCAGTTGAAATGGTCTCAAGTTCTCTCATTTTAACCTGTATCCCAGACTACTTTGCTGTTTGCAACATTTAACTAAACTAGGAACAAATAGTATTGTAGCTATGCTTCCAGACAATATCAAGCTGGGTGGATTGGACAGGCAATGTGACGGAAGGGAGAAGTTTGCAGAGACTTGGACAAGTTAAGAGAATGGGCAAAGGAATGGCAAACGGAATAGTGCAAGAGAAATGTGGGGTTACGCACCTTGGTTGGAAGAATAAAGAGGTAGAATATCTCTAAATGGGAGAGAATTCAGAAACTGGGGGTGCAAAGGGACTCAGAACTTACTAGTTCAGGATTCCCCTCAAAGTAAGCTTGCAGCTTAAATCAGTAGCAAGGAAGACAATGCACTAATTTTCAGAAGACTAGAACATAAAAGCAAGGAGGTCCTGCTGAGGCTTTATAAGACATCAGTCAGACCACATTTGGAATACTGAGAATTCTGGACCTGTTTTTGGCCTTGAAAAGAGTCCAGAGGAAGTTTAAGGACTCATCAAGATTGAAGAGTCAGTGATCTAGACTCCTGACTGTTTATTTCCATAGATACTGGCCAACATGTCAGGTCCCTCCAGCATTTTGTTTTGTTTGCCCCCATGCATTCTTTTCCTTTAACTCAACACCCAGATGAACATCACACTAAATCCCTAACTCTCTGGACTTGATGGATAAACAGCCTGCTTGTGAGGAAAAACTGTGAATTATACAAACAATACATCAAAGGTTCAGGACACAAACACAGAACACCCACAACAAACATAATGTATATGCATTTTCAATCACTGAGTGGCCCTGGTTTATGTCCCACTCTCATTTGATAATACCTGTCAGTTCAAGATCAAACTGGGATTTAAAACAAACTGGTGTAAATAGACAGCAGATCATGATACAAGTGATTTTCCTGCATGCTATATTTAATTCAGGGTCAAATGATAACTTTAATGGAGAACATAATCAATAACTGGCAAGAATATGGTCAAGGGATATTCCAGCATCCTTTGTGGACAAGAAATGCAAGTTGCGGACTTCCCGATCCAAGTTTAGATCAATACTTCCAGTAACTTGCATGCATCCCATACAGCCATAATTGCTTAGGCAGGGCAAGTGGAAGAGAAGAGGGAGCAGGATTAGAATGTAAAACACAAAAATGCAGCACAAGAGGTCTTCAGCTCACAATGTCTGTGCTGACCATGATACCAATTTAGACTGCATACCTGCCTGCGGATAGTCAACATTACCCCAGTTCCTGCTTGCTCATATGCCTGTCAAAATGTATCTTAAACGTGTATATCGTATCTGCTTCTACCACCTTCCAACAGCACATCCAGGCACTGTTCAAAAAAATTTGCCTCAAATCTCCCTGAAACTTTTCCTCTCACCTTAAAGGAATTCCCTCTAGTATTTGATACCTTTAAAAAAAAGCCTATCCCTTCTATCCCTCAGTTTTTACATACTCTATAGGCTGCCCCTCAGCCTGCAATGCACTAAACACAATCGAAATTCATCCAACGTTTCCTTAGAGCTAATACCCTCTAATCCAGACATCTTGCTTAACCTTATGCACCCCCTCTAGGGCCTCCATACCCTTCCCATAATGCAGTGACCAAAAGTATACACCCTACTCTAAAATGGCCTTTACAAAAGTTTTATACAACTGCAACGTGGCTTGCCATCTTTTATACTCAATGCCCCCACTGAAATATACTGTACACAATTGTGATGGGCTTGTACCTCAAACATCTCACCATCAATATTCCCAATGGTCCTGACGTTTACTAACAAGAGAAAATCTGCAGATGCTGGAAATCCAAGCCACACACACAAAATGCTGGAGGAACTCAGCAGGCCAGGCAGCATCTAGGAAAAGAGTACAGTCAACATTTTGGGACAAAACATTTCCACAGGTATATTTTGGTATTTTAACCCCTGCCCGTACAAAACCCACACTCGCCCAGATTAAACTGCATCTGCCATTTCTCTGCTCATATTCTGATGAATTTAACAACAACCGAGGTTCTCACACACTGCCCCTGCCTCCTGGTATCCCCTTAGGCACTGCAGAGTGCCAGAATACCCAAATGATCTCCAAACTTCCACACTTGCTTTGATGTTTCAATCACTCTTGTCACTTTAATCAGTGGACAAAGGAAGCTATAATTGGTGAAATGGGGTCAAACATTGGCTTGCATTCCATCCTGCAGTCTTCTCCCCACAAGATTTGCTCACACTGCCTCTGCCTCCTGGACTGCAGAGTGTTGAAGTACCCAAATGATCTCCAACCAGCAAACGCAGGCTCCGAATAATTCCAGAATCACATTCAAGACAAGAACCAAACATAAAAGAAATAAAAGTAGTGTAAAAGATGGCTTCATGATCTATCCGATCTATGCAGAAGATGTCAACCAAAGAAGCATTGTATGCAGATGCCATCTTGATCGGAAGTATTACAATATTTCAACCAAAAGTATTGGTTTAATAGCATGGTTACACAATCTCAGCTCTTCACCCTCTATAGTTAACCGCCGAGCAGTAATTTCAGACAACTAGAGAATTCTCTTGCTAGATGATTTACAATCCAATATCATAACTTGCTGAAGCCTCACTGTTTTATCATCTCTGAAACATAGGCTGAATTAGGATTTCAAATGGAATATATGCAATGCTCTTATCTTCAATTCTATCCCTATATTTCAGAGGATCTTTCATCAATCATTGCTGGATAACATTTTCTGGGCTACAGCAGCTTCCACAGTTTGGGGCAAGAATAGATATACCCATTGTACTTGCAGGTTCAGTGCTCTATGTATGAAGTCAGGCTATATTGTCAAATATACCAGTACATATGTAATAAAAGAATTGTAAGGATTTGCTCAAGTTAAAAAAAGTATAGCAAAAAGCCACCCTTTAAACTGCTTATGAATGAGGTCCTTCACACTGGTAATGCTGAAATATAAAGGTGTGAGGGAAGTCTTGTTGAAAAAAAAATCAAGATTCCTCCTCTGGCCCACTGTTTAAACCACACGTCATTTCAAGCAAACTAGGTCACAATTAAAGAGCACATTGAAAAACCAATTGTTCTACCTTTGATATGTTAAAAGGACAAATAATTGAAATATTTAAATGTGTTTATTCATACATTTAAAAGTTTATATACTCACCATAACTCCAAGATAGAGACCACATTATTTAAGGAATCCACTTTGCAATCATGAGAAAATGGCATTTTAAAACTGCCTGTCTGATAATAAAATTTCTAATGGAGATTGACAATACTCAATACAAAGGAGTTAGAAAATCAGAGGAGCAGGTGCAAAAGTGAAGTGTTGATAGAATTAATCCAACTAAACCATAATAATGGTTAACTCAGACTTATGTTGTTGATCCAGTCAAAGCAATACAGGAGCCCAAGAAATCCTGCAACCAAGCAGCGCACCCGGACAGGAAGCAGTGAGTTGGATTCAGAGAATTGAGATGGCGTCTTATCAGAAATTATTTTAACAGATAGCTAAATATATTTTTTCATTGCCATGCCTTACATGAGTTGCTTGTCCTTTCCATCCTAACTAGGCTACTGAATGATCAACTTTCAAAACTTTTCACCCAATTATACTTTCTTCACTGACTGCAACATCAGAACACGTCTCTTGCTCCCAAGCACAGTGCTTCTGCTCTGCACATCTACAAAGTCATGACGTCAAGTATTTTTATTTGACCTACTCCTAACTTTGACAAGTACCGTTCTGCAATTAGCATGCATTGTCAATGTACCTGATGTTGCAAACAATGAAGGAAATGTGTGCACAGACAGACATACACAAAGTTTCAGAGAAATTAGTTCCATTCACAGGATCATTGTCAGAAGTGTTTGGTAATAGAATGGGCTGAACTGGTTATTTCAGTCATGACATTTAAATCTGAATGCAAAATTTTATTTATAAAAAGAACGTGCAATCTCCCAACTGAAAATATTTACAATGTCCAGTAGCCCAGCACATGCTGCGGACTGGAGACAATAGATAAACATCTCTGAAATGCTGTTATCACTGTTCTTTTCCAGTAGCGATGAAGGGTCTCGGCCTGAGATAACGACTCTTTATTCATTTCCACAGAGGCTGCCTGACCTGCTGAGTTCCTCCAGCATTTTGTGTAAGCCGCTCCAACTAGAGATAGGTCTGTCTTCAGTCCAAGCAGGGAGATAAGTGACATCCCATTATAGTCAAGATAGTCTTCTCCAAAGATGCTGCTTTTTGGTCAAACCCCACTTAAAAATTCAAGATAACTATGAGCACAAAAGATTCTGCAGATACTGGAAATCCAGAGTAACACAATGCTGGAAGAACTCAGAAGGTTAGGCAACATCTATGGGAAGGAATAAAGGCAACATCTATGGGAAGGAATAAACAGTTGATGTTTCAAGCTGAGACCCTTCAACAGAGTTCTTCTGAGTTCCTCCAGCATCTGTGTGTTAATCAGGACAACTATGGAAATTGAGGATAGTTTATGCCTATTTGGAACATAATTTAAAAGAATAAAGGAAAGTCTTGATTTTGAAATTAGTTACCTTATGCTAAAAGGGAAGGAAGCGAACTAGCTGGGTATGGATTGGAAACTGCAGAACAATTGTTTGGGCACTTTAAATTGAGTTTTTTAAAAACTCATACATTTAAATTCAAAAGTAGTCATAAGGCTCTAATACATAGAAGTAGAATTAGCCCATCCAGGCCACTGTCTGTTCCACCACTTGATCATGACAATTTCCCCTCTCAACCCATTCTTTTGCCTTCTCCAGATAGTCTTTGACACCCTAATTAAAAACCTATTAACCTTTACTTTAAATATGCTTAATGACAGCCTCCATAGCCACCTATGGCAATGAATTCCACAGATTCACCACCCTCTGAAGAAATTCCTCATCTCTCTCTCTCTTTCTTCTAAAGGGATGCCCTACATGAATCAGTGAAAGACATGCCCAGCAGGTCAAATTATAACAGACTGAAGCAATGTGAACCACTTCACTTGCATTAGAAATAGCCAGTTTTCATCGACAAGGAAAGCAGATTACCCGAAGTTGCAAAATTGATGCAATTCTGTTGACTCTGAAGTGAATATAGACAAGAATATCTAGGCTGGAAGGCTACAATACACCTAGGTGGAAAACAGGATCTTCAAACTTAATTTGGCCAATATTATAACATTGCAGGAGGCCAGAGGCAAACCAGCCAGAGTAGCGGTGGGTTGAATTAGAGGGCAGATAACAGAATGAGATTTGAACAGAAGTGCTCTGCAAAGTGTCACTCAATCTTTGGCAATTCACTTTACAGAGCACCACCAAATGTGGTGAACAAAATTAGAGATGCAAGTAAAAGGCAAAAAAAGATAGTTTGGGCTCCTGGATGGTGGGGTGGGGGGGGGGGTGTAAGAGGTGTAAATGCCAAGTGCTGCATCTCCTGGGATTGCATGGGAAAGTTTAATGTGAAAAATCCAAATCCATGGTTTATTTCTACATAGAGATGTATTGAAAAAATGGCAGAAAGAACATATCTTGAAATAGGTCTCTCCGAAATCTCCACTCTTAGTCACAAGCACACTTTCTTGGTATTTTCACATTTAAAGGACTACTTCATAAAATAACTTTTTTTGAAAAGGGCTTCAGGATGTCCTGTTACCATAAATCAAAGCACTGAAAAGTGCGAGAGGATGCAGACTACGTTTATATGAAGTCAGATAAGGCACCCTCCATAAACCATGCCACTTTATCAATGAAAACCCGAAATATAAATTCACGATGTCAAAAACATATTTCCCACATATTTGACCAGTTGGTAACCAAGCAGGTCGGCCATTACATTTCTGATTTCAATGAGCCAGGGTAACACAATTTCCCTTTCACTCCGGATTTTCATTAGACAAGATAGTGAAATCTGTGACCTGATATTCAACTACGAATTTATGTTTTTGCTGATTCTGAAGGCAACACCAGGCAAGAATAGGACGCATTCACTTGCAACTCTCTAAACAGGGTACAAGTCAACACCTGAATAAAAGCCAGTGGGCTATGGTCAAGGAAAAATACTCTATTCATTCACTGATGTAACTGGTAACATTTGCATTCATTATAAATCCCCAATTCCATGAATGGTGAAGTTTAGGAGTCAACCTAAATGAGTCACTTAGGCAAGATCAAGGACTGCAGAATTTCTACCCTTAAAGGACACCAGTAAAGTAGATGGGTAATTAACAATCTGATAACCTAATGGCTGTTATGGAGAACAGATGGGTTTAAAATATAGCTCTAGAATGATTTAATTGTTAAATCTAAATGTCCCAGTTCCTGGAGGCAGAATTCAAACTTATAAACACCAGATCACCGTAACAGAACTCTGCTGCTGGCCCAGTGTAACAAACCCAAAAGGCATACAGAATCCTTTCATCCAGTCCACTTAATACCAGCAAGCTACTTAACCATGAAGAACAATGCAGTTAAACCCAATTGTATGATGTATGCAATTTCCATTCAGGATCTTTGTAGAGCTGTAATGAGCAGAACAGTAACCTATGGGTACGAAGTTGTTCTGGGGATTCAAACATGGCTAATTACATACTGATTAGGTGATGCCTAGGATGGAACTATGAACTTCTCTGTTCTGCACTTATTTACTAGGAGCAAACTAACAAGCAACTGATGGCTAAACTGCAAAACACACTTTCAGGAAGGTGTCATCTGAACCATCACAAAAAGCCACTAACCTAGGTGATCCAATCTAAACTGGGGCTTTCCACTACTATATTCGTGACCCAGGGTGCTATCTGCTATATCACCTTCGTTTACACTGTCAGCACATCCTGAAGTAGGGAACAGCTGCCTGCCCTAACTTTCTACGATTAATCATTTTAAGCACCAAGTTAAAAATATCCATAGCCATTATCAAGCCAGTGTCTCACATACCCAAATGTCACTCAGTGTCAAACTGCTTGAATAAGCATGCAGCAGTGAATGTTGTCACAGTGCTGAGCATTGACATAAACAACTGCAAGGGCATTCCTCCATAGAAAGCCACACTAAAAATCAGTGACCCAAAGGTTCAAATATGCAAACATTTGCTGCAAGCAACTAGTTATGTATCTGCAGAAGAAACATCTTGTGAACAGCTAGATTAAAAAAAGTTCATCATAAATATGATTTTCATTCAGAATTGTTGGAGAGTTAACCCACCATGTGTGCCACACATTGCAAAAATAGCGTACTATTTAAGTCAGAACACAGTACTACTTAGAAGTTCTGGAATAAGTTAAATTACAAATGCCCAGGAGTCAGAAAAATTATTGAGGGCATTCTAAATGCCGAACTCTTCCTGACAGTCTGTTACTGCAATCTTCTTCCTCTAAAATGTTTCCAAATTTTGCCAACCCCCAATTTTGTCTAAAGACAAAAGCGATTGCAGATACTGTAATTCGAAACAAACAAAGCAGAATGCTGGGCAAACTCAGCAGGCCAAAGTAGCTCTGTGGAGGCACAAGGTGTATGTTGACATGCATAGACCAGAAACAACACACACATTTGGCATCGACAGATGGTGCCTGGCCCAAAATCTTCCAGTGTTCTGTTTCATGTTCCAACTTTGTCAGCTTTATTAGACTGTTACAAATTTGCTTGTCTCACTTTTCTTCCATTTTGTACAATGCACACTTCAAGATAATTATGATCTAAGTATTCCTACCCTTCGTTCATTGATATAAATGGCTCATCCCTCAAGTAGTGCCCTTCAAATCAAACCTGTCCTCTAAATCTCTATCCATTGAAGATTCTGGCATTCAAGTCTTGACATTTAAAAAAAATTCAACTATTCACTGAAACTGTCAATATTCTGTTGAGGTATCTTTATATTTTCCTCCAATATCTCAATCGTACCTATAGTAGTTTAGGTAAAAACAACAGACTTGGAAGTTGGGACCTAGATCCCCTCAGAGGAACGACTAAATCAGATTGTGATAAATTGGAACACAAGCAACAATTCCTGCAGTACCCCACTAGTCACAGTCAAAGATCTGTTTACTCCTAACACAGCTTTGTATGACAACCAATTGTTATATGTAATCCTCAACTACACAGGCATTAAATTTTGTGACCAACTTCCTGTACGGAACATTATTGAAAGATTTCTGAAAATGTATCCACCAGTTCCTGCTGATCTATCCTCCAGATTAGTTTAATATGATTTTCATTTCATAAATTCATATTAACTCTACTTCACCTATCACTCCTTTTAAGGTATAATGTTACTTCTTCCTTCAATTGAGATTCCAGTAGTCTCCGTACTACTGATCTGTAATCTCCCATTTCTTTTACCGCTTTCTTAAATGATGGAGTTGCATTTGTGTATCTCCTGCACACTTTAACTCAACCTCTTAGAATCAGTAAGGGTACGTAAATCAATTCTGCATTACATTAACTTTAAAAAAACTTCTGTTGATCTTTCGCTTATCTGTTAGGAGATTTAGGGAAGCAGTCTTCCAAGTGTCTATCCCGTATCTACTACTCCTAAACGGCACGTGGCCAAGTGGTTAAGGCGTTCGTCTAGTGATCTGAAGGTGGCTAGTTCGAGACTTGGCTGAGGGTGCATGTGTGTCCTTGAGCAAGGCACTTAACCACACATTACTCTGCAACGACACCGGTGCCAAGCTGAATGGGTCCTAATGCCTTTCCCTTGGACAACATCGGTGGCATGGAGAGGGGAGACTTGCAGCTTGAGCAACTGTCAGTCTTCCATAAAAAAAACCTGCCCAGGCTTATGCCCTGGAAACTTTCCAAGGCGCAATCCATGGTCTATCAAGACTAACGGAGGCCTAAACTACAATGGGGTTTTGGGGGCAATTCACAACTCCATGTTCATTGATGGCACAGTTAAACCTTGTTATTTCTTTCAATTCCTTTACTGCCTACAATGACACTTAATCAATCTTGACTGAACTATATTTTCCCTTTTTGCATTGCCTCCCCCTTATCCATCCTCCACAAAGGTCAAATATGATTTTCCTGTCGTAAGATCCTTTAGCCACTTTCAACTTTTTTGCCCAGTACTATTGGCAACCTTGGTACTCCATGTTTACAAGATTTCATTCTCATTCTATGTGGTGAGTGTGTGGAATAGGCTGCTGGCAGCCGCGGAAATGATAGGGTCCTTTAAGAGACTCCTGGATGGCTACATAGAGATTAGAAAAATGGCGAGCTATGGGTAAAGCCTAGGTAGTTCTAAGGTAGGGACATGTTTGGCACAGCTTTGTGGGTTGAAGGGCCTGTATTGTGCTGTATGTTTTCTATGTTTCTAAGATGTTTCTATAAGTTTCTATTAGGTTGAAAGGAAAGGTTAGAAGTTTGAGAGAGCCATGGTTTTCAAGGGATATTGGAAAATTGGTTAGGAAAAAGAGAGATAGCTACAATAAATATAGGCAGCATGGAGTAAATGAGGTGCTTGAGGAATATAAAGAATGCAAGAAGAATCTTAAGAAAATGGTAGGGCATTGAAGAATGCAGTAGAACAGAGTGATCTAGGAATAATGGTGCATAGTTCCCTGAAGGTGGAATCTCATGTGGATAGGGTGGTGAAGTATGCTGGCCTTTATAAATCAGAGCATTGAGCATAGGAGTTGGGATGTAATTTTAAAATTGTACAAGGCATTGGTAAGACCGAATTTGGAGTATTGTGTACAGTTCTGGTCACCAAATTATAGGAAAGTTATCAACAAAATAGAGAGAGTACAGAGAAGATTTACTAGAATGTTACCTGGGTTTCAGCACCTAAGTTACAGGGAAAAGTTGAACAAGTTAGGTCTTCACTCTTTGGAGCATAGAAGGTTGATTGGGGACTTCATAGAGGTATTTAAAATTATGAGGGGGATAGATAGAGTTGATGTGGATAAGCTTTTTCCATTGAGAGTAGGGGAGATTCAAACGAGTGGGCATGAATCGAGAGTTAGGGGGCAAAAGTTTAAGGGTAACACGAGAGGGTAACATGAGAGTGGTATCTGTGTGGAATGAGCTTCCAGTAGAAGTGGTAGAGGCAGGTTTGGTATTGTCATTTAAAGTAAAATTGGATAGGTAGTGCGGGCCAGTGGGACTAGGTGAAAGTAAGCATTCTGCACGGCCTAGAAGGGCTGAGATGGCCTGTTTCTGTGCTGTAATTGTTATATGGTTATAAGAAACATTTTTCCATCAGTGAAATACCTTCAAATTTACCTCTGCTGAAATGCTCAATCATGCATCTGTAACCTACTTCCTCAACTATTTTGGTGTTGTACTTGAGAGCCAGATATAGACAATAAGTGCAGGAGTAGGCCATTCGGCCCTTCGAGCCTGCAACGCCATTCAATCTGATCATGGCTGATCATCCACAATCAGTACCCCCTTCCTGCTTTCTCCCCACATCCCTTGACTCTGCTATCGTTAAGAGCTCTATCTAACTCTTTCTTGAAAGAAACTTGAATATATTTCTTATTCAATAATAGGATAAGCTTGTTCAGTCACCACCCAAAGCTAATTTTTTCCGTCATTGTTATTTGGTCTACAATTCCCAACTGATCAGACTTAAAGTCTACCTTTAAATAAGCATTTTGAAATCTGCCTTAATGTTTCATTATTTCGCCTGGTGTCATATTCGCATCCCTGAAAAATACCTTGAGATGCTTATCCACTCTGTGTGTTTTACAGCCACAACACTGAAGTTTCACCAACAGTAAATCACCCAACAAGGGGTTGGTCCCAACTCGGGTTGATGACCTACCTGCCCCAATTATAAGAGGTCCCATCTTTCCTAGAAACTGCCACAATGATCCAGGAATTTGAAGGTCTACATTCCTGAGCTATCCCTTGAGCGATGCATTCATTTAGTGCATATCCCTAGCCTTATTAACTATTAGCACCAAGAAGCAATCCAGAGATTACATCCTTAGAGGTCCTGCTCTTTAAATGACTCAAACACATACAGACAGGACTTCATTCTAATTTTGTGGACAGACAGAGGAGCTGGAAATCAGGCTACAATTTTGGGACAGTAATGTGGTGAAGTGGGAGGTCAGGCTTCTGCTCTGCACATTCAAATAGTGACACGGATGAGTGACGAAATACATCCACAGCCCAGGCCTTCACTCTGCACTTAAAAGCCAGTGACCAGAAGGATAGGGGGCCAATCCATCGGCATACCCAACCTCTCAGCTTGGAGTATGGGGTCCTTTCATTAGCTAGTCCAGTGTCGAAGCCTGATGACTAACACCTCGAGACGGGTCCTGGTATTGCAGGACTGTCAGTGCACCATGTGTGTTGATGGGAGGGAGGGACGCGGCTTATCTTGCTGATGTTGTCTCGTTGCTTGTTGTGTTGTGCCAAGCATTATGAACATACTCTGCTGGTGCCAGACTGTGTGGTAGCACTTGCAGGCTGCTGCCAACACATCCCTGGTTTAAAGCAAACTATGCATTTTGCTGATTTCAGTGCTGTTCGAAAAAAGAACACTGATTCATTAGCACAATGTGGTTATCAAGAGGGTTCCTTACACATGCCCTGATTCCCTGATCCAATAAAGAGGCTGCAGTTAACACTGAGGACTCCTCTTGCTCAATGTATGACTGTGCTGTCACACTAGATTGGTGGAAATTGTGATGGAAATGACTACCACATTGCCTATAAAGTAACACACATAAAATGCTGGAGGAACTCAGCAGGTTAGGCAGCATCTATGGAGAGAAATAAATAGTTGATGGTTCAGGCTAAGGTCCTTTATCAGGGTTGGAAAGGAATGGTCAAGAGGCCAGAATAAAAAGGTAGGAGAAAAGGAGCACAAGCTGACAGGGGAGTCATGGTGAAAGGGAAGGTGGATGGGGATAAAAGGGAATGATACAAGGAGGCTGGAAGTGATGGGTGGAAAAGGAAAAGGGCAGCAAACCATGGAATAAAGGCAGGGAGGTGGGAACTAGGTGATGGGCAGGTCACGTCACGGGGGGGGGGGGGGAGGTTGGTGGTGGTGAAGATTAGGCTTAAGAGCGTTATCAGAATGGGGAAAACAAAGGGTGTGGGGAGGGTAAAACAAGGGACAGTTATTACCAGAAGCATGAAGCAGCACTAATGCCACTGTCAATGCAGCGCAGAAAGACTTGGGGAGCATAATCAGGAAAGGTTTTGAACGTAGACGGTTCCACATAGCCAACAAAAAGGCAGGCAGAGCTGGGGCCCATAGCTACTCCTCGAATCTGGAAAAAATGGGTGAAGCAGAATGAAAAATTGTTCAGACGAGGACCAGTTCTGCCAGATGGGGGAGGGGGGGAAACTAATTGGGTCTATTAGCAAGAAAGAAGGGTTGAGATTTGAGGCCTTTTTCATGGGCAATCAAAGTGTATAGGGACGGGATATCCATGGTGAGGATGAGGCAATCAGTGTCAGGGACTTGAAAGTTGTTGAGGAGATCAAGAGCATGTGAAGTATTGTGGACGTAAAAATTTATTATCAGAGTATATATATATTGCCACATACAACTCTCAGATTCCTTTTCCTGCAAGCACACTCTGCAAATCTACACAATAGGAACTGTAAATAGGATCAATGAACAAACTGTGCAAATGCAAATGTAAATAGATAGCAACAAATAAGGAGAACATGAAATAACAAGATAAAGAGCCCTTAAAGTGAGACTATCGGCTGTAAGAACACCAGAAATAGAATGTGTAGTTCTCTTCTGTTCAAGAGCCTGATGGTTGAGGGGTAGTAACCTGATGAGATTCCTGAGGCACTTGTACCTTATACCTCATGGTAACAGTGAGAAAAGAGAATGGCCTGGGTAGTGAGGTTCCTTGTGACGGATACAGTTTTTCCTACAGCAACATTTCGTGTAGATGTGCTCAATGGTTGGGAGGGCTTTACCAGTGATGTACTGAGCCAAATCCACTACCTTTGGTAGGATTTTCTGCTCAAAGGAATTAGCTTACCCATACCAGACCAGAACGCAGCCAGTCAATACACTTTCCACCACACATCTATAGATGTTTGTCAAGGTTTTTGATGACATGCCGAATCACCGCAGACTAAGAAAGATGCATGGAAGGGTCTGAACCAAGGGGAGATAAAATGGAGTTGAGGTATATGTGGACACGAGTTCAGTGGGACAGCAGCAAGCAGAGACAATGGACCTATGCAGACAGCCAAGTTTCAGGATACTATCAAGATGGAATATTAGGTGTGTTCCTCCAAACTGTGCCTGGCCTCATTAGGGCAGTAGGGGAGGCTGTGGACAGACATGTTGGTGTTGGAATACAAAATTGATGGCTACCAGGAAGTATTGGCTGTTGCGGCAGATGGAGCAAAAGGTACTCAATGGCATGGTCCCTCACTGCAATGCAAGGTTATATATTTTCAGAACAAGGCCATTCATCAACTAGAAGATGGCCAAGTGGTCTGTCTGGTTTTACTTGCTGTTTGACCTTGGTACTGATGACCCAAATGAATAGCTTGTTGACTACTCAGAAAGCATTAAGAGCCTACGACGTGGGATAAATCCAGAGTCACATCTAGACTAGATCGGGCAAGGATTGTAGATTTCTTCCCCCAAAAGGGACAATAAGGTATAAAATGGTTAAAACAACCTGATATTTTTTGTATAATTTGTTGCCGTCTTTCTGAAATCCCAATTAGAAGTTGAATTTCGTTCTATTGCTCTTTAATTCTATAGGTTTCAAATATAGGTCTCTAAATTTTTAAGTGCAGGCTGTGGTTCTAACCTGCTATCTAGAAGGGCAAGGTTTCAAAATCAATGCATTTTTTTTCTGCCCTCTCATGTGCCGTTCAGTATCAGGAATATGTTCCACTAATTTACACCTAAATCACACCGGAGCTCTGTACCCATCAAGGGGTTAATCCTGTTTAAATGTCTCACACTTGTGCAGTGGCAAATTAGTAAACTAATGAGAAGTTGGTCCAACAAACACAGATATTTGCCCTTTACCAGAGTCAGCAAATACTCTGCTTTGTTTGTGTTACAGTTTTGAAGGTCAGTAATTATATACACTGCATTTACAAGGTTAGGGCCACCAATAAATTATCACAGTACATTTTCTTCTGCAATAGTTATTTCCACCCTTGTATATTGTACAATGTTACAGACATCTTGTCATGTCAGCTTTTTCAAGCAATAAGCTGTTGGATCATCTGTCTTAATACTAGGTGAAAAGCAGTTTAGTTAACAGACTGCACCTACTGTTTTTCTTTCCCACACCCAGCCATACCACTTCTGAGGTTTAATTGGAAAAATCTCAGTGAGTGATCAGTTGTACTTCTACAGACGTCAACTTTGGACGGACCATCAAGTCACAATGATGAGTATGATAAATATAAGAGTCTGAAAACCAATTTCTGGGTCACAATGCTTCTTACAAATTACATAAAAGACAACTCCAAATCTCATGGTTCACAGAACACTGAACATCAAGCCTCCAGATTTCACATGAGATTAGGTACAAGAGGATGTATGGGAATGAGATATGCAACTAGTGGATTGGTGTTGCAGCAACAACCTGGCACTCAACATCAGTAAGACAAAGGAACACGTACCAATCCTCAGAGGGATCAGAAGAGGAGAGAGTGAGCTGCTTCAAGTTCCTGGGTGTCAAGATCTCTGAGGATCTAACCTGATCTCAAAATATCAATGCAGTTATAAAGAAAGCAAGACAGCTGCTCTACTTCATTAAGAGTTCGAAGACATTTGCTATGTCAACAAATACACTCAAAAATTTCTATAGATGTACCGTGGAGAGCATTCTGACAAGCTGCATCACTGTCTGGTATGGGGGAGCTACTGCACAGGACCAAAAGAAGCTGCAGAGGGTTGTAAATTTAGTCAGCTCCATCTTGGGTACTAGCATACAAAGTGCCCAGGCATCTTTAGGGAGTGGTTTCTCAGAAAGGCAGCATCCATTATTAAGGACCTCCAGCACCTAAGGCATGTCTTTTTCTCATTGCTACCATCAGGTAGGAGGTACAGAAGCCTAAAGGCACACACTCAGCGATTCAGGAACAGGGTGATTGATAAGTTTGTGGCCTAAAGTAGAAGGAGGTGAGTTATTAACTTCAAACTTTCTGCATAATCAATCAAGAGTTGAACTGCACGTGCATGTAACGAGAGCTGTGTAAATCATCTCCTTGTACCTTAGGCCATGAACTTATCAATCACCCCTGCTGTGGACGCTTTCTGGAGGTCCAAGATCCGTATGCTCCACGACCGCTGGACTAAGTGTATAAATGTAGGAAGGGACTTTATGTTGAAAAATGTGCTAGATTTTCTAAAACTGACTCCTTCTACCTTAGGCCACGAACTTATCAATTACCCCTCGTATTTTTGTAGAGAAGGGAGTACTCAACACAGCAATGTCCAATTAACAGTATTAAAACGTTATTGGTACAAGGTTTCATTATTTGCAAATTTCCTGCCAAGTTTTCTTAATGAATATCCTTTCTAACGTACATCACTGGTTTTGTGGGAAGCAGAATTAAAGTAATAGCACTTACATACATAGAAATTGAGCTCCAAATAATTGCTGATCTCTTCCCTAAAGCATGAAGGATGGGGCAATCAGTAATAACTAGGACAAAAGGGTTCTTTACAAGCCTGCAGCAACCCAACACCAGTCTATCCCCTGACCAACTAATATGGGTGGGTTGAATTGAGAAATGGAAGGATAGACCTATATCTGTTAGAATTTAGAGGCGGGGAACATGTTTTAAATATACAAGATCCTGAGGGTCTTACCATGATTTATGTGGAGAATATGTACATTTCTCCTTGGAGAAACTTTTAGAACAAAAAAAAGTACCAGGTTGGCCATTTAAGACAAATGGAAAAAAAATTTTTGGATGGTCATGTGTCTTTGGAATCTCTTCTTCAGAAGGTGGTGGAAGCAGTCTTTGGAATTTTAAGTGGTTGACAGATTCTTGACAAAGGGGGAGAGAACACCAAAGGAGGAATATCATGTAAGGTTATAATCAGATTAGACATAATCCTATAACAGAGGTGGCTCATATCATCTACATTAGCTTCTAATTCTATATGGTACATGGCACAAATGCTAACACTCCCATTGAACCAACATAATTAGAAATGTTTTCTTTAAATTAGATCTTCTAATATGTAAAGATGTTAACATGCAAAGTTACTCTGCATTGCTGTACAAATTATAGATTTTAAAATAGAATTTATCTACAAGAGGCACAATTTTAAATGGCTGGCGATAACATTGAAATATGCACAACTTTTCAAAATATTAAAAACCAGTTGCAGGAAATACTCAGCAGGTTGGACAACATTGGTTTTGCAAGAAGCTTTTGCAAGACAGTGACCAGAACATTATCTAAGTCATTTTGCTTTGTTGTATTTTTACTTAAAGTTTCAAATATTTGCCGCATTTTGTTTCTGCGCACAATTCCAACATGGTTAGGGATACATTGGGTAGTTCTAATTGAGTGTAAGAATACATCATCTAAAAATCTACTAACACCTTTACTTTGAAAAGATTTACTTTGAGGCCCTTTTGGAAGCCTATAAGTCATCCTCAATTAGTGGAAATTCCCAAAAGTGATTAATTCACAAGTTGAGGGTGGCCAGTTTTGGATATTGAGCCAAAACTCAAATTCTGCAATTTACACTTACAACACCTGGGATTTTTAACTCCACCCCATTATAAGTGAAAGCTCCTTCAAAACCTACACAAGGTCACAATTTTTAATTCGACTGATGTAGCAAATGAAATCTGAATTTCTTAGGAAACAATATCCATTATCCCTGTGGGAGAGATTTTCTCATTTATGTTTCCAACACCTTTGCAGAATACCTTTAACCTCCAAAATCCCCCTGTTGTGTGTTTACAGCTACACTCAGACCTGCATCAATGCTGAGTAGCACCATACCATTTGGTACATCTGTCAGCATTTGAAAGTGACAAGTGCAGATACCCACATTGGTCCATCATGCATTCAGCCTCATTTAATTAGCATTGAAATAGTGGAAGTCACTTGCTCACAAGCAGTCCAATCTAAAAATCAAAGCTGACAGCACAAAGCATTAAAACCATCCGGTAACATTCAGCCCCCACATGGACAGTGAAAGAAACTGAACTTGACTTCAATTAATTTCATTCGAGCATCACTAATTGGTCCCAATTAAATCAAAAGTCTGCAAGTAAGTGTAATGGCTTCTTTGTAATGTTCACTGCTGAGGTAACGGTTTCTCCACAGCAGCAATGTTTGGGATATTGCTGGAGATAACAGGACTGTTAGCCAAATCGGGGATTGTTGTTTTGTCTTGTGTATCTGGAAAGACATTGTTTTCACAGTCTTTTGTCAAGGAGAGATGAAGAGGGAAGACGCATGTGGAGAATGCTGGGAGAACACCAGATGGAGTGGACTGGGATCTGAGGGTCCAAAGGTCAGTGACGTTCGGAGATCGATGGTGGAAGGATGAGCTTGAACTGGGACGTTGACTTTGACTTGGGCCCTTTTTTTGTTTTGCTTATTTTCATTACTAACTCTATATTCAGACTAAGATTCATAAAGTCTATCATATAATTGCATAAGGTGCACTGTCCGATATTTTGCATTGTGGGTTTGTATCTGGGGATACATTACACAGCTTCCACACAAACGTGATTACCCAGTTTGGCAGGGCTGAAGGCTGATTCCCCAGACGAACACGAGCTGGGCGAGCCCGAGGATTACATACTTTTGCATGAAATGATAGACGATAGTGCAGGAATCCATGAACTAAGGATGGAAACAAAGCTGAAACATTGAAAAAGTAACAGTAGTTTTAAATAGCAATGTTTCCACCCTCCTCCAATCTCTCTTCAGTTAATTTGTCTTCAGATGTCTAATAATCCAATGAAACTGTTGAGTAGTGACATCTAGAATACTGATCTTAAAAACCAAGCAACATATCCTCAGAGAGGATAATGTGCAGCATGAAAGGAAGTTTATGGTGGTGATGTTCTGTGCTCATTCCACTTGTCCTTTCACTCCAGCTGCTGGATTTATAGGTTTCAAGAATACAAGATGAGTTGTCACAGTATATTTTATGGATGATTCAGTGGAGATAATGCAACCTGCAGCCATAGTGCCTGAGGTGGAGGGAATGACAGCACGAAGTAGATTGGTGCTAATCAAATAGGTTACTTTGCACAATATCATTCATGTTGAAATATTCTCCATATGCCTCTACATTACTGACTTACACTCTATCGACTGTGGAACAAATATGAAGACAAATTATTTTCTCAAGATACCCAACTTCTGTCTCGCTCTCAAGCCAGCATAATTGTGTCTGGTCCCACTTAATTTCATGGCAATAGTGAAAGGTCAATATGGCATTTATACATCATTGCAATATTATCACCTATGTAACCCAACGCCACTTGGTGTAGCGTACTTTAAAAAAAATAACATTTGCCCAAAATACTGCTTCTCCTTTAAGCTTGATTAAAGCAAAAATAAATATGCCTTGCTCAACTTCAATCAACTCCCAAGACTCCAGAGGAAAATACTCACTGTTTCCAATATTTCTATCTGTGCACTTGTAATGCTACTGTGACACTGTAATTTCCTTTGGGATCAATAAAGTTGCTATCTACAAACACGAGAAATACTGCAGATTTTGGAAATCCAAAGCAACACACACAAAATGTTGAAGGAACTCAGCAGGTCAGACAACATCAATGGAAATGAATAAACAGTTGATGTTTTGGATTGAGATCCTTCTTCAGGACAGGAAAGGAAGGGGAAGATGCCAGAATAAAAAGGTGGGGGATGGAGGAAAAGGACTTGATAGATGAAGCTAGGTGGCTAGGAAAGGTTAAGGGCTGGAGAGGAAGGGATCTAATCGGAGAGAAGAATGGACCATAGGAGAAAGTAAAGGTGGAGGGACTCGGGAGGAGCGAAAGGCAGGTGAGAAGAGCTTCTCCCTTTGACAAGCCGTATTAACCGTTCTATGGAGTTTTAGATCTCACCCACTGAACAAATATAGGACAGGTCATATATTCATTCATTCTCTCCATAAGCCAGAATCACTCTTAAAGAAAGAAGATTGCACCATTCAGACACTTCCATCTTTGTATATTACAATAATAAACTTTCTTTTCATACATCTCCCAAGGTTTCTTCAGGGACAGAGTCAAGAAATGGTGCTATTGACAACTGCCAGTGTTTAAGCAAATAATCAGGAACTAGGCTTCAGTAGGATGCAAGAGCCGTATGTCACATTAGCGACAGACTGGCTCTTAAAACAGTAACAATATCATCTCCTTAAAGGCAAATCAAATGTCTTACTTTAATGATGACTAATTAAACAAATACTGATTAAAGTGGTAGAAATAGCCTCAAGCTTTTTGAAAGTGGAAATTAACATTCCAGTGACCACTCTTAATAACATTATTTCTGCTCTCTTACCTTGAAGCAGAGACTGCTGAGCGTTTTACCCAGAATATTTATATCACTTAACAAGCACAAATGGAGTAAAGCATACAGATGATGACAATGCACAAAAACAGACCCTTCCAGAACGTGCTAAAAGGCAACAATTGTCAGAAATATTTGCTAAGCATCAGCTGTGGCTTAGTGTGTGGGACTCTTGCCCAAGCAAGTTCAGATTCAGATTCAGTTTATTGTCATTTATAAACCACAAATACAATGCAGTTAAAAAATGAGACAACGTTCTCTGGAATGGGGCTCCAATTCCAGACTTGAATGTCGAAAAACTAGTACTGAGGGAATTCTGTACTGTGGGAGCTGCTGTTTTAAGGCAGGATGTTAAAATGAGCTCTCCTGGATCCAAAAAATCCATTTATCAAAAGTAGGGGAATAACCAACATTTTCACTTTGGCCTGATGACAAAAATTTCTTGCATATTTAAATATTCATGTGTGGGCAAAAAAAGTGTGGGGACAACTATTGGTAGAATATCAGATAGTGAAAATGAGGCATAAAAGGGCAAGATAGATCAACTGGTTGAGTGTTGCTGCAACAACCACCTTGCACTCAACATTAGTAAAACCAAGGAATTGATTGTGGGCTTCAGGAAGGGGAAGTCAAGGGAACACACACCAGCCCTCAGAGATCTGCAGTGTAAAGGGTGAGCAGTTTCAAGTTCTTGGGTGTTAACATCTTTGTGGATCTATCCTGGGTCCAACATACAAAGGTATGATGGTGGCTGTATTTCATTGGTAGTTTGAAGAGACTTAATATGTCACCAAAGACAGTACAGATGTACTGTGGAGAGAATTCTGAGTGGTTACATCACCATTTGGTATGGAGAAGACACAGATCAGTATCGGGAAAAAGAGACAGAAGTAGCAAACTCAGCCAGCTTCACCATGGGCACTAGCAGAGGACACCTTCAAAAGGCAAAGCCTCAATAAGGCAGAATCCATCATTTAGGACCCCCATCACCCAGGGCATGCTCCTTTCTCATTGCTATCAAGGTACAGCAACAGAAGCCCCAAGACAAACAATGCCTCAGCAACCGCTTCTTCCCCTCCCCCCACACCGCCATTAGATTTCTGAATGCGCAATGAACCCATGAACACCAACACATTTTTGCTCCTTATTACTATATTTCTTACTGTAATTTATAGATTTTTAATTTTTTTTACATATTGCAATGCACTGCTGATACAAAACATTTCACAATATATGCCAGCGATATTAAACCTGATTCTGAAATTAAATGCAGTCCAAGCATGATTGGAGTTATGATACAATTTTCAAATGCACAATTACATTTTGGCTTTTTGTTCAATTATCTTAGTTCTGGAAGACCAGCTAAGCAGAACTTGGGAAATCAGAGAACAGTAGAGAAATTAAACATTTTGTGAGTGCTCTTATTGAGCAAACTTTCAGAAATAAATGGATTTGACAATTCTGTTTTCTACATGTATAGATATTTAAACAAATTGATATTTGGCTTCTTGAACTAGGCAATAAAGCATTAACCCCATTCATAAAGAGATCTTGTGTGAGAAGGGCAAAGTAATTTAAAAAAGAGACAAGAGTCTGTACATGCTGGAAATCTGTGGCAACATACAAAATGCTGGTGGAACTCAGCCAGTCAGGCAGCATCTACGGAGGAAAAAGGACAGCTAACATTTTGGGTCAAACCCCTTAATCGGGACTCGGTTCCCAGGGTGTTAAAGGAGGTGACTATGGACAATATCTTTGACATTCATACAGATTGGACAGCTGTGATGGTGGTGGTGGTGGGGGGGGGGGGTTGCAGGATGATAAAACAGGTAAGCTTCAATTAAACTGGGTTCGTGGCAGGATTCAACCAGAAGAAGGATCGGGGGGTGGGGGGCACAATCATAGATCCCTCAAAATTGGCTCTCAGGTTGATAGGGTGGTTAAGACGACATATGGTGTACTGAACTTCGTTCAACTTCAAAGTTTATTGTCATTTAATTGTACACATTTATAACAATCAAGAAAATCTTCCTCCAGAACAAGATGCAAAACACAACACATAGAACAAAGTAATATTAATACAAACAAATAGACCATAGTTACAATGGTTTCCTCAAGGGAAATTTCTTTGAAGAAATCACAAGCAAGATAGACAAAGGAGAATCAGTTGATGTTGTATACTTGGATTTTCAGAACGTCTTTGATAAGGTGCCACATGAGGCTGCTTAACAAGCTATGAGCCCATAGTATTACAGGAAAGGTTCTAGCATAGATAAAGCAGTGTCTGATTGGCAGGAGGCAAAGTGTGTGAATAAAGGAAGCCTTTGCTGACTGGTTGTCAGTGACTAGGTGTTCCACGGGGATCTGTATTGGGACTACCGTAGATTCCGGACTACAGAGCGCACCTGATTAAAAGCCGCACGCTCTAATTTTAGAAAGAAAATCAATTTTGTACTTGTACAGGCCGCACCGGATTTTAAGCCGCAGGTGTCCCACGTTGTAATATGAGATATTTACACAGAAAAAAATTACATGTGAGGATTTTTTAACTTTTAATTAAATCCGTATGGTAACATAAACAAATACATATTGCAAATGCTTTTTTTCGAACAGTGCCTGTAACACATCTACTTTTAAATATACATACGTATCGGTAACACACAAATTATGTTGTGTATACTTTTTTACTGAACAGTGCACGAACAACATTCCAATATCTCCTAACGACTGGTAAAAAAAATATGTACTGCAGCCTACTAGGAAAAGTTATTGATCGCCTTCTTCATCTTCCTCCTGCGCACTAAAACCATCAAAGTCCTTCAGTGTCCGAATTGAACAACCTCAGGATCTCGTCACTCATTTCAGTCTCTTCGTTGTCGCTCTCACTTGAGCGCACGCAGTCCTCTTCATCACACAGCAGTCCAGCCTTTCGAAACCCGTTGGTGATGGTGGATGTTGTGACACGGCTCCACGCATTTAGGATCCACTGGCAGACTTGAGTTAAAGATGCTCTTCGCATGCGTCCTGTTTTGGTAAAGGATTTCTCGCCGCTCGTCATCCAAGCCTCCCACTCAACGCGCAGCGCCACTTTAAATGCCCGGTTCACGCTGATGTCCAGTCGCTGCAAATACTCCGTGGTGCCCCCAGGAATCACAGCTGGAGTTGAGTTTGTACTCTTGATGGCAGCTTTCACTGAACTTTCATTGTCAGCCGCTTAAAAATCACCATCGGTGGAAGCTTTAGTCCGGATGCTGTGCAGCTGAGAACACAAGTAAAATGCGTTCTCTCATGGCCACTTGTTTTCAGTGTGATGGACGAGTCACCTTTTTTTATTAACAGTCCGAGTGAGAGGCAGGTCAAACGTCAAAGGTACTTCATCCATATTTATGATATCATCTGGCCCGATGGAATTCTCCGCTATCTTTGTTTGAATGAATGTGCGGAAGTTAGCAAGTTTTTCCTCGTGGTCGGGAGGGAGCTGCTGACACAAAGTCGTGCGTACCCTGACGGACAGGCCTTTTCGTCTCATAAATCTAAAACACCACGATGGCCCACCTCTAAAATCTTCGATTTTCATTTTGGTGGCGATTGCTTTAGCCTTCAGTCTGATCTGCTCGGTGGAAACACCGCGGCTGCCTGCTCTCTGTGTGTTAACCCAGTCTTCAAGAAAGTTTTCAAGTTTGGGCCATCTGCTATGATTACCTCTGAAAGCTTTTGTCATCTTTTTGCATTGACTCAGTTCTTCACTCTGGCGTCTCCACCATCTCACCATCGATTCATTTATGCCAAGATTATGTGCGGCAGCTCGATTTCCTTCTTCAACCGCCAGATTGATCGCCTTTAACTTAAAAGCTGCATCATATGCTTTGCTTCGAGTGTTTTCCATGTTGATGAGGGTGAGTACAAATGACTGATTTACAATAATTTAATTGTGAAAGTGCGCTTGATTTATCGTACAATTTCATTGGACCTCTGTGAACTACTCATCAATTTTATTGGTCTACTGTTATGAGGCAAAATGTTTTTGGCGGCATGAAAAAAAAACATGCATTAGCCGCACCGTAGTATAGGCCGCAGTGTTCAAAGCGTGGGGAAAAAAGTAGCGGCTTATAGTCCGGAATTTACGGTAATTCTTTTTATGTCAATGATTTGGATGATGGAATTTTTGGCTTTGTGGGCAAATTTGCAGATGATATGAAGACAGGAGGAAGGCTGGTAGGGCTGAGGAAGCAGGGAGGCTGCAGAAGGACTTAGATTTAGAGAATGGGCAAATAAGTGGCAAATGGAATACAATGTCAGGAAGTGCTTGGTCATGCATTTTAGTAGAAAAAAAAATGAAAGTGTTAACTATTTTCTAAATGGAGAGAAGATACAAAAAACACTGAGGTGCAAAGGGACTTAGGAGTCCTTGTGCAAGGATCCCTAAAGGTTAATTTGCTGGTTGAGTCTGTGGTGAGGAAGGCAAATGTGATGTTAGCATTCATTTTAAGAGGACTACAAAATAAAGTAAGGGTGTAATGTTGAGGCCCCGCTTGGAGTATTATGAGCAGCTCTGGGCCCCTTGTCTTAGAAAGGATGTGCAAAGGAGCTTCATAAAATCCCAGGATTGAGTAGGGCTTGTCATATGAAAAGTGTTTGATGCCTCTGAACTCCTCTGTTTGATGCACCAGAACTCCGAAGAATGAGGAGTGATCTCATCGAAACTTATCGAATGGTAAAAGACCTTGATAGAGTGGACGTGGAGAGGAAGTTTCCTATGGTGGGAGATTCTAAGACCACAGCATCAGAATAGAGGGGCATCCTTTTGGAATGGAGATGAGAAGGAATTTCTCTAGCCGAGAGTGGTGAATCTGTGGAATTCTTTGCCACATGCAGCTATGGAAGCTAAGTCTTTGTGTATTTAAGGCAGAGGTTGATATATTCTTGATTGGGCAGGGCATGAAGAGATACAGGAAGAAGGCAGGAGATTGGGGCTGAGAGGAAAATTGGAATGGCGGAGCAGACTCGATGGCCTAATTCTGCTCCAATAATTAATGGTCTTATGGTTTATACTCTAAATTAGCAAATAATAAGGTGCATATACAACACAAGTTTAAAAAGCAGACACTATAATGCACTGGGGCTTCACATGTGGTAACAGCGAGGCAGGGAGTTCAATGCCCTAACAGACTAGGGGAGGGAACTCTTCCCCATTCTAACAGTTCTTGTCCTATGATGGTGGGGAGGGCGGGGGGGGGGGGGGGGTCAAGACATTGTTGGGCGGATGGAAGGGATTACTGACCATATGAAGGACCAGTGCAATGCTCCTGATAAATATCTCTATTGGGTGCAAGTGAAACCTAATGATCTTCTCGACAGTCCTCACGATCCTTTGTAAGGACTTGCAATTAGATGCTTTGCAATTCCTGCACCAGACAGTGATGCGGTTTATCATGACACTCTCAATCCCTCCGAAAAAACTGGTTAGAATAGTTGGGGGGAAGCATGTGTTACAAGGTTAGGTTCAGCGAGCTAGGGCGTTTTTCTTTGGTACAAATGGGAATGAGAGATGACTTGATGGATGTGTGAGATAAAAGGCAGAACAGATACGTGGTCCATATACACAAATCACTGCAATCCACGAGGGATCAGATTAGCTTTGTGCAGACAGCATAAAGGATATTAAGGCTTTCTTCCCTTACACCCAATGCACACCCACAAATAACTGGCCTATAAGTTTCCAACTGTTTTAACACACTAACATATTTCCAGTATGAATTTTGACAGTAGTGTAAATAACAACCTTTATTAAACAGCAGACAACCACTTGACACAAGTGGTCTGGAAACAAGGACTTATTTAAGAGATAAACTGGGTCAGACAATGTTAATGCCGAAGCCTAATGAAATAGAAATTTTAATTCAAAAAGAAAAAAATTTAAAAATTTACTTCTTGTATGTATAATTTGATTCAAAAACAGACAACAAGGAATTCGTAAGACAAAAATGGGAAACTGATTTGAATATTAAAATTGATGAAACAAGTTGGTCAAGACTATGCCTTGACAGTATGACAAATACAATAAATGTTCCACTTAGATTAGTACAATACAATTTTTTACATCAATTATATATTACACCACAAAAAATAAATAAAGAAATTGGTACTTTTTTTACACTCTACTTGGTCTTGTTTTAAAATTCAACCTTTTTGGATAAATTTAAGATTTTTACTGGGACAAATTATTGGAATACAACTTCCACATAACCCAATATTATTTTTATTAGGCGATATTGAAGGGATAATACCGAAACCTAAATTGAATAAATAACAGAAAAAAATTATAAAAATTGCATTGGCAGTAGCCAAAAAAGCTATTGCAGTTACTTGGAAATCAGATTCATACTTAACTATGGATCGTTGGAATAATGAAATATTTAGCTGCATTCTACTTGAAAAAATTACTTATAATTTAAGAAATTCATATATATTTTTGAAAATTTGGCTCCCTTATTTACAAAAGATAGGATTAAATATATAGGTCCTTCGAAAATAAAATTATTAGCTATTTGGGGAAAAAAATAAAGATATATACTAAAACTATTTTGAACTCCATGGAGCATGTGGGGATCTTCCAATATCCAGGCAATCTTTCTTTCTTCTTTCTTTCTTTTTTTAAGATAGGGATGTTGGGGGGTGGGGGGGGGGGAAGGCTGATATTAACTTTCATTATTATTCTATTCATTTTATGTAATTCTCTTAAAAAATTAATAAAAAATATATTTTTAAAAAAGTGGTCTGGAAACAGATCACAGTATTTTTGCACGATTCTTTCTTCAATCTGTTCATGAACAGAGATTAAGACACAGAAAATGCTGGAGGAACTCAGCAGGCCAGGCAGCATCTATGGGGAAAAAAAAGTACAATTGATATTTCGGGCCAAAACTTCCGCAGAACTGAAGAAAAAAGCTGAATTGAAGATTTGAAAGATGGGGGGAGGGGACAGAGAAATGCCAGGCGATAGGTGACACTCGGAGGGGGAAGGGGGGGGCACCAGAGGGAGGCAACAGGTGGGCAAGGAGATAACATGAGAGAAGGATAAAGAGATGGGAAATAGTGAGGGTGGGGGGGGGGGTGTACTACTGGAAGTCTGAGAAATCGATGTCCATGCCATCAGGTTGGAGGCTACCCAAATGGAATGCTGCTCCTTCAACAGTGTGGCCTTATCTCGACAGTGGAGGCAGCCATGGATGGACATGATGGAGTGGGAATGGAAAGTGAAATTAAGATGGGTGGCCACTGGGATCTCCCGTTTCTTCTGGCAGATGGAGCGCAGATGCTCAGTAAAGCGGTCTCCCAATCTATGCCGGGTCTCACCGATATACAGAAGACCACATGAGCACCGAACACAGTATATGACCCCCAACAGACTCACAGGTGAAGTGTCGCCTCACCTGGAAGAAGGTCAGGAGGCTGTGAACAGCCATAAGAAATGGTGTTGATGGCTCAACTTTTCACTTACTTAGGTGAAGAGACTAAGTCTCCTACTAAGCTAGGTGGCAGTGCATGTTGAGGAAAATGCAGATAGGCTTCATAAGGGATATTAAAAAAAAAGGCCATCACTAGTAACTTCAGTAACTAGTAACTTCTGAAGACAGTAATGATTCCAGCATCTCCAAGTACCCTGGTATGTCTTCCTATTTGAGGAAAAAACAGACAGGATAAACAAAGCAGAGTCAGTGGATGTTGTTTACTTAGACTTTCAGAAGGCGGTGTTTCGCACAGGTCAGTCTTGGGACTGACTCTTTTCACATTATACTTCATAGATGCAATTAATGGCTTTAAGCCAAGTTTGCAGACATTACAAAGATGGGGAGGAGCAGGAGTGTCGAAAAAGTAGGGAGTCTGCAGAAGGACTTGGACAGAGTAGGAGAACAAGCAATGAAGTGGCAGATGGAATATAGTGCACTTTGGTAGAAGTAGGCTTTTTTCTAAACTGGAGAAAAATTCAAAATCAGCGGTGCAAAGGAATTTCGAAGTCCTTGTGCAGTATTCTGTAAAAGTTAACTTTCAGGCTGTAGTAAGGCAGGCAAATGCAATGCTAGTGTTCATTTTGAAAGAACTATAATATAAGATCATCAGAATCAGGTTTAATATCACCTGCATATGAATCAAATTTGTTAATGTAGTGGCAGCAGTACAACCCAATTCCTGGTAATATACAAAAATAAGTAAACCAATCACAGTATATATATTAGTTAAATTAAACAGTTCAAAAACAGAAATAATATTTTAAAAAAGTGAGGTGGTGTTTATGGGTTCAATGTGCATTTAGGAATCAGATGACAGAGGGAAGAAGCTGTTCCTGAATCAGTGAGTGTGTGTCTTTAGGCTTCAGTACCTCCCTCCTGATGGTAACAATGGGAAGAGGGCATGTCCTGGGTGATGGGGGTCCTTATTAACGGACGCCGCCTGTCTGAGGCACCGCTCTGTGAAGATGTCTTGGACACTATGGAGGCGAGTATCTAGGATGGAGCTGAGTGATTTTAGAACTCTTTGTAGCTTCTGCTGATCCTGTGCAGTATCCCACCCCTCCCACCCCCCATACCAGACAGTGATGTAGTCTGACCGAATGCTCTTCACAGTGCATCTACAGAATTTTGAGAGTTTTAGGCAACAAAGCAAACCTCCTCAAACTCCGAATGAAATATAGCCACTGTTCTGCCTTTTTTATAACCCCTGCATCGATACTATGAAACCAGGTTAGATCCTCTCGATTCTCAGAAATGTTGACACCCAGGAACTTGAAACTGGCCACTCTCTCTACTTCTGATACCTCTTATGAGGATTGGTTCGTATTCCGTCATCATGCCCTTCCTTAAGTCCACAATCAGCCCTTTGGTCTTGCTGACATTGAGCAAGGATGTAATGCTGTAGTTCTAAGGCATTGGCCGAGACCAAGACTTTCTCTTTGCCCTGATGAGCTCACCCATGATCACTATCATAGACATGGAATCTTGGCTGTTGAAGCTGCAGATGGCTTTTTCAGAATTGAAGAAACCGTGTAGAATGTTTTCATCTCCTGTATATAGGATGCACTGGAGGTAGTTGGGAGTGCGGTTTCAAAACTTCACCAGATCAACTGTTGGTATGGCTTATGAAAAACAACTATTTTAATTCAGAATGACAGATGATCATTGAAATGTACAAAAATCATACAGGACTTATGAAGAGATGCAAAATTCATATTTCTCTTGACAAGAATGACTAGAAACAGGGGTCAGAATTTTAAAGGTGTCTGCCACTTAGTACACAAAGAAAATTCACAACACTTGGAATACAAAATCCAAGAGCTGTGCAGGCTCAGTGACTGAGTACAGTACAATTTCAATAATCTGACATTTGAAGCCTTTGATAGCACTTACTAATTCTCCATACTATGTTATTTCTATTAATATTCCAATAGTTTTAATTGTTATTTTGCACAGCATGATAAATTTTCCAATGAACTAGTTAAGTGGGAAGACAGCATAGGAACCAAGCCCTGGTAAGGTTCAAAAAAGTAGAGCACATCAAAAATAAATCAAGTCAGTAAGCCAGATGCAAAGAACACAAATTTCAAACCAGTTGGTCAGCAGATGATCAGAGTTTGTCAGTATATTCAATACTGATAGGTTTATAAATATAAAATAAAATTGGGATGAGTGCAGAAATGTATCATTGGTATCAATGACTGTACAGAACGACAAGCATGATAGGCTAAACAGCTTATTTGCTAGTTTCTTATCAAATATTCCCCATTTTAGAACAGGAAAACAAAACAGTGTGCATCTTAAGCAGTCATCTTCGCATTCAAAAGAAATGGATGATGTCAATTCTGTGTTATTCAAATGATCCCCCAGTTATGATCATCAACACAAGTCAGAACTCACTTTCAGAAGAGCATATTTATCAGTTAAATCCAAAGCATCTGAATTTTTTGCAGCTTCTCAAGTTCTGGAAACAAAATACAAGATCACAGACTTTACTGAGAAATTGAATAAGTATCAAAGGTGGAGTAATGCTGTGCTAGCAGCCCACTTCCTTTCATCAAACAGGATAACCAATTATAAACTTGAATTTTTAAATCTTTGAGGGCAGCCCGTATGATTTTATGAAGCACAATGTGAGTGTATAAATTCATCAATTAATTTATTTATTGAGATACAGCGCAGAATCGGCCCTTTCAGCCACACCATCCATCAACTCCTGATTTAACATGGGACAACCTACAATGACCAATTAACCTACCAGCCTGTAGGTCTTTGGACTGTGGGAGGAAACCCATGCAGTCATGGGGAGAATGCACAAACTCATTACAGAGAGCAGCAAGATGTTTGCTACAAGTAAGGGAAATCAAGTGAGAACAAACCTCTTGAATTTTCTTACCCTGGAGACCAACTGAATCGCCATTACATTGCCTATGGATACAGTGCACACATTTGAACATTAACTATTGCTAAACACACCTCTGATATTTACTTGGATCCAAGGCATCTCAGATAATCATCACATAAGCCACTCATTTGATTCACTGGGCAACATCAAGAAATGGCTGAAAGCAGTGTTTATGGAAAACATTATAGGAGCAGCCAATGTCCTGTCAAAAATACTAAACATCAGTACTCCAGAACAAGTTGCATCTCTAACTGAACTGTACCAGTACAGTGCATGCACCGAAAGATTAACCAGGTATCTAGCGTTCTCTTTTTAAAAAAAAAGGACCTTCCAGTTTGGCTAACATCACCCAGTTTTATCCCCTATAATCAATACCAAAGACCATATCAAGTAGCACATTTTTCATAACCCAAGCTGAGTGTTGGTGAGCACATTTCACCAGGATCAATCAGTTCTAAGCATCAAATACAGACCAAAGAACTGAATTACAGAGGAAGCAGTGATTAACTCTTGACAAAGTTGCGCCCGAGTGACAAAGTCATCTAGAGATGTTGCAAAACTAGGCTTCCAACATCAAAACAATCAAGACAGTTGTGATTCTTGGAGGGTTGTCTGAGTCCCAGGGCATCATGGCAGGTGGTTTCCCCAATTAGAGAACAACTGTCCTCCTATCCCTGATATGCAATGGGATTACCATCATTGAACTACCCTTCACTGAACTTCAGGGAGTCAGCAATGACCAGAAAATCTATGGAGATTGTTAGAAATGCTTGGTTACAAGGGGAAGGTCAAAAGCCAGATCTTAACCTTAAGTAGCTGTTAGGAGTCAGGGGTGTGAATAAACAGTCTCCATTTGCCTAGATCAGTGCAACTCTAAAATAGTCAAACACCATCCGGGGAAGTAGTCCACTTGATTCACCACACTAAACATTCCTTTTGATGACTGGTGCACGTTGCCTCAACTGCACCATAAAAGCTATTTACAATGCTCAAAGCCATCTCCAACAGCACCTGCCAACTTCTGCTGCCAAGAAGAACAGAACACCACCACCTGCAAATTCACTGCCTCCATAAAACCTCTCGCAATCCATATTTGGAGATGCTTCACCAAAGCACTATTGGATCCAAATTCTAGAACTCATTAACCAAACCCACTGCAGGAGCATCTTCACCACTACTAACCTTTCAAGTCCTATTAAGAATTGACAACAAATACTAGTGGATCCTGCATGTCCCACCTCCTGAAAAATAATTAAAAGCGATCACAAGATGCATGTTAAGCTTGGAATAGCTAGATGAAAGAGGAATGGCTACACATGCTGATGTGCCAGGGTACTCAATTATTCCTAGTGTCAGTACTTCATTTGCAGCTTGGAGAGTTCACTTACATCTGAAGAAAATCTTAAATACCTGCTGAGGATCTCTCCACATACTGCTATGTTGCCAACATGAACAACTTCAGATTTCTTATTAAATGTTACTCACTTAATAGGATAAATATTGTTTAACTCTAAAGAGAAGTTGTTTTAATTTCAAGTAGAGAAAATAACATTGCCAGCAATGGTCCTCAATCTTGGGATGTAACACTTAGTCAAGAGGAGGTGCACAGGGGGCTGATGCTTTATTAAGTTCAAATTAACAAAAAAGTGAAAAAATATACATGTCATACAAGTTGCTCTGGTAAAGGTGCACCCATGATTCCTAGGAATTCCCAACACCTTTTAAATATATGATCTCTACTATTCAGAAATTCAAAGGGAACAGAACCTTTCATTGGGCAATATCCCATTATAGGAAGATATCACATTGTATAGCAAAGCATTACACGAATGAGAGCAGCAAACTGCATTGGGAAGTGTTTAGAAAGGAGGAAAGAAAGTAGCTGTGAGCAAATTTTTTTTTGTGTATTGAATTCTGTCTTGGAACTGTATCTGTATCTGTTTTTAGATACAGGGCTAAAAGCAAATTTTAAATCCAAAAATTGTGCAAAAAATGCAAGCAGAGTAAATGACTGAAAACTAATAGCAGTTGTAATTGGACACTGTAATAAAGCTGAGAATTCATATTCAACAAACTTTGATGAGAGATTTTCACAAGAATTTATGCACAAGAAGTTATGAATATAGGAGGTAAGCTAGGAAGGGTTTAGGAGAGAATTACCCAAAAGTTTTCCAATTCACTGCATTTTAAGAACATGTTGCTCAGGAGATATTTCAAGTCAATGGAATAGCTGAAGATTTTATAAATCAAGGGAACAGAACAAGTTAAATTTAAGAGAGCAGAAACAAGGCTCTTGAAACTGTGAAAGGTAACAGTAGTCAATATAACAAAAACCATGTTAACATCAAAAAGAGGCTTACAACTGAGAAATAAAAACAAATATGCGAAGAGGACACTGGACAGGGAATGTCTTCAGATAGTGGATCGCTGGTGGTAGGGTGGAATACCAATAAACCCACCTGAAATTCTTTGGAAAGAGTTCAATCAGAACCTGTAATTTTAAAACACAGCAGAACCATCAAAATGCATTTTCCTGCATGAATTTTAACCGCACTACAGACTTCTAGTGGTTTAGTGACAAATTGCAAATTTTCAACCAAATTTTGCTTGTTCCAACACTCAACACTGCAGAAAAAAGTAATGTGTCTTATAAATTTCTAGCTGCAAACACTATTCTTTACAAAATTTACCTAAGTGCCTTAGTCTAGCAGGCAGCTTACATACATGCATAGGGTATACAGGTCGACCTTCACTAATCAGGCACCATTGGAACCTGAGGAGTGCTGGATTAGCGAAAATGCCGAATTACAGAGGGATCACATTAAGCAATAGCTAACTGCCTCATCATACCTTTAAAATATCATGTAGATCAGTACAAGTTAGCTAATAATGAAACAGAAATATTAAATGAGTAGCAAGTGAAATTTTAGTAAAGTAACATACTGTACAGGCACAGATAAAGGGTACAGGTAAATGTACAGGAATTAACTTATACAGCATCGTTGAGTACTTCTGCTTCTAAAGTGAGATGTTTAGTACACCTTCAGTCAAAGTTATATGTTGCAAGTATGGGGTTGTCAGGATTATCAACATCTTCATCTTGAAAAATGAGTGAAGCGTCAGGAACTGGTGCTGAAACTGGCACAACAGTTTCTTCAAAAGCTGTTGATGTTGGTGGCAGCACATCTGGGCAATCAGAAGCAGAAGTTGGGGAAAGGAGGTCTTCTATACGCCATATTTCACACGACCGCCAGGTGGCTGGGGATTCGGCACTGGGCTCTTCCTTCTTCACTTGCAGTTGCTGAGGGAATCCTCATCAGTTTATTTTCCTCCGCTTAGTAATATGCTTAAATTCAGCGGGTCGCCACGTCTGATCTGAGGTCGTAGGCAGAAGAGAACAGAGCGCTGGCCGGGTGACACCGGAGGGCAATGCGCGACTGCTGACAGGTGCCAATCAGCTGTGCCTCACGAAAATGATATTAATAAATGCATGAAAACAAGCAGGAATCACCTGACCGTGCTTACAAGAGCATACCAACACATGAACAGATCTAGCACAACTAAACAATGCACAGCAGATTGGTACGGTGGCCCAGGAAATTTGAAATTACAGTTGTGCAGAAAATTTTAAATCTGTGCCGGATTATCGAAGGAACCAGATTAAAGGTAGTCGGATTAGTGAAGGTTGACTGTACTTCCAAAGCAAAGGATTGCAACATCTTCTTATGCTGACATTTATAATTGAGAATGGCTAGGTAACATTTATACCCAAGCACAAATTAATGTTAAGATTAAAGCAGTGGTATATAGCATTTAGCCCGCCCAAGATGATAGCAATTAATTTAGTCTGCGTCAGTGTTGAGCTATTCATGCTTATTTTTTTCACATCCATAATAGCAAATTGTTTCACAAAATTTAGCATCAACTAGACCTTGTGTAAAGCAAAAGTTATACACCAAAATACAAACAGCACTCCCAGAAATGTTCTCAAACTTTTTACCATGAAAGGTATCAAAGACATGGAAATACATGTGAATATCCAACATCTAAAAATAATTTAAATACAAATCATTCTGTTAAAATTAAAGATATTTAACTATTATTAAGACAATACCAGGTGACATACAGTGCTTTGTTAACAAATACATTTAGCACATTTTTATCACAGACACTTACTCAAGAAAGGGAATCAGGATAACTGTTGGAATTATAGACCAATGAATCTTATTTCAGTGGTGGGCAAGTTTTTGGAGAGGATTCTTAGAGACAGGATTTATGAGTATTTGGAGAAGTATAGTCTGATTAAAGATAATTAGCATGACTTTGAGGGGCAGATCATGCCTCACAAGCCTGATTGAATTCTTTAAGAATGTGGCAAAGCACACTGAAGGTAGAACAGAGAATGTGGTGTATATGGATCGTAGTATGGCGGTTGACAAGATTCCCCACAGTAGCCTCATTCAGAAAGTCAGGAGGTATGGGATTCAGTTAAAATTGATGGGAGTGGATTCAGAATTAGCATGCCCACAGAAGCTGCCGCCTGAAGATTGCTGACCAGTGCTGTTCTGTAGGGATCTGTTCTGGGAACCCTGCTCTGTGACTTGACCCTGCTTTATAAATGACTTGGGTGAGGGAGTGGAAGGTGGGTTGCTAAGTTTGCAGATGATACAAAGGTTGGTAGATTTGTGGATAGTACGGATGGTTGTTGCAGGTTGCAACGGAACATTGACAGGATGCAGAACTGGGGCGAGAAATAGAAGATGAGAGTTCAAAATGGAAAGTGCGATGTGATTTGTTTTGGAAGGTCAAATTTGAAAGCAAAACACAGGGATAATGATAGTATTCTTGACAGTGTGGAGGAACAGAGGAATCTTGAGGTTAACGTCCACAGATCCCTCAACGATGCCACGCAGCAAGATGAGTTGGTCTTCATTAGGCTGAAGAGTTCGTGAGCCATGAGGTACAGTCACAGCTCAATAAAGCTCTGGATAGAACATGCATGGTTTCATGTATGTAACATGTACCAGCAAGGAAAGCCCCACACACCACCCTCCCCCAAAGGAGCATGAACTCGGCTGCATCTGATGAAGTCATGTAAAGATGCAGGGCCTGATAACATACCTGCTCAGGTGCTGTGCAGCCCAATTAAGAGGGGCTAAAAGACATCTTCAACATCTGTCTGAAACAGTCCACTGTCTCCATAAGCTTCAACACAGTCACCATCAAACCAGTGCTCAAGATGGTGACAATATCCTGCCTGAATGGCTACCATCCAGTGATACTGACCTCAACAATAATGAAGTGCGCAGCTGGTTATGTATCGCATTGAGTCCCATCTTCCTGCAACTTTGGACCTTCTCCAGTTCACGTCATTCAAATCTGTCCATTGATGCCATTTATCCACTTCAGCTCAGCATTTAATATGATCATCCTTCAAGAGCTGATGGGCAACAGTGCTCGTGTCTGAACAACTTCCTCTTTAACCAGATCTTGTAGTTCCTGACAGAAAGACCACAGTAGTCTGGTTTGGCAGCAACATCACTGCACGCTCAGCCCACTACTGATACATGACTGCACTGCTAGATCCAGTTCAAACTAAATCAGCAAGCTTGCTGATGACACAACAGTGGCTGGCCTCATCAAGGTAGAGTGACTGGTAGAATAGTGCAAGAACAACTTGAGTCTTTGGACAAGACCAAAAAGATAATTGTGGACTTTAGGAAGGTCAGGCTGACCATTCCTCACTGCACACAAACAGCTCCCCATAAAGTATTAGAAGCACAACATTTTCATGAATGCATACAATTAACGATGCAATCTGGTCTCTCAATACTACCTTTTAGTCAAGAAATCATAACACTGCACCCACTTCCTGAGGATATTGAGCAAGTAAGGCTTCACCCCCCCAACCCCCACCATTCTAATTATTTTTTTCCAGAGGCTTTGAGTGTCCTGAACAGCTGCATCACCGTCTGGTATGGAGAGTGCAAGGCATCTGGTTGCAAGCCCCTACCAAGGATTGAGAGATTGCTGAAAGGGTCATCTTTTTTTGACCGATTGAGACTTTTATCAGGAAACGTTGTCAATGATCCCTCCTAGCCAACAAAAAGATCAGTATATTGCAATGGACAATGCAGCACTATGGGTCTACTTGAAATTTGTACTTTTCCTATACAATCAATCCAGCAGCAGGGCCAATTCAGAATGTTAGCCATAAGGGGCTCTTGAGGCATTCGAGAACTTCCACTAATTTATTAATCTGCTCCTCCCCACAAATCTTGTGCACTGCTGATTGAAACAGTGTTGGGAAACCCACCATTCACTTGTACCAATATCACCACTGGCTTGAGAGCCATTCGAGCATAAGTTCACTCAGTACACTAATGGCATGGGCTTACAATCAAAACTGCTGAGTACTTTAGAACAAAGCTGGTCACTTCAAAGGATTACAAAATTAAGGAAGCAAAATTAGTTTCCTTTTGTAAATTAGAGGAAATATTTAGAATTTTTCTTTACCTTCACAGTGCATCACAAAGACCACTTCCCATTGCCAGCATAGGGCTAATTTCATTTCAGAATTGAGCAAGATAACTGGTTATCAGTTCCTTAACATTGCTGGAAAACAATACACTTAGCTCTCCGTTCAGCACCACCTCACTCAATGCTCAAAATGATCAAAACTGGGAAGAGGAAAACTACAAAATTTGCAAGCTTCCAGCTATGTCTTATTTATGAATATTCTGCGATATGCATTACCACATCCATAGGGACAGCATCCTAGCAGCTATGATAGCTCAAAAGTCATAACTAGAAATGCAACTGCGGTAGTTTATAAAACTGATCTCAATGCAAATGATAGTTCCTAGGCACTTGATAGGAAGGTTATCATTCAAGACTGTCAGATTACATAACTCACTCAATGATGACCTTCAAGGAGAGATGAGTCATACAAGCCACAAATCACCTTCCATTTGATTAAGGGGTGAATGAAGAAATTCTGCCTCATCAATCTTATATTTCATTATATATATCTATCAGTGGCCACTTTATCAGATACACCTGCTCATTAATGCAAATATCTAACCAGCCAATCACGAAACACCAACTTGGTGCATAAAAGCATGGTCAAGTAGTTCATTTGCTGTTTAGACCAAACATCAAAATGGGGAAGAAGTGTGATCTAATTGACTTTGACTGTGGAATACTGTTGGTGCCAAATGGAGTGGTTTGAGTATCTCAGTTTCTCAGCTGATATCCTGGAATTTTCATGCATGACAGTCTCTAGAGTTTACAGAGAATGGTGTGAAAATCTAAACAAAAATCCAGCGGGGGGCAATTCTGTGGGTAAAAATGATGGAGAGGGCAGAGGAGAATGGCCAGGCTGTTCCAAGCTAACAAGAGTGCAAAAGTAACTTAAATAACCACACTCTACAACAGTAGTGTGCAGAAGAGCATCTCTGGACGCACTACGTGTCGATGATTGACGTGGATGAGCTACAGCAGCAGAAGTTCATGAACATACACTTCCTACACCTCCTGTAACTAATGAAGTAGCCATGGAATCGCATCAATGAAAGGGTAATTTCTTCAAATTTCCAATGGGAAGGCTGATAATGGATGTGCTAGGTTTACTGAACATATGGAGCCAACAGACGAGAGAACATAATCAACTAGCTGCTTGGTCACTCTGTTGGGAGACTGATTTACCCACAGCTGTTCACAATATCCAATTAAGGTGCGAAGTGTGATGTTACAAATCTGAGTAGCAGTTAAAGTTGTGAGTGGATGCAGAGAGGATTCAAGATGCTATAGACAGTCAGCAAGGTCTTGGTATTATGAAAACTACAGTCAATTTGGATATAAGAAGCTAAAAATGCTCTGCTTTTCCAAGGGTGTTCATGGATATGGGAATCCAAGAATACTGAAAGTTAATGTGCAAGTACAATAAATAACCCTGGAAAACACAGATTTTGCTTCCTGAATACTTTTGGGTGTACCTTATGGATTTTGAAGTGCTAATCCTGAAAATCACCATGAATTTTCCCTATCATGTAATATTTTTTGGAAATCACCTACACTTGTTATTTCAATTCATATTTCAAGTCAAAATAACTGATGTCAATTTTAAGGAAGGCATTTTTGCTAGTCCACAAATCAAACAGGTCAATGACAGGCAATTTGAAGAACTTCTAGTGGGACCAGAGAAAATCACATGAAAGGCATTAAGGACATATGGGTGAAATAAAGGAAAGTCGCATTGAGGTAAAGATCGGGCATAAACAGTGGAGCATTTGCAAAGTGTCAAATAGCTTCTAGCTAGTTTCTGATGCTGACATTGAAACCAAAGACTATGAATGGTTGGAGACAGCACAAGTGCAAAGGGATGAATGGTCTCCTTTCATACCATACACAGCAGATTATCACAGGCTTGGTATGGTCTGTAAAAGCCATCATTGTTCCTTGAACATATATAATTCCACACACATACACTGGTTGCAGGAAAATGGAAGCTTCCTTGGATAATAAGAACTGTGTCAAGGCACAACTGCGACTGCAAACGCCACAGCACAGAGCACAATAAGCAGAGGATTAAAACTAAGCTTTCATTGTTGGCAACAAAACTGAAGCCTTAATACTTACACTGCTTTAAAAGAATCACTTCCCAATGCACATCCTGGCCCTTGGGAATATAAATGTACATTAAAATAATTAAAAATTCTGTTAATTTATAAAAAGTCACACCATTATCTATAACAAACAGCACTGCCAGAGCTCAGCTCTTTCAATCTATTCCAGGCCAGCTACATTTAAATACAGACTAAAAAGACCCTTCCTAGACTAGAAGTAGGCAAGCAAGCATTAAATCACTGTAGACAAAATATTTCATTATCTCTGTACAGGATATGGGTGTTGCTGTCAAGACTCCATTTGTATCATCCATGCCTTGATCATGAGATCATAAGTCAATTTCTTGAACTGCTCTCTCAAGTAATTTTTGGCTATACAAATTGATGTGAGAGCAGCACAGTAAATCCAACTGCTGTGGAAGTCTACCTGCTCATTTGTGCAAACTGAATTTGTTATCCAAAACGTTTACAGATTTCTATAGTACAGGTGGCTCCTGTTTTTCGAACGTTCACTTTATGACAGCTCACTGTTACAAAAGACCTACATTAGTACCTGTTTTCGCTAACCAAAGAGGATTTTCGCTTTTACGAGAAAAAGACACCGGCTCTTTACGTGTGTTTACCCCAAGAAAGACTACCATGACTGTGAAGCCTTGTGCAGGCAGTTGTGTGCGCATACGCGTACGTGCGTTTTTTTTCCTCTCCAAATCGATTTTGGCTCACTGTCTCCCAATTCTGATAAGTGAAACTACACTGTACATACAATATTTCTACTTTATATAGGCTGTGTATTATTCCTGCTTTTACTATATGTTTGTGTTATTTTAGGTTTTATGTGTTATTTGATATGATTTGGTAGGTTATTTTTTGGGTCTGGGAACGCTCAAAAATTTCTCCCATATAAATAAATGGTAATTGCTTCTTCACTTTACGACATTTCGGCTTACAAACGGTTTCAAAGAAATGTTCTACCTTCGGACAGTGGGGGAAACCTGTACAGATACACAGTGGAGTGCATCACAGCATGGTATGGAAACACCAATGCAAAGGAATGGAGAGGTCAACAAGAAGTGATGGATAAGATTACAACCAATAGCTGGGGAAGTGATGATTCCCCCCCCCCCCCACAAGAGACTGTTTAAGGTAACTTATTTTTATTCTTTCTTACTTTGCTTTCAACATTTGTACATTTTTGCACATAATGCTACTGTGACACTGTAATTTCTTTTGGAATCGATAAAGTATCTATCAGCTTTTCATCAGTGGGCATATTTACAAGGAGAATTACAACAAGAAAGCAGTTTCCATCAAGCAGGGCATGCCTTCTTCTCACAACCGCCAACAGGAAGAGATAATGGATCCTTAGGTTCCACACCACCAGTTCGGAAAGTTATTACCCTACCACCAGGAGGCTTCAGAACCAGCGTGGATAGCTTCACTCACATCAATGCTGAAATGACCCCACAACCTGTAGACTCATTTTCGAGGTCTCCACAAGTATTATTTATTTATTTTATTTGCATGATTTGTCTTTTGAAGATTAAATGCTTGTTAATCTTTGTCTAGTTTAGTTTTTTCATAAATTCCATTGCATTTCTTTATTTTCCTGACAATGCCCATAACAAAATGAATCTCAAGGTGGTATATGATGACATATACACACTTTAATAACAAATTTACTTTGATGCTTGACTTTATTGATGTCCAGTGTAGAAAATTGTTTCAAAATGTTAGTCACTGAGGCTAAAAGGAAGCTGGTTCCGACTCCAACAAGCCAATGTAAATTTCAGTGATTTCCCAGCTCTCAGGTTGCAAATCTGTGCACTGAACCTTTGCTCGTCAAAACCTGGTCAAGCTTAGCAGATCCTATTAAAACAAATAAATATTAGTTGCTGGGAGGACTAGTAGTTTTAATTCCCATCTAATTTATTTCAGTGTTTTCTTGCTGAAAATAATTTGAATGTCCTAAGCATTATAGAATGTTAGTGGAAGTATTCATCAACATTGAATAGCCCAATAACAATGACTGTTATGGCAGCTCATGAATCCAGAGCCTCCAGTGGCCATCAAAAGCACTCGCAATGTAGCTGCCTGCCTCTCCTCATCTGGATCACGCCCTGCCATTCGATGAGCTCCCAGTACATGGCCCTACTGGAAAAATCATGGATGTGCAGCACACGTCCAACAGTCTCAGAGCATTAGCAGAACTACAAATTTATTCTCCCAAAATCATCATTACATTATGGGGAGGGTAACTAGACACAAATTGGATGATTGGTTCTTCATTTGCAGTAAAACATTTGTACAATCCTGAACAGGTTGTGAAAGAAATTAAAATTAATTTTTTCACTGGTAACATGGATGGGTCTCAATTATCTCTCCACTCAACGTGACCATGTAGACTCAAAACATGACTTAATTCCATGGTTACATTGAAAGAGAATTTTCTAACAATAAAAACCCAAACAACTTTCTTGCTTTCCTACTGAGAGTTTCTGAAAAGAAAGTTCTGAAATTAAGCTTCGATCTTTCTCTGCAACTCCACTAATTTCTTTTAGGGAATTGGTGCTGCTGTTTTAGAATAATGTTAATCCAAAGACTATTTTCTTTGTATATAACATTCTTAATTCAATAAAAAAAAAACCTTACCACTTTAGCAAATGTATTACCAGTACTTTATCCGATTATACCAATCAGCCAACCTTGGAAAGATAAAGTTTTGGATTGCATTTACGTTTCAGCTAATAACATGCACATATACTATATATACATTAGAAAAATTACAATTATTTTAAAACATTGGAGTTTCAACTAATAATGTTTAACCTCTGAACATTTCATTACATTTAAATGTTTCAGTAAGACGAGGGCAAGATTGTGTTATTACGATACTGTGCAGAATGAACTGGCAAATTGAAAATTACCACAAAAGACTTCACTTGATTAGTCAATGAAAATTCCTCCATACAGCTTGAATTGCTAAAGTTTGGAGCTTTTCTTTTCTTCCATCAACTCCATGATGACCACATGACAATTCTGGTTAAGGTCAGAATACAGATGTCAAACATTTGCTCAGTCAGAGCTGAAAATAAAAAGCTAATTCTCTATATGCTTCTGGGCTCACTGCTCACAGCTTCTTTCCTTGGTCCAAAAAGATTAAGGTCCCTATATCCACCATTCTGGTTGTGCAGTCAAATTCCAATAATCTTTTGTCTCGCAACTGGAGATGTTTCCTGCACTCTCCCGAAGCTTCCAGAGTTTATTGGAAAATTTATTATAACACTGTAAATCTAAAAATGAAACCAACTGAAAGCTTGCTGAGGTATTATTAGGAATAATAGGAAATAGTTTGGAAAATCCACCAGTCCGGCAAAAGTCCCAAAAATGCTGGAGACAGTTTAACTGCATAGAGCTGTTGCCACTAGCAGATGCAGAAATTGAACAGCTCTTTTGAAATGTTTAAATCCCTCCAAAACACACCCTCCACATCTCTAATCTCTTCAGCTGACAACAGTCCAGCTCCTGTCCATTTCTCAACACTGGTTCTACCATCACAGGCCTTCTTTCATTTGACAAGGCTCTGCAATTTCCCCCATAAATCCCTCTACCACTTTCCTTCACTATGCATCTCCTGAACCTTAATGCTTAGTTTCAAAAAGGGCTTCAGTTAGGAAATTTGAGAGATTCATGCTATATAACTGCCTATCACTATCTGTGTTCAAACACTGTAATGGGTCTACCCCAGACCCAAACAATAATGTAACAAAAAACACTTGAAAGCTCCGAGAGTCTCCAGTTTCTCCAAAAGCAACATCTCAAATTAATCAAAGTGAATCCCAAAATAACGGGAAATCTATCAAATTTCCATTTAATTGATGTTATCTGCTTCCTCCATCTCTCCAGGCTACCTGTACATAAACTGACAACTCTTACAGAAATATTATTTCCAAAATTAATCTCTATTTCCCTAGCCATATGCCATCCTCAACTGAAGCACAAACATAATCTTCTATTTGCCCTATTTATGACAAATAAAGCAATGTGTACCTGTTGATAAATCCTTGAGGAATGTAATCGCCACTTTACTTCTCCCTACGTACTGGAAGAGAGGTTAAGGACTATATAATACAGATGTTAGCAAGGCAAATAAACTGGAACATCTCCTCTTCCCTAAATATTCTGCTGTATCCTCATTTTGGCTGCATGAGGCTCCAGAATGTCTCCTGCCAACAACAGCAATCTCCCACAGTATACATGATATCTCACCTCATTATACAAACACACAGCATAACACTTCAGCCAACTCTGCCTATCCATCACATCACTCACAAGTCCTTACCCATCAAATCAATACGAGTTTTGTCAGGACTATTTAGTATGAAAGCTCATGAATGGTTTAGTATTAATATAAACTAAAGTCTTTAATTTCAGAGGAAATTGATATTGACTACATCAATGCCACAAAGGAGTGAAGATTATTTTAAGGAAATTTATAAAACTCAGAAGGGAAAGCATTCCAATGGTTGAAGTCACAATGCAACAAGATGCAAACACCAATCTACACAATTAAAAGGCATTGAACGAAGACATTTTACCTTTGCTGGCCACTTCATTTAAAAACTACATGGCCACCATTGACAAACTGGAAAAATAATGCAGTTACATGAGCAGGTCAAAGGCTGGCCTCCACGGTAAGCAACTTATTTCCCAACTCAAAGTCACATCACCATCTACAAGTTAGGTGAGACAACGCTTAACCATTTGTCTGGATGAATGCACTCAATTAGTGCGACACATTCAGGACCAACACAAAATGCTGAAGGAACTCAGCAAGTCAGGACGCATCAATGGAAGGGCATAAACAATTGACATTCGGGCCAAAACATCAACTGTTTATTCCCCTCCGTGGATGCTGCCTGGCTTTCTGAGTTTGTGTGTGTTGCTCAAGATTTTTACCATCTGTAGAATCCCTTGGGTTTGTGACTTTTAGAGCAAAGCTGTGGGCTTGATTGCTTCCCTCAGCTAACACCTTAAACATTCATTCTTTACCCGGCTCACTGGGGTTTTAGTGTATATCATCTATAAAATGCACTGCAGTTAATTACCTTGCTATTATTAAAGTATTTCCCAAATTTATGGCTTCTAGCACAAAAGCATACCTCCACAAACGGTTTTCCTCCATGTTACATCATCCTGACTTGGACACAGATTACTGTTCTTCCCATCTCTAATTTCAAATCTCGAAACTCCCTATTCAACAAAACTACAGATAGTTTCACCTAAAGAACTACAGCAATTCAAAGTAGGACACACACACAGTGCTAGAGAAACTCAGCAGGACAGGCAGCACCTATGGGAATGGATAAACAGCTGACATTCCGAGCTGAGATCCTTAATTGGTATTATGGCGGCAATAGATGGAAAGGTAAATGTTCGGAGAAGAGATAATTGGAAAGGAGTGGGGTACTCCATGGGAGAAAGGTAAAGAGGAGGGGCACCAGGGAGAGGCGATAGGCAGGCGAGAAGAGGTAAAGGGTGGCCAGAATGGGGAAGCGAAGAGAGAAGGGGGAGTTCCAACTGGAGAGTGACCTCATGGTGGCAGAACAAAAGGACATGGACTAACATGTTGGAACAGGAATTGGAATGAAAATGGTTGATCACGCCATCAAGTTGGAGGCACCTCAACGGAATACAAGGTGTTGCTCCTTTCAGGCTATCAGGCTGGAGCAGTTCAAAGCTCCTCTCTGCCATCTTCCCATGGGCAGTCAACAATCAGATACAACTTCTGGTCTTTCCAATAACATTTATATTCAATAGAAATAACCAAATAAGAAAGAATCCTGGGAGACTGAACTTCAAAGTAAGAACCGATATTTACATGAAATTCAGCAGTCTTACCAGTACTGCACCCAAAATGCTGCTACAAATTACTTTGGCAAAGTACTTTAAATACCCAATGATCAAAGCCCCATGATCAGTGAGTCCTGGAGAAGTCAGAGGACAGATGTCTTCCAGTCTGAGGCAAAGACTGATGGTGGTGATCTGTCTTGGCGTTGGGAGGCTGGTCTGTGCACAGGTGGGTGGGTGGGAAAAGGGCATGCTTTACTGTTATTTTGTTGTTGCTGCTGCTTGTGTTGTCTAGCTGAACACTGTGGGCATGCTATGTTGACAAAGGAAAGTGTGATGACACCTGCAGGCTGCCCCAAATACATCCTTAAGTCATGTTGGTTATTAATGCAAACGACACATTTCACCATACGCTTCATTGTACAAGGGATAAATAAATCTGAATCTACATATCAACCTCAGACTGGATTAGAGACAGCACGTTTAGATGGGGAAGGAGAGAACAGGGCCACTCCCTACATCCCACACCCAGTGATCCGGAAGTCTCTGGACAGTCAGCAGCTGACACAATGTTCCTGTCAGGAATTAAGGGGACAATCGGAAGTATGTAGTAGAGTGTGAGTCATGTACGAAAGGTCACAGGAAGCAGAAATAAGAAACCACGAGGACTCTCATTGAATGCAAACACAGTAATATTGTGGATAAGTCAGGTGGGGGGAGGCAAGCTGCTGTTGCTCCCTTGTTGGATGAGACTGGGGAGAAAGAAGAGTCTGCTGTAGCTCCCCAAAGCTTTTCTACTGAAGAAAGGCAGACTTCCTTCATGTGGCTCATGGAGAATAAAGTACATGAATAAAGTCAACCAAAGCACAGCACTATACAGGAGTTCAAACACAAGAGTACTGGTTGAAGTGTCCAGTGATGGTACAAAATCCACGCCCATTGGAACTTGCAAGTCTCAAAGTAGTATCTGTGAACCACATGACAGCAGTCTGGCTATGAATGGTGACTTACGCTGCACAACTAAAAGGCATAACACTGGGAAGAGAAAATGACAGCTTCATTTGAACATTGGTGCATTTCTTTTAAAAAACTCAGTCTCATTGTTAAATAGCAGAACAACTAACATTGTAATTTGGACGAGTAACTCATATTACTGGATAAGTTCACAAATATAGAACAGATTTACAACTTAGATCCCATCATCCTGATCTGTTCAGCACAGACTAGATCCAAATACTGAGCTGAAGACCACACTATTAATGTCTGTATATATTGTTATAATCACCAATATCCTCGGCAAAGTAAATTTCAAGATTCTGACCAGCTAGTGTGGGAGAATGGCACTTTAAATCTCATTCACCAACAATTTTACATCGGGATAAACAATAAAACGAAAAGGCCAGCTTTCTGGAGTTAATTAAATTTGGAGTCCGTCCTGCTGTTTGCACTGCAGCTCACAGTCGACTTCCTTGTGCAGGCTGCTGCTCTTCTGATTCCCACTCATTATCACTCTCAAGTCCCTCTTGTCTGGGACAGGCTCTGCAACCCTACCCTCCACCCCTTTCTCTGGCCAAGGCCTGCTCTTCTTTGATCTACACATGCAAGTACATCAACAGCTTTTCTTATTGGTTCTTTTTAGTCATTTAGAATTTTAATTTTATTCACAGACAGCATAATGACAAGCCTTTCCAGCTCAAGTAGTTTGCACTGCCCAACCCGTATATCCTTGGAAAATTGGGGGTGGGGGGGAGAAGAGGGGAACCAAATTACCTGGGGAAACCTACGCAGTCATGAAGATAACGTACAAACTTCTTACAGACAGCAATGGAACTGAACCTGCATCACTGGTGCCATAATAGCATTGTGCTATCTGCTGCCCTGTTACTGTCTTAACTTTAGTGCTTGCAGTACCCATGAAATAATTCAAATCCTGACCAGCGTCCTCATACATTCTCCTTCAAAGCACTAATCTCCGTTACTCCCCCACTTAATAAATTCTCCATATCCATCATAACTCTGTATCCTCTCATTTCCCATTACTTCCAACACAAAGCAAGACTATGTCCATGGCTGAGAATATTACTTCAATGAAGTTGAGGAGAGGAGAGGGGATGAACAGAATTCCCAGACTGAAGGATTTTAATATTCAACATGTTTAGGTTGTTTCACCTAGTAGTAACACTGGTTAGAAACAAAGTCCTAATTCATCTACAAGGAGTCTGTGGAATGCGTAGGTTTTTTCCGAGTGCTTCAGTTTCCTTCCAAAGGGAGGAAAAAATTGTCCCGTGATTAGGCTAGGTTTAAACTGGAGTTTGCTGGGCAGCATGGCTGAAAGATCCAGAATGGCCTATTCCGCACTGCATTTCAACACAAATAAATAAATCTGAAATTCCTCAGCTCCATATTTCTGCAGAGCAGAGTCCCAAAATTTGGCCAATTTTTAATATCTCAGTCACCAACTAAGGTTGTCTGTTATTGCTTCCTGCTGGTGTGAGACATGTCCACAAAATAGTTGCATGTCAACAGTACATTCCAAATACACTTCACTATGAAAGTATGGTACTATAAAAAGCACGCAGAACAAACCAATGGAATTAAGAACATGGGACCACATTAAATGGAGGGATAATACAGAACACAGGAAACTTTAATGATCTGACAGTGGACTCTTAGGAGTAGTATTCAACACATTAAAGACTAGATTGGATAGGTGAATGAAGGGATAGACAAACCAATGGGTAAATAAGCTTAGGTCTATTTGCTCATGTGGTGAGTGAAAAGCAACAGGAACTGGCTTGGTTTGTTTCACTTCCTTTATTTAGGTTCTTTTGCTCATTGTTGCAGGGAGAAACCAAAACTGCTTCCTGCAGTGATTTCATAAGCTCTCTATAGAGCATGAGAGCTTTAAGATCCTGTTCTACTCAACATATGGGCATTAACTGACATATACTATGGAAGAAAAATATCTGATTAAAGGAGGCAAGATGAAGATCAGGGGATTAATAGTTATAGCTGCACGTTACAAATGAATCCCCAGGATGTCAAACAATGCTGCTACACAGTTTGCATTTTATGTCACTGTTCCGTCACACTAAATCAATTTTATCCAATATTATAATTCCAACCACAATGTAAATAGATCACAGCATCATCAGCTTACAAGAGGCATCCAATTGGTGAGCTTTAATCAGCAAGCTAAAAAGCCTGCCTGTAAACTAATGGCAATAAAAACCCAAGGCTCAGTTGTCCAACAGAACTCTTTCAAGTTAAGCAAGAATACAGCAGCAAATTAGGAATTCTATAATTTTAATACTACACCGTGATCTTACAGAGCAAAGCAGAAATTCTCCAGAAGATACATTTACTTTTAACTTGATCAACATAAACTAATGGTGCTTCCAGAATTGAGCAAGTCATTTACTACTCAATGTGGCGACTTTGTTTTCTCTACAGTGACAAATGTCCATACGTTTCTTCATGAGTCACTCAGTTTGCAGTCGAGTTAGTTTTTGCTGCTCTTCTCAGTATCCTAATCATAATGTATGAACAAAACAGTAAAAAAACACACCAAACACTGAACAAACTGAGGTCAGGTAAAATGTGTAGAAGAGAAACAGCAAACAATTCAGCTCTGATGAGAGATTGCCAAACTGAAACATTGCCTTCCCCCACTTCTCTGCAGATGCCTGACTAGTTAATTATTTTTTTGCCTATTTTATTATATTCTCAACTTCTGCAATTTCTTTTTTGTTTTTAAGAACATCTGCAGCTCAAGATATTGCCAAGTTATCAGGGCATTCTGCCTTCAGACTTGGCTGCCCAAATAGTAAATCTCAAAATCATCAGCTTCAAACACTGAGTGCAGAAATGAAATCACAAGTCCCCCATTACGTGATTTACCCAAATGGGTTACCTACCTCTGATAACCCAATTTCATAATACTACATTCTTTACAGTTGTGAATTACAATTCCTACCTGAGCAATGAAAATCACAACTGGTCTACTAAATCCTCTGGTTTACCCAAATCAGCACGGAAGATTGACAGGAGAACGAATCATCCAAGAATCCTAGTCCTTTATATAAAAATGGTCCCAACATTAGTTGGGTGATCACTCAATGTTAAACACTGCAAATGCCGTTTTAACATGGAGTCTGTCTACTGAGTTCACCTCTAAACATCCAACTCATGACAAAAGACCAATGGGAAACACCACAGAGGCCAGTCACAAATCAGGACTGGCACATCCAGAACAATCAACTCTAAATGTACAGTACAAATTAAAACTTTGCAATGCACTGAGTTTGATACATCAGTGCATTGAAAACCAGCAGACATCATCACAAACAAGAGAACCTGTAAATGCTGGAAATCCATGCAACACACACAAAATGCTGGAGGAACTCAGCAGGTCAGACAGTATTTTTGGAAAAAGTACAGTCAATGTCTCGTGCCTAGACCCTTCACTTGAATGAGTCTGGCCATTCTTCTCTGATCTCTCTCGTTAACAAGGTAAAAACCCACAGACCTGCCACTCACTTTTTTTTTTGTTATGGCACCATTCTCTGTAAACTCCATAGAGACTTGTGTTGTCAAAATCCAGCACCAACAATAATTCCATGGTAAAGGTCATTCAACCCATTTCTTCCAAATTCTGATGCTTGGTCTCAACAACAATTGAACATTGTGACCATGTCCTCATGCATTTATGCATTGAGTTGCTACTACATGATTGGCTGATTAAATATTTGCATTAACCAGCAGCTATACAGGTGTAACTGCTAAAGTGGTCACTTAGCTTATGTTCTATTAACAAAACTTGATTTGCAAAAATTACAAGCAGGTCCACAAGCGCTCACCGCAAAAAGTTAGCTGTGGTTTAAACACAATATGGCTTGAAAGCACTACCTACCAGCAGTGTAAGTGCAATGTGTTCTGCCATCCATGAAGTTAAAAAACAGTCCAATGCAACTAAAACTGTACAACCAAGTGCTAGAATGGTACATAAATCACATTTAATATGGCATGATCTTCATTTAAAAGTGCTTTCCTCTTGGAGAGAAGAACATCTCTCCAGGGCAAAACTGCATTTTGAAATAATATTTAATTATGTACTAAATTCTAGAACTACAGAAAATAAACCATTTTTATTACATGACCCTTGGAAATTGCATTCTGGAGATGACCATGATTTTAGCTTCAATAGCACACACAGAGTCAAAGAACTGCAGCCAACTATGGTTGTTAAAACTATAACACAAGCAGAGAACTGGTATTACATGTTATCACGTGTTGGGTCCAAGCCACATGGCTTCCATTATAGCACTCTTTTGCAAGAAAGGAGAACCCCAAAGATCTCCTGTAAAAATCTCGTCTAATCTCCCAAAAACAAACAGCAGAGAAACATGGGATCATGTCTGAGAATAGAATTATCACAAGGAAAAACAGACAAGATGAGGTTCTTGCTTATTCATGATTTAGGTCCCAATCTAGTCGACAAGATAAATAAGCTTGCAGATAATACTAAGAAAATGGCTTCACGATTGGCTTTGGATCACAGAAGGATATAAATGGTCTGGTCATTTGGGCAGAAAGGTTGCAAATTATTTATTTTAATACCCAAGTGAGATATTATGTACTTAAGCAAATGAAATAAAACAAGAGAGATGAGAGAGTCCTTTGAACTGTATGACCATAATGGGGAACACAGCACAGCATGCAGTAAAGGAACTCAGAGCTTTGCTTCATTAGTTAAGTAAAGAACAGAGTAATGCTGGGATTGTACACAGCTCGAGCAAGCTTGCAGCTGGAATAATGCATATCCACTCCTGGACACCACCTTTTAGGAAAGGTGTTATTAAACTAAAGGAAAGTGATATACAAATAATGCAGCCAGCTCTGAGGAAAAAGCTGCAATGTCAAAAGTTTATTTGGAACAGAGACTGAGGAAAGCCAATCTGGTACGAAAAAATTATGAAAGGCAGAGAGGAAAATAAATCGGGAAGCCCCAAATGCCTTGGAAGAATCAGAAGTCTGGGGCATGGATTTAAAATTCAATTTACATATTCAGTGGCCACTTTATTAGGTACACATTAACATCTGATTGTTAATGCAAGTATCTAATCAGACAATCACGTGGCAGCAATTCAATGCATTAAAGCATGCAGACACAGTCAAGAGGTTCAGTTGGTGTTCAGACCAGACATCAAAAATAGGGAAGAAATGTGATTTAAATGACTTTGACTATGGAATGATTGTTGGTGCCAGATGGGGTGGTTTGAATATCTCAAACTGTTGATTTCCTGGGATTTTCATGCACAACAGTCTCTAGCATTTACAGAGAAAGGTGTGAAAAACAAATAAACATCAAGTGAATGGCAGTTTTGTGGGTGAGAACAGAACGGTCAAATGGGCCCAAGCTGACTGTAATTCAAATTATCATGTTTTATAACTGTGAAGTGCTGAACAACACCTCTGAACACACATGTCAAATTTTGAAGTGGTTGAGCTACAGCAGCAGAAGACCACGAACATACATTCAGTAGCCACTTTATCAGGTACAGGAGGTACGTGATAATGTGGCCAATGAGTATAGAAAGATGCAAAGGAAGAGTTTATTTTAAACCCAGAGACTGGCAAGTGTCTGGAGCTTACTATTCAAAAGGATTACAGAAGCAGAAGCCCTCATGACATTTAATAAACACTTGCATACAAATGACTGCAAGCTGGAGGTGCTGCTGGAAGGTTAGAGTGCTCTTCTTCTGAATAACTCAGACACGATGCATTGAAAGATAACATGGTAGAGTCTTTGAAGTTAGTGAAAGGGTTCGATGGTAGAGAAAATTACTTTATATCTGGAAGACAGCAAATAAAATTAGAAAATTATAAGACAGTCAATTAAGAAATTTGTTAGCCAGCAGAAAAAGAACATGGAACTCACAGCAACAAACTACTCAATGTAATGGTCTAAGTTACATTCCACATCTGCTTGTTTTATTCCTCCCTGTTTCACCTATTTGCCCCTCAGCAGTATTACCAGATGTTCCTTATACACACCGTGGAAGCAAGTTTCAAAATTTAGTCACAAGAAATGGAGAAGTCAACATGCGGCACAAATTGGAGGAAGATCATGGGTACTATTCATCTGTGTGGGCTACTTTTGACTTCCCATATAGTAGACACAACAGTTCTGGGCAGTACTGTAGAAAGTCATCATAGAGAGCTGCACTTCGCAGATGGTACATACCATAGCTTGTTCACACCAATGACGGAGGTAGTGAATAATTAATTAACCTGAAGCAATCGTAGCAATAAGCAAGAAGCCCTAATGACAGCTCGATAGCATTGTTGACAACCTCGTTGATGAATGACACCGAGGCATTTGCCCCATTTGTAAATAGCACAGGTGGTAGGAATCTTCCACAACTGCCTTTACGCTCATATTACACCTAAACAATTTGGCTGAAGGCAGGCTAGTTCTGGGCAGACATCCCTTAGCTCAATGCTCTTGGGATCCCTTTGTTATATCAAGTATTCCACTTCACTTGCAGTGAATTGATTTACCCAAGGACTGGCTTCTGTCACATCAGAAGCTAATGCTTTGGCTCTGCTTTCAGTAATTACATCGTCAAGACGCATACCTTAGTAGAGCCTACTGCTCCAGTTAAGCTTAATTATCACCACCATTTAAAACTGAATGTGATGGGATGTTGGTGAAGGGATAGCTTGTGATTGATGCCACTTATCATGGTTGCTGTTTCTGGAGAGACAACTATGCTGAGCACCCAACCGAGACAAAATGCTGCAAGTGACTCAGTAAGAGATCCAGCATCACTTGGGAGAGGAATACAAGTCAACATTTTGGATGTTGGACCTTTCAATACAATGGGAATGTGAGAAAATAAGCAAGCTGCAGAGAGAGGAAAAGGGAGAGAGAACTGAGGGAGATGTGTCAGATAGGATGCAGAAAAGCATAAACTGCAAGAGAGTTTCAGCACATCAGCTGTACAAAGAGAAAATGCAATAACTTGAAAGGATTCCTTTCAATATCAAGTTCCATGGCTTCAACATATCTACACAGAAGATGAGATGTGATTACTCCAGCTTACATTTGAATACCCAAGAATGCTTTAACTAGCCGATAGCAGAGAGTGGAAATGGACAGAGAATTGAATTAGAGCAGTTTCCCAACCAGGGGTCCACAGGATTACAAAAGGTCGGGATACCCTGGACCTGAGATGAAACTCAGAGGCATTCTGAAAAGCAATTACCCAACCTGCACTCGGTCTCTGCAACTGAGCTGGAACAGCTGAATCACTGGAACAATTGCTCAATTTCCAAAACCTTGAAAGGGAGAAGAGCAAATTGCATATCCTGCTGATGCATGAGAGGTGTTGAGGAAAGAGGAGTGATTGGTGAAGAAGACACAGTTGACCTGGAAGTCTTTGAAATGCAGAGAGAGGGAGATCTGTAAGGTGGGGAAATCCTCGAAAGGGCAATCCTCTAATTAAGGAAGCTGTTGGGATGCCAGACAAGGAACCCTACCCGTGTTTGAATTGGAAGAGAGCCAAGCACAGATGTGCAGCAGATATGAAAGAAATGCTAACACTCCTCTATTTTAAACGACTGGCCCCATATTGTAACTCTGGCAAAGGGACTGGATTAGGGGAGCCAGGACAGGATGAGTTTGGCAGAGCAAGTAACAACAGTACTGCCATGTCTTTCAACAGCACACAGACAATACTTCATCCCTCACTGGTCACTCCTACAATGGCATTAGAGGCAGATTCATCTGCAAATCACTCAACCTGCATTTGGTCTCTCCAAATGAATATGCGGATTGAACTGTACTGTTTCTCACTGGCTAGTGATAGCACTCAACGTAGTTTCCCTAACCCTGTTTAACATGATACACTGAAACTTGATAGGTCTATGACCAATGCTGAGGACCCTCACACACGTCAATCCTCGCTGCAGATCACTGCACCATCTTTAGTAAGCCCAACAAGCCAATGGGAGGGCAACAGAAAATGCTGAGTGACTTTGCCAGGTTGTTATGCAACTCATCCGTTGGACCGCACTCCTAATTGAGCCACATTTCCAAGTGTTGATAGGATTTAGCAGCATTGCTTTGTGTGACAACTTTGACGACACCAGGCAATCTGTCCTGTCTCAATGGCATTACTGGTTTATTTGCAACTGAGTGACACTACAAACATCAATCAAAAATCCAGTACATTGCTGCTGGACAATCTGTGCATCACCAAGGTCACCAGACTCCTTCCCTGAAGGACACTAATGAACCAGATGGGTTTTTATGACAATCTGGCTCTTCCATGGCAGCATTCCAAAAAGAGCAGTGCATCACCTCTACTTTCCTAGAAGTTTGCACAGATTCGGCATCATCCAAAACTTTGATGAACTCCTATAGATGCACAGTGGAGAGTATAATGACTGGTTGCATCACAGCCTGACATCGGAACACCAATGCTCTTGAACAGAAAAACTTACAAAAAGTAATGGATAGAAGCCAGTCCACCACAGGTCAAGCCCTCCCCACCAAAGGCCATGCTCACTTCTTGCTTCTGCCATCTGGAAAGAGGTACAAGAGCCTCAAGTCCCACAGCACTAGGTTCAGTAACAGTTATTATCGCCAGACGATAAATTCACTCAAAACAATTATTAAATGATTCCACAAAACATGGACTCACTCTTTAAAATTCTACAAATCACGTTTTTGCTATTATATTGACTTTGACCATCAAAACATGGAGGAACCATCACAAACTCCTGCAACCCCTGATGATCCTGTGATCTCACTCCAAGGCTCACCCACAAGTATCCCTCAGGAGTTTGAAACCACAAAAAGCATCCGGCCCAGGCGGGGTACCTGGCCAAGTCCTAAGGACCTATGCTGATCAACTGGCTGGAGTGTTCACTAAAATCTTGAACCTCTCACTTTGGCAGTCTGCTTCAATACACTTCACTTATACCAGTGCCTAAGAACGTGGTAACCTGCCTCAATGTCTATCGTCCAGTAAAAGTAAAATCCATTGTGAACAAGTATTTTGAGAGGTTGAGATGATGTAACACATTAACTCCTGCCTGACAAGCGACTTGGATCTGCTCCAATATGCCTACTAGCACAATGAGGCCAAGAGCAGATACCATCTCATTGGCTCTTCACACAACCCTGGAACGTCTGGACAGCAAAGATACATGCATCGGGATACTCGTCGACTACAGCTTGGCATTCAATACCATCACCCCCTCAAAACTAATTATTGAGCTTCAAGACCTTGCCCTCAATACATCATTACGCAATTGGAACCACAATTTCTTCACTTGCAGACTCCAGTCAGTTGGGATTTACAATAACATCTTCACAATATCACTCAGTACTGGTGCACAAGGCTGTGTGCTTAGCACACTGCTCTACTCGCTTTACATTTATGACTGTGTGGCTAAGCACAGCTTCAATGTCCCATTTAAGTTTGCTGACAACAGTAACTGACATTGGCTGAATCAAAGGTGGTGACAATTCAGCAGATAGGAAGATGATCAGAAATCTGGCTGAGTGGTGCCACAACAACCTCTCACTCAATGTCAGCAAGATCAAGGAGCTGATTATTCACTTGAGGAGGAGGAAACCAGAGGTTCAGGAGTCAGTCCTCATCTGAGGATCAGAGGACGACAGCATCAGCAACTTTAACTTCCTCGGTGTTATCATTTCAGACAATTACTAAGAAAGCACATCAGTGCCTCTACCTCCTTAGGAGCTTGCAAAGATTCGTCATGACACCTAAAACTCTGATAAACTTACACAGATGTGTGGTGGAGAGTATAATGACTGGCTACATCACAGCCTGATACAGAAACACCAATATACTTGAACAGAAAATCCTACAAAATGTAGTGGATACGGCCTAGTCCATCATGGGTAAAGCCCTCCCCACATTGAACACATCTAAACAGACAGTTGTCATAGGAAAGCAACATCCATCATCAGGCCTCCCACCACCCAGGTTATCCTCCCTTCCCGCTACTGCCATCAAGGTGGCAGTACAGGAGCCTCAGAACTCACACCACCAGGTTCAGGACCAATTATTACGTCCCAACCATCAGGCTCTTGAACCAAAGGGATAACTTCACTCAAATCCACTTATTCCATCACTGGAAGGTTCATACAACCCGTAGACTCACTTTCAAGGACTCTTCATTTCATGTTCTCCGCATTTATCGCTTATTTACTATCATTTTTAATTTAATACTTGCACAGTCCGTTGTCTTTTGAACATTGTTTGAATGCCCAGCTGCTATGATCTTTCATTAATAACCATTCTATTATGAATTTATTGAGTTTGCCCACAAGCAAATGAATCTCAGGGCTGCATATAGTAACATTTACATATTTTGATAATAAATTTACTTTACTATTTTCATTTTCTTGTATTTGCAGTTTGTCATCTTTTTGCATTGGTTGTTTGTCGTGCGCGATTGCTCATCGATTCTATCGTGTCGCTTTGTATCTACTGTGAATGCCCGCAAGATAATGAATCTCAGGGCAGTGCACGGTGAAATGGGTGTACTGATAATAAACTACCAGAATAAAAAGTTTTAATTAATTGATTTAACTGACTGAATGTGCTTCAACTCAATTGCTAATTCAGCCCTGAGCCCTGTGGGGGCCATGGCCAAATGCTCTCCCAGCACCAGTGGGCCAACTCCAGACAAACTCCATATCCAACCACTGACCCAATGAACTGGTGAAGTGCTGCCACGTCAGTGTGGTTAATACAAAGGAGTGGGAAATCATCTCTTTCGGACAGCAATCCTCTAAGAAATAGCACATACCATCAGAGTGAACTCTTGCAGTATTCACCTCCCAATTTCATAGCATATGCCGAAGGCTCTGAAATTGCAGATCTAATGATAAATGACAGATCCTAACTGTTATCTTTGTCCTCTCACCTCCAATATAATTTCATACGATGTCCACTTTTGATGAAGACACATTTGTCATGTTGCATATTCCACTCTCAGGATAATCTATTACTCAGATGGGCAGATAGTGGACTTACCTAAAAAAAACCCACCTCTGATCACTTGCCAACTCATGCTGGGGCCCATTATTGGTCAGTAACGCTGCCCGGGTGGTAAACTACCTCCTACACCTCCCCATACTGGGGCCACAGTTAGTGGTCAGTGACACTGTCAGTGGTACACCCTCCAAGTTCCTCTCTCCCTTCATCTTCGCCCTTAGCTTCTGAGTTACGTCACCCAATGCTGGTCTGAACAGGTCACCATGTTTCACCCCACTAACCTGTACAATTAAATCAGCACCCCTCTTTCTCACAGTTACCCCTTCATATTCTGCCTCGTCTCTAGACCAGGGAAACTTGGACTCACCTAGTGAGTTCAACCTGTTGCCAGAGACATGGACTTCTTTGGTCTCCGGACACAAATCGAAACTCCGACCCAAACTGTTCTCCTGGACCGTATCAGCCAAGGACGCAAACCTGCTGCTGCACACGAGAGCCTCGCCGCCAGCAGGCCGGATCATCCTACTGTTCACCTCCAGCAGGGAGGTCACTCCGTCCGCATCGGATCGCTTCAGAGACTCCACAGGCTGCGGCACCTTGGCCGGAGCCGGATTTCGCGATGACACCGGGAGAGAATCATCGTCACTGTCAAACCCAAATGGGTCCTCTGGCAAGTGGTCTTCAACCCTCTGCCGCTTGGGCTGTTCCACTGGCTCTGCTTTCACATTCGGTCTCTTCTGGCCCAGCTGAGCCTTAAAGGTGGTCTCGCCCCATTTCGTGCTGATTTTCGCTCGCTTACCAGAGAACACCTCGTCAAATTTCGAATTGCCAGTGCTCCCCTTCTTACTGTAGGTTTTCCCATATCTTGATGTCATGTTGGCACTTCTTTCATATTCCCTGTAACAGAATACAAAGAGAAATCAGGAGGCTGCTTCATCTGTCCTTCACTGCCAGGCCCACGCAGGCACACGCCCATCTCAAGTGACTGCTCGTGGTTGTGATGTTTCCCCTTTAAGTTCAAATGACAACAATCATTTGAACAAAGGTGAACGAACGCAAATGGTTGAATGAAACATTTATTCTACTCTCCTCCAGCCCAAAAGTCAAACAAATCTGGAACCCCACTGCACCCTTTCTATTTCACCCACAGAAGTGTTGCTGGGACTGGAGAGAGGACATCGACTGAAAATAACTGAACTCGGACGGGTGGATCTTTACAGCTTGCCAGTGGACTTGAAGGCAAGGCACAGAAAGTTATCACTCAACAAACTGGAATTATAAGAGACGCAGGGCTGACTTCAGATGATGTTCACAATGCCACAAATACTACACTGATAAATAATAGCCCAACGTAGAGTAAAAAATGAGTTCAGAGAACAAGGCAATCCTCAATATGGCAAAATCACACGTACACGGCGAGACAAGGAAGATCCAGCCAGCAGCACACGTACACGGTAAAGCAAGGAAGATCCAGCCAGCAGCACACGTACACGGCGAGGCAAGGAAGATCCAGCCAGCAGCACACGTACACGGCGAGGCAAGGAAGATCCAGCCAGCAGCACACGTACACGGCGAGACAAGGAAGATCCAGCCAGCAGCTCACGTACACGGCAAAGCAAGGAAGATCCAGCCAGCAGCACACGTACACGGCGAGACAAGGAAGATCCAGCCAGCAGCACACGTACACGGCGAGACAAGGAAGATCCAGCCAGCAGCTCACGTACACGGCGAGACAAGGAAGATCCAGCCAGCAGCACACGTACACGGCAAAGCAAGGAAGATCCAGCCAGCAGCACTCGTACACGACGAGGCAAGGAAGATCCAGCCAGCAGCACACGTACACGGCGAGGCAAGGAAGATCCAGCCAGCAGCTCACGTACACGGCAAAGCAAGGAAGATCCAGCCAGCAGCACACGTTCACGGTGAGTCAAGGAAGGTCCAGGCAGCAGCACACGTACACGGCAAAGCAAGGAAGATCCAGCCAGCAGCACTCGTACACGACGAGGCAAGGAAGATCCAGCCAGCAGCACACGTACACGGCGAGGCAAGGAAGATCCAGCCAGCAGCTCACGTACACGGCAAAGCAAGGAAGATCCAGCCAGCAGCACACGTTCACGGTGAGTCAAGGAAGGTCCAGGCAGCAGCACACGTACACGGCGAGACAAGGAAGATCCAGCCAGCAGCACTCGTACACGGTGAGACAAGGAAGATCCAGCCAGCAGCACACGTACACGGCAAAGCAAGGAAGATCCAGCCAGCAGCACACGTACACGGCGAGACAAGGAAGATCCAGCCAGCAGCACACGTACACGGCGAGACAAGGAAGATCCAGCCAGCAGCACACGTACACGGCAAAGCAAGGAAGATCCAGCCAGCAGCACACGTACACGGTGAGACAAGGAAGATCCAGCCAGCAGCACACGTACACGGCAAAGCAAGGAAGATCCAGCCAGCAGCACACGTACACGGCGAGACAAGGAAGGTCCAGGCAGCAGCACACGTACACGGTAAAGCAAGGAAGATCCAGCCAGCAGCACACGTACACGGCGAGACAAGGAAGATCCAGCCAGCAGCACTCGTACACGACGAGACAAGGAAGATCCAGCCAGCAGCACTCGTACACGACGAGGCAAGGAAGATCCAGCCAGCAGCACACGTACACGGTGAGACAAGGAAGATCCAGCCAGCAGCACACGTACACGGCAAAGCAAGGAAGATCCAGCCAGCAGCACACGTACACGGCGAGACAAGGAAGGTCCAGGCAGCAGCACACGTACACGGTAAAGCAAGGAAGATCCAGCCAGCAGCACTCGTACACGGCGAGACAAGGAAGATCCAGCCAGCAGCACTCGTACACGGCGAGACAAGGAAGATCCAGCCAGCAGCACACGTACACGGCAAAGCAAGGAAGATCCAGCCAGCAGCACACGTACACGGCAAAGCAAGGAAGATCCAGCCAGCAGCACACGTACACGACGAGGCAAGGAAGATCCAGCCAGCAGCACACGTACACGGCGAGACAAGGAAGATCCAGCCAGCAGCACACGTACACGGCAAAGCAAGGAAGATCCAGCCAGCAGCACACGTACACGGCGAGACAAGGAAGATCCAGCCAGCAGCACACGTACACGGCGAGACAAGGAAGATCCAGCCAGCAGCACACGTACACGGCGAGACAAGGAAGATCCAGCCAGCAGCACACGTACACGGCGAGACAAGGAAGATCCAGCCAGCAGCACACGTACACGGCGAGACAAGGAAGATCCAGCCAGCAGCACACGTACACGGCAAAGCAAGGAAGATCCAGCCAGCAGCACACGTACACGGTGAGACAAGGAAGATCCAGCCAGCAGCACACGTACACGGCAAAGATGATAGCAGGGCTCAGTAGTTTTGCGTTTGTTTAACACTGAAGACCATGAGAACCAGAATGCGCAGCTCTTGAGTCTTCTAAACAATAACTAGGCTACTTACTGTTCAAGATGTGAATTTAGAATGTCTAGTTGTTGACCTTTAGCTTGCCCTTTAACACCTATAAGCCAGACTCCCTCAACACAAGACAGAGTATGAATGAGGCACCTCCAATCAATGCTGCCACTCTCACTGGCTCCTTAGATTGCAGTCACTGCAATGATTCCACATCCCTGATGCTTGAGTAAGACAAGAACATGGGTCCCTTACCACCGAATCAAGAGCAATGAGTGACTATCGTAATGATCCTGACATACACATCACATAGTTTAACCCACAGTGGCACTATTTGTATAACTTTAATAATTACACTGGCGCATTAACAACATCGGAACGTAGCTACCACCAAATCATGTATCAAACCAAAAATGGAATCACTGCAAGGGCAACGAAGAATTCCCACAGCTATATTTTGGCAGACTCCAAAGGCACAAAGAACTTTGCTTCCCCTAAATACTACTTCCAAGTTTTGTCAAAAGCAAGTATATTTTCTCCCCATGACCAGGTAAATATTAAAACAAAACTCATCATGCTTATACCATAATTGGCAACTTTGGCCCCTGAACTTCAACTGCTGTTTAGTCAGTCACCTATAAATCACACCTGCCGACCCCTGTGCCAAATGTGAGGAGACTGAAGAAAACAGACTGCTGGTGGAACTGGCAGCATCTGTGGTGGAAATTGGACTTCCAAACTGAGACCCTTCAACTGGGAACTACGACTGATCTCAGCACAGGAAGTTTCACAGGGTTCCCCAGGCTGCGGCTGGAAGGGACTGACAGTGGACTTCTTGTGCAAAAGACACTTGTTTCCACTTTTGAACGTCCCTACCCCCGGCTCATAATCCTCCGGTCAAGAGCAATTACGTGCGTGGGCAAAGCAACTATAAAACTCACGCAAAAGCTTCAGAGGGGAGCAAGGAGAGCGCCGGGGTGCATCTTCGTAACACAAAGTACAGACTCGGTCCAATACAAAGGCATCAGGGAACGGCGGAGTAGGCGGCAGCGCAGAGGGACGGAGACAGGGTATCACCGGGTCTCTGGGTGAAGAGAGGCCGGGACCCTCACCTCTCCTGTCCGGTGTGAGGGTGGGGGAAAAGAGGGATAACGCGCCCACCCGGGTTTTACTGCGGCCGGATGGTGAATTAGATCCACAGACGGGTCTACCCCTGCCTCTGAGTACGGCAACACTGTAACCGAGGCCCCGGCGGCCGGAGATTGGGGCCCGGAGCCGCCCGACCTCCCGTCACCTCTTCGCCCCCACCAAGCCAGTCCTCCGACAGTCTGCTCCCCACAGCCACCGCCACCAGCCGGTCGCTGCCCTTAAGCCCGGCGCCCAGGCCACCACTCACCGCCGTCCCCCGGTTCTGTATGAAACGCCGGCCCGGGGCCTCACTGCTCCGCTCGGGCCTAACAGAAAAAACACCTCACCGCCATAACCGCCCGGTCACCTGACCGCAGCCGCCCCAATCCACGACGCCTTTACTCACCCCACGCCACCAGGCTCTGTGAGCCGCGCCAATTGGTTAAAAGCTCCGCGTCGTTGAGCCAATCCCTTCCCGCCTATCGCAAAATGCCGCGCAACGGACCGCGCTGCTTCCCGGGACTTGTAGTGCATGCATTTGAAAGATCGACATAGCAAAACCATAAAGGAACAAGCTCTGCACCAGCAGGAGATCAGTGAACAGTAAAAGTAAGAAAAATTAATAAATTGTTGCGACTGACCGCGCAAAGGTTGCTGGAAGCTGTAGGCTAACACGAGATGAATATACTTCCGATTCGGCTCTTGCCCTCACGGGAAAAAGCCGTCAGACATTTCCACCAATGGCAGAGCAGCAGTTTGCACGTGGTTGGTATCCGCCTCCGGGCCGCTCTCGCAATGTCTTCCGGGAGTTGTAGTGCAGCCGTAAGGGAGTCACATGAAAAACAGGATCACCCTGGGAATTGTAGTCCGGAAGTAGATAGATCACGTGGAGAGTTGGTGCCGTCAGAGACACTTAGCACGTGTTAGTTACACTTGTGGGATTGCTCACAAGTGCCCGACAGAGAAGTTGTTATACAGACAGAACCTACAATGTGCATATAATTGCATAAATATTGGTGTCTCTCAAGGCTAATCTCCAGATCCAGATCCATAGCCCCAGTACCAGTGAAGAGTCTCAATTTAAAATGTCGACTATTTATTTCCCATGGCCCTTCCCATCTACCTATCAACTCCCCCACCTTTCCCCTCACCAACATTCACCTTTCACCCACCAGCTCTTGAGTCACCTACCCCTCATCTCTTTGTATCGGCCACCTCCACTCTACCTTTCAGTGCAGATGAGGGATCATGCCCTCCACAGATGCTGCCTGACCCCCTGAGTATCCCTGGTGTTTTTTGTAATTGTTTTCACCTCTCTCGGGTGGGAGACCAGTCAAAGTCATTGTGGAGTTTGTTGTCACACACAGAAGTACAGTTGCATTGAAGAACTTCTAGTTTAAGGTAGCGCTGGTGAAGCCCTGTGACGACTTTCTGGAAGCAAACAAAACTACTAACTGCTCCATTAACCACACTTTTTCAGGAAAACGATCTCTGCAATCAATACGCTGTAACCCCTTTTGGAACTGAGCTCTTGAACCACCTGTAAGCCTGGCATTTTTACAGTGTGAACTGAACTCTGGAAGGTACAGGATGGTTGCAAAGTGACTTATACGTGCCAAATCAAGGCGGCAGAGCCCAGGCCCAACTATGAAGAACAAGCCAATGTTCAGTGGAGCGGACTTGGAACCGATTCAAGGCGAGGTAGAGGTGGGGCTGACAACGAGGAACAAGCCAACACTCAACCCATTTAAGCGCTGCACCGCATCGAGGCTGCGGGTCACAGGTCCAAGAATGCATTGAAACAGCAGAGACCAGGTCTGAAAGCAAAGTACAATTTAACCGCTGGTGTTGCGGACAGAGGCAAGGGCTGCCCTGGTGTTCAGCTCACTGCCCTGTGAGGTTTACTCATCTCTGCTCTGAACTGAGGCTGTGGCCTGCAACTAACGGACCCCCACATTGGCTGTGACAGGCTTCGTGGCCGTGGACTCACTTTCATGAACTTCAGTTCCAAATGCTATTTGCATACTTTTATTGTGTGCACAATGTGTTTTGTTTCTGCATGTTGGGATTTTTTTCAATGGGTTCTATTGGTTTTTTTGTCTTGCAGCATATGTAAGGAAACAAGTCTCCAGGTTGTCGATTGTGTGTGTACTGTGATAATAAATGTACTTTGAACTTGCAGCAGCATTCACAAGAGGGGCATAAACATAAATTACACACAATTTGAACAAGCAAGAAAACAGTTTGAACAAAAAAAGATGTGTTTTAGAGCAAGGTGGTCATAGTGTTACTAAACTAGTGATCAAGGTGTTTTGGTTGGTTTAAGAACTGAATGGTTGAAGGGAAATATGTGGCTATTATTAAACTTGGTGGCTCCGGTTCCTCCTGCCCAATGTTAGCGACAAGAAGACGGCATGGCCAGATGGTGGGTATCTTTAATGACGGATGTAGCCTTCTTGATGAAGTGCCTTATGTAGATACCACCGATGCTGGGGAGGCATTGGGCAGAGTCCCCCGCCCTCTGCAACGTCGCACGTTCAATTTGCAAAAAAACAGCCCATGATACAACCAGCAGCATGGTTCGACAGTACACCTGTTCCAGTTTGAAGGGGTTCGCTCACCCTCCCTGTCAGTTTCAGAGACTGAGGTTGTGTCTGCCTCTGTAGACAGGAAGGCCATACCGAGATGTCCTGTCCCGGAACGGTGTATGCTGAGAGGAATTCTGGACAACTCCACACACACACCCCTCAACCTCGTGAGTGTACAACACTACCACCCGCTTCCGTTCATGCTCCCAAAGCCTGGGCTTGGAGCACTCACGTCAGGTTGCACACAGCGGCTGAATGCAGCACTGGCGTCCACCTGCACCCGTTGCCGTGCGGGCTGTGACCGTGTCAGTATCGTCCTCCGGCCATTGGGTGTCACTGCATCCGGAATTAAAGTGCAACAGTGCCATCTGGTGGGTGGGCGGAGTACTGCAGCCCCACCGTGAAATCAACTATAGTAAAAGGATAATTGATTAGAGGAGTTACTATATTTTAACATTCAGCGACTCAAACTCCCAGGAATAGAGCTGATTGAAGACTATGCAACACACTTATGAGCTACATGTATGTGTGTGTGGTTGTGTGTACCGTGAGAATGTGAATAGCTGTGTTTCTGAATAGGTGTGTGCATGTGTTTATACATGTTTCAAAGTTCAAAGTAAACTTCATTATCAAAGTATATATGTGTCACCATATACAGCCCTGATTCATTTTCCTGTTGGCATTCTCAGCAAATCTATAGCATAGTATCTATAACAGGATCAATGAAAGATCAGCCAGAGTGCAGAAGAAACAAATTGTGCAAATGCAAATATAAATAAATAGCAATAAATTACAAGAAAAGTCCTTGGTTTAGAGGAAAGTTGCATGCTGCGGACTGCAGTGAAGGTAATTCAAAACAAGTATATTTAAGAGGAATTGTGGAACAATTTTCTGCAGCCCACAGAAAGTCGCCGATGATTGTCAGCCTCATGTTTGAGTGTCTGGATGGACAGTGTGTGTGTGTGTGTGTGTGTGTGTGTGTTTGTGTGTGTGTGTGTGTGTGTGTTGTGTGTGTGTGTGTGTGTGTGTGTGTGTGTGTGTGTGTGTGTGTGTGTGTGTGTGTGTGTGTGTGTAATTAACTGTTTGCTCTGCATTCCCAGCATTTGCAGAATCTCTTGTGTTTATAACTGTTTGTGTTTGGGGCAGACTCAAGGCTCAGAGTTTTTAAACACGCACTCTTTGGGGAAGTGGGAATGGCCTCAGCCCCACAGAGGCATAGCATTTCCAGCACAACATGTCCACGATCCATTTGGCTACCCACCAGGAATCTCGGCAGCACTGGCAACATTCTGTGCGGTGAGAACCTGTCTCACTTAGAGGATGGTGTGACCCTGGTGCTCTGCACAGAACACGCTGGGATAGGCTACAAGACAGCGTTGGGCTCCAGTGGAGACCCCGGGCTGTGTCAGAGGTTCTCGGACTGGAACAGGGATCATGCAGACAGGCATCTGCAACCCAGAGGGCATGGCTGTCAAGCGAGCTCGTGGAGATTGGCAGGGAGAGTAGGCAGTAGAGAGCCTGTTGTGGTTAGAACTTATGGTGGAAGGGTGGGTGATGCTGGGCTAGATTGAGACAGGCTCCCTACACATGTGGACACCTCTCTATGGATGTGGAAAGGCCTATTGGACCCAAAACAGACTGGTTGATATCTGTGCCAATGACTGCTATTTTGGATTGATCCATCTCAACCTCTCTCTATATAAAAGAAATGTAATATATGGTATTAGTCAAAGCGAAGTTCATTGTCAGATGCACGAGTCCACGTGTGTGCTCTGGGCAATGAGAAATGTTACTTTCAGCAGCATTACAGACACATTGCATCAGATGCCAGCATTCAGAAAACACACTTTACATGAGAAAGAGCACAATTAGAGCCAGTAAAAATGAAGTCCGTTACGGTCAGAGTTGTACAGGTCGACTCAAGAACCAAACGGTTGAAGGGAAATAAAAACACAAAATGCTGGCAGAACTCAGCAGGCCAGACAGCATCTATGGGAGGAGGTAGTGACGACGTTTCAGGCTGAAACCTTTCATCAGGAGACACCTCGGTTGAAGGGAAGTATCTGTTCTTGGACCGGGTGGTCTGGGACTTCATGTTTCTGTACCTTCTGCACGATGTCAGCTGTGAGGAGACGATGTGGCCCAGATGGTGAGGATCTTGAATTAACGCTGCATCAGTGCCAGACGGTTCATGACGCGGGTAGTGACTTTTCCATGGGGGAGGCAGCTCATCAACACTTGTGATTTACAATGGGAAGCGTCCAGTCGGATTAACAGGAAACGTGCTTCTGGAAAGAGGTGCTGCTACACCACAAGGTTTCAGACAGAGGTCTGGTAACAAGGTGCAGACGGGGAGTGGGGAGGGGAGGAATCTGAAATTGCCCCTCTGGTGGAGGAAGGTGCAGGAAACGAACCGCTCGAGGAGGTCGGTTTACAGATTCATACCCCAGAGGAACAGCTTCTTCAGTCCAAGCCAGCGCATTTGGTCCTGGGTCAGCAGCTGCAGATCCCCTTACACCAGATATCGTGACGATACGTGGATTGTACTTGCATCGGAACAGGGGAGAGGGACACAGCCAGACAGAGAGGAGATCGGTGTGATCGACAGTGGAGACGGGGGTAGGGGGCAGCTTCTAGGACTTTATGAAATATTCCGGTGGTGCTTTTCGCAGGAACATGTCTCACCACCGCCTGCTTCCATTTACTGGTAATAAGAAATAAGATTGAGCGGTCAGAGACAGCGAAAGCATCAGGCAGGCTAGCAGCCTGTTGCGTTTTATAGCCGTGAAATTACAGACTGAGATTGATTCGGCAAAATATCAAACTGCCAGGGGGGCGGAAAGTCTTCACGCAGAAGAGGAGGATCTGCTGATGATTAATGGTTGTTTATTAATATTTCAGATGATTTTATCTTAACCATGTAAAGCACGGGGAGGATTCCTGTCGGTGCTGAGGCGGAGTCTTTGGGGTTTGAGGATATGTTCCTTAATGAACGTGTGTATTGGCCGGCTGGCGGCTTCTAGTCCCCAGGCTTTCAGCTTTGTCTGACAAAATCTAACACACATAAAACACTGGAGGAACTCGGCAGGCCAGGCAACATCCATGGAGGGAAATAACAGTCATCGTTTTAATAGACAACAGACAGTAGGTGCTCGAGTAGGCCATTCGGCCCTTCTAGCCAGCACCGCCATTCACTGTGATCATGGCTGATCATACACAATCAGTATCCTGTACCTGCCCTCTCCCCATATCCCTTGACCCCGCTATCTGTAAGAGCTCTATCTAACTCTCTCTTAAATGCATCCAGAGACTTGGCCTCCACTGCCTTCTGGGGCAGAGCATTCCACATATCCACCACTCTCTGGGTGAATAAGTTTTTCCGCATCTCTGTTCTAAATGGCCTACCCCTTATTCTTAAACTGTGGCCTCTAGTTCTGGGCTCACCCATCAGCGGAAACATGCTTCCTGCCTCCAGTGTGTCCAATCCCTTAATAATCTTGTGTGTTTCAATCAGATCCCCTCTCATCCTTCTAAATTCCAGTGTATACAAGCCCATTCACTCCAATCTTTCAACATATGACAGTCCTGCCATTCCGGGAATTAACCTTGTGAACCTACGCTGCACTCCCTCAATAGCAAGAATGTCCTTCCTCAAATTTGGGGACCAAAACTGCACACAATACTCCAGGGGGGGTCTCACCAGGGCCCTGTACAGCTGCAGAAGGACCTCTTTACTCCTATACTCAATTCCTCTTGTTATAAAGGTCAGCATGCCATTAGCTTTCTTCACTGCCTGCTGTACCTGCATGCTTGCTTTCATTGACTGATGTACAAGAACACCTAGATCTCGTTGTACTTCCTCTTTTCCTAACTTGACTCCATTTAGATAGTAATCTGCCTTCCTGTTCTTGCCACCAAAGTGGATAACCTCACCTCACATTTATCCACATTAAACGGCATCTGCCATACATTTGCCCACTCACCCAACCTGTCCAAGTCACCCTGCATTCTCATAACATCCTCCTGACATTTCACACTGCCACCCAGCTTTGTGTCATCAGCAAATTTGCTAATGTTACTTTTAATCCCTTCATCTAAATCATTCACGTATATCGTAAACAGCTGCGGTCCCAGCACCGAACCTTCCGGTAACCCACTGGTCACAGCCTGCCATTTCGAAAGGGACCCGTTAATCGCTACTCTTTGCTTCCTGTCAGCCAGCCAATTTTCAATCCACGTCAGGACTCTGCCCCTAATACCATGTGCCCTCATCTTGCCCACTAATCTCCTATGTGGGACTTTATCAAGAGCTTTCTGGAAGTCCAGGTACACTACATCACTTGTCCATTTTCATAGTTACATCCTCAAAAAACTCCAGAAGATTAGTCAAGCATGATTTTCCCTTCATAAATCCATGCTGACTCGGACTGATCCTTCTACCGCTATCCAAATGTGTCATAATTTCTTCTTTTTTAATTGACTCCAGCATCTTTCCCACCACTGACGTCAGGCTAACTGGTCTATAATTCCCTGTTTTCTCTTTCCCTCCTTTCTTGAAAAGTGGGACAACATTAGCCACCCTCCAGTCAGCAGGAACTGTTCCTGAATCTATAGAACATTGGAAAATGATTACCAATGCATCCACGATTTCTAGAGCCGCCTCTTTAAGTACTCTGGGATGCAGTCCATCAGGTCCCGGGGACTTATCAGACCCAACAGTCTATCCAACACCATTTCTTGCCTAATATAAATTTCCTTCAGTTCATCCTTTACCCTAGTTCCTTTGGCCACTATTACATCTGGGAGATTGTTTGTGTCTTCCCTAGTGAAGACAGATCCAAAGTATCTGTTCAACTCGTCTGCAATTTCCTTGTTCCCCATAATAAATTCACCCGTTTCTGTCTTCAATGGCCCAATTTTGGTCTTAACTATTTTTTTGCTATTCACATACCTAAAGAAGCTTTTACTATCCTCCTTTATATTCTTGGGTAGTTTACCTTTGTACCTCATTTTTTCTTGGTGTATTGCCTTTTTTGTTATCTTCTGTTGCTCTTTAAAAGCTTCCCAGTCCTCCAGTTTCCCGCTCATCTTTGCTATGTTATACTTCTCTTTTATTTTTATACTGCCCTTTACTTCCCTCGTCAGCCACGGCCACCCCTTACTCCCCTTAGGATCTTTCTTCCTCTCGTGCCCAGACCCTTCCTCGGGACGCTCAGAATCCTGAGGATGAAGTGAGGAATCTCAGCATGAGGAGTAACCGGACAGCATTCCCACAAGAGCAGAGAATGAGCAGGATTTCACTGGTTCTCCAAAGGGAGAGCGGTAAAACTGGATGAGCAGATCAGCAAAGGGTTAGGAGCAAGAGAGGAAGCAGGTTTTTACATGATGCCCATCACAGTGTCACTAGTGAAAAGTAGTGTCCATGGTGGTGAGAAGAGTGAGTGCCTGTACACATCATAGTGTCACTAGCATCCAGTGGTGTCCATGATAGTGACAACAGAGAGTGTCTCTACCCATCACAGAATCACTAGTGAACAGTGGTGTCAATGATGGTGACAACAGATGGTGTCTCTACCCATCACAATGTCACTAGCAAGCAGTAGTGTCTGGGATGGTGTCGACAGTGAGTGTCTGTACATATCACAGTGCTACTAGTGTCCGTGATGGCGACAACAGGCAGTCTCTCTACCTATCACAGTGTCTCCAGTGAGCAGTAGTGTCCATGATGGTCACATCAGTGAGTGTCTCTACCCATCACAGTATCACTAGTGAGCAGTAGTATCTGTAGTGGTGACAACAGTGAGTGTTTGTACACAGCACAGTGTCTGTGATGGTGACAACAGGGAATGTCACTACTCATCAATGTGTCACTAGTGAGCAGTAGTGTCCACAATGGTGACAATAGTGAATGTGTGTATCTATCAGTGTCACTAGTGGTCTGAAATGTCTTAGTGTTAGTAGTGAGCTCCAGTATCCATCGCAGTGTAAGTAGTGAGCTGTAAGGATAATAAGAACATGTAATGTTAACATACCTGCCAGTGATGAGGTACAGTTAAGTGCTGTGAACACAGGAGTAAGTCTTATTAATGATTGTGTTATTGACCTAACCTGTGAATTTAATGCAGTAATGGTGTGGTTCAAGTAGATGTAATTTCAAAGCAAACTTTTAACAAAGTGCCGGACCTTGGGCATATTAGCACAACTGTAACCCATGGAATATAATAGACAGAGTTCACATGGGCACTTTATCATTCTCAAACAGGAGCAAGAAATTATGTTCCTCAGCACTGGGAACCAGAATCAGAATCAGATTTATTATAACTGAAATACATTTAGTGGCCACTTTATGTGTTATCAGTAAAGTGGTCTCCATGGGTATATTCATGGTCTTCTGCTTTGTAGCTCTCCCACGTCTAGGTCGGACTTGTTGTGCATTCAGAGATGCTCATCTGCACACCACTGTTGTAACACGCGGTTATTTGAGTTGCGGTCACCTTCCCGTCAGCTTGAACCAGTCAAGCCATTCTCCTCTGACCTCTCTCATTAACAAGGCATTCTCTCCCTCACTGCCACTCATTGGATGACTTTTGGTTTCTAAACCATTTTCTGTAAACTCTAGAGACCGTTTTGTATGAAAATCCCAGACGATCAGCATTTTCTGAGATACTCAAACCACCCCGTCTGGCACCAACAATCATTCCAAGGTCAAAGTCACTTAGATCACATTTCTTCCCCATTCAGATGTTTGGTCTGAACAACAACAGAACTTCTTGACTATACCTGTTTGCTTTTATGCATTGAGTTATGCATTGACATATGATTGGATGACTAGATATTTGCATTAACGAGATTGTGCCAGGCAGCTGCCTCTTACAGCTCATCTGCAGAAACAGCCGAAATTCCTCTTTATTCTGTCTCAGTCCCTTTCAGGGTGGCTGGGGTTCTATCGAGGTCACTGATCTGCAACGGCACTCAAAACTGCAGTTTTTGACAGTGGATGAGTTCCCATCTTTGTAACTCACCAACCAGCCATTTTCACGGAAGTTGGTGCTTCCGGGGTGTGGCCCTGTGGACAACCGATTCCAGACAGGGGTTGCCGACTGAAGTGTCACAGGAGGAGAAGCATCAGGATCTCACAGTGGAGGATGTGCACATGGCGCTGTCTGTAGCTGAGCAATTACACACTCTCTCTCTCTCACTCTCTCTCCCACACACTCTCTCTCTCTCTCACTCTCTCTCCCACACACTCTCTCTCTCTCTCACTCTCTCTCCCACACACTCTCTCTCTCTCTCTCACACACATTCTCTCTCTTCTCTCTCTCACATGTTCTCTCACACTCTTTCTCTCTCTCACTCTCTCTATCTCACTCTCTCTCACACACACTCTCTCTCTCTCACACACACATTCTCTCTCTTCTCTCTCCCACACACACACTCTCTCTCTCACTCTCTCTCCCACACACTCTCTCTCTCTCTCACACACACATTCTCTCTCTTCTCTCTCTCACATGTTCTCTCACACTCTTTCTCTCTCTCACTCTCTCTATCTCACTCTCTCTCACACACACTCTCTCTCACACACACGTTCTCTCTCTTCTCTCTCCCACACACTCTCTCTCTCTCTCACACACACATTCTCTCTCCTCTCTCTCACACACTCTCTCACATGTTCTCTCACACTCTTTCTCTCTCTCACTCTCTCACACACACTCTCTCTCTTCTCTCTCTCCCTCTCTCTCTCTCTCGAAAGTAGGGCGAGTTTGCTGTCAATTCTCGAGTCGGAGAATCTCAGAATAAAAAGCGACGGGGCAGACTGTAATATCATAACAGTGACTGTCAGTCTCCCCGTTTGCTGCCAAATGAGTGATGTCTCTCTGTCCCGTGTTAGTGGGGGAGAGACTGTGGCATGTCAAACTGCCGGGTAAATAATAGCAGATCGTGGTCTCTGGGTGTTGGTGGGTGGTGGGCGGGCGGATGGGGAGGTTGATGCTTCGCTGTTGCTTGCGTGGAGAAGGAGGGAGAGAGAGCTTTGGGGTTCTAATGCTCTTCTGTCATTCATCCTTTTGGGGTTCTGCTTCTCGTGGATGTCTGTGAAGACCAAGAATTTCACGTTCTAGACATACAGTACACATGATCTGATAATAAACAGAACCATCTGAATTATTTAATGAGCAGGTGTACAAGTGTAGCCAGTACAGTGACCATTGAGTGTATGTCATGAAACGATACTACATTACACCGAGAAAGGTGAAAATAAATGAATGATGCAAAAAGAGAGCAAAATAATGAAATAATACTCATGAGCTGATGGACGGTTCAGAGATCTAATGGCAGAGGCGAGGAAGCAGGGAGTGGGTCTTTAGGCAACTGTACCTTCTCGAGGTAGTAATGAGAAGAGGGCAGGTTCTACTCCTTCTAACACAGCGTCACACAAGGGCGGATACGCGGCCATAATTTCAAAGTCTCAGGAACACAGTGAACAGTGAGAAAAGTGGCCACAGGTGCAGATTGGTTTAACAGAGGACTCAAAGAGGGTTATTCTTGCGGCGGTGAAAGTTAAAGGGGGGATTTATTAGATTAAGTAAAGGCAGGTTTCAATGTCTGGGTAGTCACTTAAAAAAGAGGGCACAAATGCAAGGTGTGTGGCAGAAGTGAAGGAACTGCAGGGAAGTGGATTTGAACTAGCCTCATTACCAAAGGGCTGGTTCAAGCACAGTGGGCCTAGGCGTACTCGTCTATTCTGAGTGAACTCTGTACAAAATGCACTCTGAGCTCTATCTTGCTGTCATGTTATTTCAGGAAAATTGAAGGGTTTTAATGCTACATTCAATAACTGAGAGAGCATTAAAGCATTAATTTGTAGCATTAGATGGTTAATGGGACCATAACAGATAGGAGCAGAAGTAGGCCATTTAGCCCATCGAGTCAGCTCAGCTCTATTCTCCCACATTCTTCCCCTCCTAAACGCTTTACCAATCATGAACCTTTAGGCCTCTGCCTTAAATACACCCAGTGACTTGGCCTCCACAGCCCTCAATCACATGAATTCCACAGATTCAACACTCTCTGGCTGAAGAAATCTCTCTTCAACTCAGCTTTAAAGGGAATCCCTTTATTTTGATGTGTGCCCTTGGATTCTAAACTCTCTCCTAATTGATGCATGCTCTTCACATCTGCTCTATCCAAGCCTTGCAGTATTTGATAAGTTTCAATGAGATTCCCACCCCCCTCCCTTATCCTGAGTTCCACTGAGGACAGGCCCAAAGCTCCTCACATGTTAAGCCTGGAGTTTGAGTTGGAACTTCTGCAGATTGTACTGGATGTAAGGGCTGAAATAAGCAGTTGATTTTGAAGAATGAAGAGTTGACCTTGTAGTATTGTTTCAAAATTGTAGTCTAGCACCGAGTGTTCCTTGATGGAATGATAGGTATAATTTCACGAGGAATTACAAGTTAGGGAGTTACAAGTTAGCATTGTGATTTCAATGCTACTGGACTAAAGGAATGGCATTCCAATACTGACAGGGAAAGAAGTACTTAACTATTAGTGTTGATATGCTATTTATTTATTTTAAATTTAATATAGAGTTCGAATGGGGTGACAAGCCCTTCTGGCCCAACGAGGCCCCGCTGCCCAATTTCACCCATGTGGCCAATTGCCCTACTAACCCACACATCTTTGGACAGTGGGATGAAGCCTGAGCACTCGGAAGAAACCCATGTGGTCACAGGGAGAACGTACAAACTCCTTACAGGCAGCAGCAGGACTTTAACACCAGTCTCTGGCGCTGTAAAACAACACGCTAACCGCCCCGCTACAACGCGCGTTAATATTACAAAGATTTAACAATGAATCTTTAAGGACTTGGTGTTGGAGAATGGTTTTACACTGCTGTCTCATTTTGGAGTGTCAGCTGCTTTTACGCCGTTAACTAGTACCCGAGATGGAGAAACAGAGAATTGAGCTGTTGCATGGAAGGAGCTAATACTTGAGGCTAAAGGACCCAACTTTGGAGAATTACAGCATTAGTAAAAGTCGAGTTTGTCTGCATGCCCCAACAGACAGCTGACATGGCAAGGGAATGATGGGAGAGCACCCAAGGCCCAAGGATTAAAATCTCCCTCAGTGTTCTGCTGTACCTTTAATATAAATCTCAGTGATTTGTCAAGGAAATTGAGGTCTCCTACCGTGATCAGCTGATTGTGCCTATTTGGCAAGACTGGGGCTTCAATGGTTAATGGCTGCCCGAGCTGAGAAGGAGGCTGGAGGATTGCAGGTCAGGCCGCAGTCAGTTTCTGCTCCGGTGAAGCTGGCACTGTCTGGACTGGAACCGTTCTGGGAGTGGAGGGTGGTGGGGGGGTAGTGTGTCTCCGTTACCAGCTGAGTGAATGCGAGTTAGGGCTCTGTCCTTGGCTTATTAACGCAGTTCTTGTTTGTCACCAGATGCCGCCTTCCAGCAGTCAGTCAGATATTTCTGACTGGAGAGCAAACTGAACCCATCGATCAGCTGTTGATGCTCCTGTGTTTCCTGTACTCTATTAAAACTGAGAGATAAAATGTTTCTTGGAACACGGACCTTGGAAACCTGCAAATCCATCACAATTTATTGAGGTTGTCATTGACTCCAGCTCTGAGAGATCAGGGCTGAGACACATTTCTAATCTCTTCAGAACCTGTGGCTTTTTCTTCCCCCCCAGGGGGGCAGCACTGGAGCCCCTGAGGTACCTGAATCAGTAGAAATCTGCCAATAAATCAGCGTCAGTCAGAAAGTGTGGCACTGTTCACTTAACTGGTCCTCACAGAGCTCTGGCTGACCCTGAGGCTGTAACATCGAGCCTTTCAATGAGCTGGTCTTCCTTCGGCCTCGGCCACCTGTGGAAATCAGCCGGAGATGGCTCTGCAGCCATGGAGGGGAAAAGTAGGAGCTCCATTACCTCAGAGTTGAGTCAATTCACAAATGCGTGATCACCTTGTGCTCAATCATTAACAATAACATGACCCCGGGCGCTGTTTCCCAGTGGAACATTACTGGACCTGGCGTGTGAAAAACCATACTCAAGCTTGCTGCCCTGTGCACGGATGGACTGTCAAAACTCACCTGCAGCAGTCTCACAGGCCCAGAGAAACAGGTAAGCAGCATTCAGAATTTCACGATACCGGCCGGTGATAATAAACCCGATTCTGAGAAGCAGCATTCACCAAACATAAATTTAACATAAATCATGCACAATTTTTACAAGAAAGAACTCAACTAGAACCAAAAAAAAAATTCCATTAAGTGCAAAGCGAACCAAGTTGAGTGTTGCTAAACTGCCGGTGATTAAGGTTGTGTGAGAGGGTTCAAGATCCAGATGGCTAAATGGAAGTAGCTTTTTCTCTCCAGTCCTGATGAAGGATCTCAGCTCAGAACATCAGCTGTACTCACTTAGAACGTAGAAAATCTACAGCACATTACAGGCCCTTTGGCCCACCATGTTGCGCCGACCATGTAACCTACTCTAGAAACTGCCTAGAGTTTCCCTACCGGCTCCATATACCTATCTAAGAATCTCTTAAAAGCCCTTATTGTATCCACCTCTACCACTGTCGCTGGCAGTACATTCCACACACCCACCACCCTCTGTGTGAAAAACTTAACTCTGACATCCCACTTGTAGCTACATCCAAGCACCTTAAAACTATGCCCCTCGTGTTAGCCATCTCAGCTTTGGGAATAAACCTCCGCCTGTCCACAGTCAATGCCTCTCATCATTTTATACACCACTGTCAGCTCACCTCTCGTCCTCCGTTGTTCCAAAGAGCCTTATTCTCATAAGGCATACTCACCAGTCCAGGCAACATCCTTGTAAATCTCCTCTAGGCTCTCTCTATCGTATCCACAAATTTTCCATAGACGCTGCCTGGCTGATTGAGTTCCTCCTGCATTTTGTGTGGGTTGCTTGGATTTTCAGCATCTACAGATTTTCCCGTTTGTGAAAGGGTTGTAGCTGTTCTTGAACCTGGTGGTGTGGGGTCTTCAGGTTTCTGAAGCTGTGAGAGATGGCATGGCCTGGATGGTGGGGATCTTTGATGATGGATGATGCCTCCTTGAGGTTGTGCCTCCTGTGGATACTACCAGTGGTGGGGAAGGATGGCATAAGATGTATGGGACCGAGTCCATTAACCTCTGCAACCTCTTCCATTCTTGCACATTCGACTTGCTGTACCAGACCGTAAACATAGCAGCCAGTCAAGGAAGCAGTAGAAGTTTGTTAGAGAGTTTGTTGGCATGCTGAAACCCTTTAACCTCCTAAAAAAGCAAAGGCACTGGAGTGCCGTCCTCACGATTGGATCTACATGCTGCTTGATAAGTTCTCTGACCCTATGGTGCCAAGTGAGCACATTTTTTGCACTGTTGCCTGCTTCTCCCATTGATATCTGACACTTTATTTTTCACTTTCTTTCACAAGTCACACGTTAGCATAATGTGGGTCTGCAGAGAAAGGGAAATACAAAGCCCATGTGGACTCCACAGCTCTCCAGACTCCCATCTCTGGTCACAGATACCACTGGCACACTCTGCCCCTCACCTCGTGTGCTGTACAGTGAAACTCCACGTTCGGAGCGAGCCAGATCCAGGTATTTCTGAGTAATCAGATGGCAGATTATGGGGGGATTACTGTACCCCAGACCACCAACAGCAATGTTGCCCAGCACACTTTCACCATGCATGACCATTCACCACTCTGTTACCACGGCCACTGTCCAGCCCAGGGGGTTCACCCTAGGCCTAGGGACAGCCTAATGGGTTATATTTACTTCCCCTTACGCACTACCGCCCCCCCCCAGCCGCCAGAACACTGAGGTGAGCTGAGAGCCTCTGTTGGTCGGAGTTGACCATGGATATTGGGTCCTGGCTGACTAGATGCACAAGCCTGGGCAGTACAATACGGAGAGCAAGCTGTGCCCATGTAGCAAGCTCCCCCTCTCTGTGCATCTGCTCGGCAGGGACTGATACAGCTTGGGGCCAGCAGCATCGCATTGAACTCAATGTCAGACTGTCCTCGGGACTCCAGCTCCTGACTTTTCCCTCAGAGTTTATTCCCAAAGCCTCCCCCATGTGTGGGCCGAGCCACAGGGCAGAGGAGGTTTGAGATCAGAGGTTTCCTTCTCCTAGATGAGCTGCCAACCATGGCTGATGAGCCCCGTCTAACAATAGACAATAAACGCAGAAGTAGACCATTCAGCCCTTCGAACCTGCACCGCCAACCAAAGCAACTGGTTTTAAGGCACCAGTAATCCACATTTGCCCGTTCTCCCGACAGTAGAAACGGTTCCACCGGGCTTAGTCGCTAAGCCATACATGAAGGTCAGGAGCTGGGCTTAGTCGTCAGAGGCTATTTGAGGCACACACCATTGGGGCATCTAATAGATAGTTGGGAGCTTGTCCCCATTACCACCCCTTAAGGAACCAGTTGTTCCACTGGCAGGACTAACATCACACAGTTGACGCAGAGTTGGGAAGGTGGGCGGGGAGGGAGAAAGGGAAAGAACTGGAGACAGCGGATGGAAAGGAGGAATGAGGGACAGTGAGGGGGAGAGTGGAGGAGAGAGCTAGAGGAACACAAGGGGAGACCACTCTATGACTCTCTGCACCATCGCTGACAGGGTATTCAGTTGAGGATCAGCTATTCTAACCCCGGCTTCCGCTGCTCTGTCAGACGTGGGTCATCGGTTGCTGGGGGAGCAGATCACACCCCAGGCCCCGCTCCTGAGCTCAGGCCTCAGAGAGGGATTGCGGAGTGTTTTATGTAAATCCAGCAGAGGGAGCAAGCTGCTGCAATCTGTTACTCAGGGTCGGTCTCCTCGAACACTAACAGATCATCGGCAGCGTTCAAACCCAGCTCCAGAGAGAGGGAGAGAAGATAATGGATGACCAGTACAGTCAGAGGTCAAAGCAGGTCAATGCAGAAAAGCCCAGGGGAGCCAATGAGTCATTTCTGAGGCTTTACACAAACATGGGATTGGGGGAAGCCACTCCCGACCCACCCTTGCTGTTCAGGTAAATTGTGGCTGATCCCTGTCCTTTACTTGGCACAACCCCTTTCCCATGCATTGCCCAAACACAGTACAGTCTCAGTCACCCCCACCCCTCTGAAATACTGACAACTACCATAGTTACAAATGCACTATACCGCAATAACAAATTATTTCATTAAATACCGGCAAACCGCCCGAAGGCTCACCACAGAAGCAGACAGGCTTTTCCACAGTTACCTCGCTGCCCGATGTGACAACAATATGGAGAGATAGTCACATGATACAGTTCTTAAAGTGGTACCAACCAATACAATAGATGACACATCACTCCTTAAATAAATTACAGATGAGAGAAAGACTCGTATCCACAGAATTATCCAGCTTTACTTTAGCATCTGTCTTACAAACACTTGGGTAGATGGACTGTCCCTTCAGAAAACTGGTTGGACTCCCAGAGGGCCGTTTGTTCGGCAGTGATGGTCCTGCTCTTCAGGGGCCATGGTGCAGCCTAGATACCAACTTCAGTGGACTTCCTGAGGTGACATGTTCTCCTCAGACGAGATGTGTCCTCAGTCTTCACCTCATGTGCCTCCAGGGGGTGAGCCACCACTGCGGCCTGTCACATTTCGTGTGGGCTTCATTCTCAGTGCGTCTCTCAGCTTCCAGGTATGGCCTGCCTCCCACCGCTTCCCTGCCAAAGTCCAACATGTCGGCCATTGTGGTTGGTACTCACCTGAGAACTCCAGCCCTGCAGCTGTGTTGGTTACATCTGGTGCCCCCTGCAACTCTAATGTGTTTGGGCAGCTCTTGTTAAGCTCAAAGGCGCCAGAACCCAATCTTTTCACCCGTGACTCTGAAACATTTGCTCTGCTTACGTCTGGTAAGACAGCTTCCTCCATCCTAATCCTGCACTATGGCACCCAGCCACAGTTCCGGTGCTGTCTGCACATTGCCCTCGTGACCGCGTGGATCTCTCCCAGGTACTCTTCTTTCCTTGCACATCCTATAAGAAACAGTCGTTCAGTACAGAAACAGGCCATTCGGCCCACTACACCCATGCCAGTGGTCGTATCTAACTGTACTAATTCATTTTACTCCAACTAACTCCATTGCCCCTTTATGCCTTGGTTGGCTTAGAAGGGAATCTTGGTTGACCATGGTCCAGATGGGCCGGAGGCCCTGTTTCTCTTCTGTATGACTCCTTGAATTCATCGCTGAAATGCTTGCTTGGATGTTTCTTAAACTCCGTGGGAATATCTTCCTCTCCCACCTCTTCAGGCAGCATTTCCCAGACTCAGCCACCCTCTGTGTGAAAATGTTCCCGCTCCAGTTCCCTCTAAACTTCTACTCTCCCATCTTAACCTTTCCGTTTGATCTGAGAAGTCTGTAGTGAGCTTCCTCGTGCCATTGAACTGTGGTCCCTGAGGTGGGGGGGGATACCCGCAATGCTGTCAGGAAGGGAGTTTCAGCTTTGTGGGACTTGCGGGTCAACTTCCCAGTGGTGATCTTCCCCAAGTTCTTGCTGCCTTTGTGCCTTTAGCAGGTAGGGGTGCCGTTTTTTTGTGAAGGAGGGTGTTGTGGGTTTGGGGTTTTTGATGTTCTGGATGAGCGATTTGCTAGTTTATGTGCAAGGGAGAGGTGGGAGTGGTTTGGGAGTTTTCTTTCTTTTTCTTTTTCATGTGGGGGGGTGCATGAGTGATGTATTTTCTTTCGACACCACCCACGGTTGTTCGGCATCCTGTGGCTACCTGGGGAAGATTAGTTGCATTGTGCGCGCATACTTTGACAATAGAATGAACCTTTGCTGTCTGACGGTTTTGGCGGGTTGCTGCAGTGCATCGTGGAGACGGTGCAAACTGCCGCCGTTGCTCGTCAATGGTGAGTGGGTGACTGGATGTGAAAGTGGTACCCGTCAAGTGGGCTGCCGTGTCATGTGTGGTGTTGCACTTCGGGGGTGTTGTCAAAGCTGCACTGTTCCACACAAGTATGTGTAAGAGCAAACCATTCCCGTATCGTCACAGACCAATACCAGGCACTTCAGCCCAACCTGGTCCATACTGACCACGGTGCCCACCCAACTTATCCCAGACTTCAGTGTTTCGCTCCTATCCCTCTAAGCCCACCCTTCACGTACCTTTCCATGTGCTTCTTAATTGAGACTGTAGGGCAAGCTCATTGGTGGGTACGTACATCATTCCCAGCTACTGATGTTGAGTTGAGGTTCACTTTAAGAGGCTGGTCTGACGTGATGACATAATTATGGAAAGTACTTTTACCGCTCTTATTATTCAGTGTTTGGAGTACAATAAATGAGTTGTTATGGTTTTTCTTGATTATAAAACACCCCTGACATTTTCATTTGCAAAAACCTACACTTATTCCTTGTAGCCACCACCTTCCATGTGAAAATGTTGCCCCTGTGGTTCCTCTTTTATCTTACTCCTCTCTCTCTACATGTGTGCTCCTAGGTTTGAACTCCCCCTACCCTGGGCAAAAGGCTGTTGACATCCACCTCATCCATGCCTCTCTTAATTTGAACATCTCGGTAAGGTCACCCCTCATTCTCCTGTGTTTCAAGAGTAAAGACCCATCCTGGCTAACCTCTCCTATTACTCAGGACCCCTAGTCCCAGAAACATCCTCATAGATTTTCCCCGCACTCGTTCCAATTCAAACATGCCTTTCCAATGATGAGCTGAACAGAACTGCATACAGTGCTCCAAATGTAGGCTCACTAATGGTTTATATGGCTGTAATATAATGCCCCAGCTCCTATACTCAGTGCCCTGACTGATAAAGTCACCTTTTTCTCCATCCTTTCTACCAGTGATGCCACTTTCAATGGACTATACACTTGTCCCTCTATGTCATTATACTCTCTAGAATCTTGCCATTCATAATATAAATGCTGTGCTGGGCTGATTTTCCAAAAGTCATCATCTTACACTTACCTGAATTGAAAGCAATTTGCAACTCCTTGGTTCGCTGCCTTATCTGATCACGATCTCCTGTAATCTATAACTTTCTTTGCTATCAACAACATCTCAGTCTAGTGTAATTAGGACAGACCATTGTGATGTAATCTCATCAACCTGCACCATAGACTCTGCTTTTCTTCCTCTGGAGATGATTCTGGATCGGTCTGTCTTCTCCCACATTCTTTTTTCATTTCAGAGCACCTCTCTATCCAAGCATTGCTTTACCTCTTCCCTCTGTTCACACCTCCTCTGCACCACTGAGCTATCATAAACAGGACTACAGCTGTTAGATCAGGGTCTCAATTGTTAATTTTCTTGTGGTGCCTTTGAATGTTGCGTGGATTTTCAGTACCCTAGTATAGTTCTGTACTTCAGTCGTTTCCTTGTCTGTAAACCTGTGTCATGGGAGTGTTAATGAAAACTGTACTTGTCTCACAGGCTGTTCTTATCAGAGAAGATTCCCTTATCTGTCCAGCTTGAAATAGTTTTCTGTGTAAAGCAAGTCCACGGGACAGGTTCTTTGTTAGAGCGAGTTGTTCCAGTTAAGCTTGCTTCCCTGCTGCGGTGTTATTTGCTCACAGCGCATTACTGTTATTTCTTTTTTATGAATATCTAACAAAACAGCCGTAACCACAAGAGTCATTCTTGCCCTCTGAAGAACCTTCTGGACAAGGTCCAAGGCATCCCACACATCTGCATCTTCATTTTCTCCTCACCCATGCATGCAGATGCTCCTCTGGATTCTCTTCACCTTTTCTGCAACTTGAAACATATCAGTTTGTGCTTGAGCTGGCAGCTCAGCTCTGCCTCTTTCTCTTTGAATGCTGCTCGACCTGTTGTGTATTTCCAGCATTTTTGTTTTTATTTCAGATTATGGATTTCTCTAGTTCTTTTATGCACATTCCTGAAGATCTCTTTGCCTAAATGAGTTCAGAGTGATTATACCATAAGAAATAGGAACGAGAGTATGCCTCTGCCATTTCTTTCAATACCCTGGGATTCATTCCATCAGGATCACGGCACTTATCTATCCTCAGGCCCACAAGTTTGCTCAGCACTACCTCGTTAATGATAGCTACTGTATCAAGATCCTCACCTCCCACTGCATCCATAACATCTCTCTTTGGCACGTTAAATGTGTCCTCTACTGTGGCGACCGAAACAAAACAGTCATTCAAAACCTCGGCCATTTCCTCATTACCCAAGATCAATTCCCTCCTCTCATCCCCCAAGGGAGCTACATTCACTTTAGCCACCCTCTTCTGCTTTATATAATTATAAAAACATTTACTATTTGTTTTTATATTTTGTGCTAGCTTATCTTCCCTTTCTTTATTGCTCACTTAGTGATTCTTTGTTGCTTTTTAAAGTTTTCCCAATCTTCCAGTTTCCCACTACACTTGGTGACTTCGTATGCACGAGCTTTTAGTTTGATGCCTTCTTTTATTCCCTTAGTTATCCAAGGCTGGCTCTCCCCACCCTACTATCCTTGCTTTTAACTGGAATATACTTTTGTTGAGCACTGTGTAAAATCTCTCTGAAAGTCTTCCACTGTTCCTCCTCTGTCCCTCCATATAGCCTGTGTTCCCAATCTACACTAGCCAAATCATCTCTCATCCCATTGTAGTCTCCATTGTTTAGGCATAATACACTGGTTTTAGATTGAACTATTACGCCCTCCATTTGTATGAGAACCTCAATCATACTGTGATCACACCTTCCAAGAGGATCCCAAACTACGAGATCACTAATTTTACCTGTCTCATTGCACAGACTTAAGATAACACATTCCCTTGTGGGTTTAGTAATATGCTGAGCCAGCAGAACCAGCTAAATTGCAGGAACAGCTTCTTCCCCTCTGCCATCCGATTCCTAAATGGACATTGAAGCTTTGGACTGTTACGCCTGTGCCACAACTCTGAGGGGCCGAAGGGTACCAAGTAGCCCCCTCCTTTTTGAGAATCGCAAGATCGCTATTAATTCAGGTCAGGAGACCCAGGAAATGAGAGAGAGAGAGACACGCAGAATCCACAAGGGGTTTGGAATGTCCTGGCCCCTCAGCGATACAAAGCCACGGAAAACGGCCATTGTCTCTTGGAGATGGAATTGTGTATTGAGTACTGTATTATTTATTTGAAGCCCTCAGGGGACGACCAGAGTGGGCTGGTTGAGGGATTGCATCATCCCAACCTGATTGACATCTGAGACCCTGTGAGTAAGGATAAAAGAGGGTCTGGGGAACAACCCCTTTAGACGCACCAGGAGAAACGCTAGAAATCCCGTGACAGCGTTTAATAGCGACAGCCGGCGGAGACTCGTGTGTGTGTCCATCCTTGCCCAGATGACGAGTTTTCCACAGAACGGCTTAGCTAAAGGACTGACTACAAAAACGGAACTCTCGAAGGATCGACATCATAAAAAGGAAAAGCCGGCAAGTTTAAAACATCTCTATCTCTTGACTCCAACCAAAGGCTGCAGCCTGAATGAACTGAGTGACTTTTATATTTCCATCGGACAGTACATTATCCCCTAGACAACAATAGAGCTATTTCTTATAGATTATTATTATACCCGCACTTTTAGATTTAGTATTGACGACGTATATTATCTGTATGTTTGCATTGATACTATTTTTGTGTATTTTTATCAATAAATACCATTAAGAATAGTACCATCAGACTTCAACGGACCTCCCTATCTTTGCTGGTAAGTGACCCAGTTACGGGTACTTAACAGGACACTATCTTACTTTTTTTAATATATAGTTTTTCTGTTTTTGCACATTTAAAAAAAACTATTTAATATACACAATTGATTTCCTTGTTTATTTATTATTATGTTTTATTTTATTTATTATTTTTCTCTCTCTCTGCTAGATTATGTATTGCATTGAACTGCTGCTGCTAAGCTAACAAATTTCACGTCACATGCCGGTGATAATAAACCTGATTCTGATGTTACCTCAATGACGGTTATGTTGGCTGGGAGAGCACGCTGGCTCTGGTTTGGTTATTATCCATATGAAGTCAATTGCCATTTTATGCTGTTTTCTTTATGTAAAACAAAAAACGTATTTGCTTATTCAGAACCAAATGTTTTGAATCCAAGGAAATGTTAGATCGGTTTGACAGATTTGCTACAATAGTGAGAGTGAATGGGGTCCAGGATTGGACAAAAGGTTGATTGGAAATTAGGACTGAATTGAAGATGGAATTAATGCAGTATTTGGGATTAACACAGTATTGCAATTACAATGTGTAGAATTTAGCTTTGGATTGGTATTAGTTTATTATTGTCCATTGGGTAGATGGAGCTCATCAGCCTGGGAAGGCAGTCCATCTAAGAGAGGGAAAACTCTGATTTCAAACCTCCGCTGCCTTGCTGCCATACCCAGTCATGGGAAAGGCTTCGGGAGTAAACCCTGAGGACAAATCCGGAGCTGGAGTCCCTAAGACAGTCCGACGTTGCCTTCAATCTCGTTCTGGCAACTCCTGTGACGACACTGGTGCCAAGCTGTATCAGCCCTTGCCCTTCCCTTGGACAACATCAGTGTTGTGGAGAGGGGAGACTTGCTGCATGAGCAACTGCCGGTCTCCCATGCAACCCTGCCCAGGCCTGCACCCTGGAAGCCATTCCAGGCGCAGGATCCATGGTCTCGCGAGACTAATGGATGCCACCACAGTGAAAAAAATTTGTCTTGCAGGCCTTCCATATGGTTCATTTCATAACAACAGTGGAAAGGGTGAAAGGTGAAAAATTTAAGTGGAGCATGAAGGGAAATGTCTTCACTCAGATGATGTTGGGAGTGTGGAATGAGATGCCAACACAAGTGGTGCATGCGACCTCGATTTCAGCATTTGAGAGAAGTCTGGATGGGTACATGGGTGGTAGGGGTGTGGAGGGCTATGGTCCCAGTGCAGGTCGATGGGAGTGGGCAGCTTAAATGGTTTGGCATAAACAAGATGGGCTGAAGGGTCTGTTTTTGTGAAGTTCTTTTATGTCTCTATGACTCTTCACCTCAGTACTGTCGGTGTAAACAGGAGTTTGTGTACTTTTGTCATGATACCATGCTCTCTATACCCTTCCTGTAGTCTGACTTATCATTATGGACATTCAGCCCTGTTATTTGCATGGAATAAATTTGGGTAGGAATGTGGGATTCACTGGGATCTACTGTAGGTGAGCAAGTATGGTTTCAAGGAGGATCTAATGACATAACCTATAACATCCCAGAACTCCAGGTCTGATTCCTGTGTTTAGTTTTAGCAGTTGAATTGAAGGCTCTCTTCTTTCACTCTACAGTGCAGATTGGTGTGATTTTCATCATTTAACATCTACTGAAATCTCATCTGACAGGCCATGAAATGAGCAAACAACTTTTGATTAGGGACTTTCACTGAAGCAGCATCTTAAATCTGGCTCACAAAATACTTCAGAAAAAGCGTGTTTGAAACACGCCTGTTTCCGTGGCAGCTGTTCGTGTTTGGTTGATGGCTGGGTCCGATGTTGAAACTGAGCCACACGCAGACAACTTCTGTTCTAAAAGGAAGATGGTGTGCTCAGCCCAGCTTTCCTGAAGACTCTGTCAACCACTGAGTGCAGCTGACAGCACACCTGAAACACCAAGTGCCGGGTATGGCACGATACTAGTGTGTGGCTCAAACTCTGCGTTGTTTTCCATCTTTCTGGCCTTAAAAAAAGAGAGAAAATGAGAAAGGGACAGACAGGCTCTGTGGTTGAGAGTATTAAAGGCAGCAAAAAAGAGCGTCAGGCAGGATGAGTGACAGAGCAAGAGAGAATCATAGCGTACCACAGTACAGAAACAGGCCCTTTGGCCCATCTAGTCCATGCTGAACTACTAATTTGCTGAATCCCATCGACTTACGTCCAGTCCATCACCCTCCATACCCCTCTCGTCCATGTACATTTCCAAATTTCTCTTAAATGTTGAAACCAAACCCACATCCATCGCGTCCGCTAGCAGCTCATTCAACACTCATAGCGCCCTCTGAGCGAAGAAGCTCCCCCCCACCAATGTTTGCCTTACACATTTCACCTGTCACCCTTAACCCATGACCTCTCGTTCTAGTCTCACCCGGCCTCAGTGGAAAAGCAGCAAACACCAAACGCTGGATGAATTCAGCGGGTCAGGCATCACCGATAGGAATGAACAAACGGTTGACGTCTCAGGCCAAGACCCTCAGTGGAAAAAGTCTGCTTGCGCTTATCCCGTTTATACCACTAATAACTTAGAAAGGATGGGGATGTGCATACAGAGGAACGGCAACGAGCAAGAGGCAGATGGGGTCGACTCCAAAATAAGGTGAAAGATGAAAAATGATTAGCTTTATTGGTCAGGTGTGCATTGAAACACACAGTGAAATGCATCGTTAGCATCAAATTGAATCAGCGAGGACTGCGCTGTGCAGCCTGCAAGTGTCGGCATGCTGCTAGCTCCAGGAAAACGTGCCCGCAACTCACCGATCCGAACCACGCATCGTTGGACTGTGGTAGGCAATTGAAACACCCGGAGGAAACCCACGGGGTCACACAGCACTGTTAAACAATCGGGCTAACCGTGGTGCCAGGTTTGTTAAAAATTCTCGACCCTCTTGTGGGAGTTATTCCTTGAGGGGTTGGGAAGTTGTGTTCCCCTCACTCTGTTACAACAAGGAAGGAGGCGGAGCCAATGATGGGTCTCAGGGCAGTCCTAGTCATTCCGACTCCCCCCCCACCCCACTAACCTATTCTTTCATCTCCAGCTTGAGCCAGAATCTCATTCTGATCCCAGAGTTCTGTGCTAGAGGTCAGCTCGCGGGAGAATATTTGCCCAGCTGGATCCAGCGATGGGCCCTCTCACGGAAACCAGTTTACAAAGAGGATAAACGCTCTGCTGAATAAATCCAACTTCTTCCATTATCGAATAATTAAACGTGCAGCTAAACAAACACTGGCATCTAAAGACAAGATTTTCCTAAAGGGAAGCTTGAGGGCAGATAATGATTGCTCACTCATTAGAGGGCTGGAACAATAAAGGGGCATCCCAGTTACCAGGTTGTTTGCTTAGTGAAGGAACCATGCGCCAACACACTGAAGCTTTGAATGCCGATTAAAAGAATCTGAAGAAATTAAGACAGAAGGAGATGGGAATATTCCGAAGATCAGGCAGCATCTGTAAAAAGAGGAACGTTCCAAGCCCGGATCTTTCATCCAACGTTGTTTCTATTTCAGAATTTAAGTGTCATTGTTTTCACAGAGTAATCAGAGAGCCCAGTTCACTAACAGTTAAATACTGTGCATTTCTGGAAGAGTGATGTAGTTTGAACTGTGAACACCCAGAGGCGGGATTGAGAGGATGGAGATTTTGCAGTCTCAGTTGACAGCACAACTCTGACAAAAGGCAAGAACTCCTGGTGCTTTTCAATTCCATTTCTCATTCCTCCTCTGACATGTCTGTCCATGGAAGACTGCCAGGAAGAGGCCCAACTCAGGGTAGAGGATCAACACCTCATTCTTTGCCTGGGTAGCCTCCAACCTGATGGCATGAATATCGATTTCCGCAATCTCCAGTAATTTCTCCCCCTCACTCCTCCTTTCTTTTTCCATTCCCCATTATGGTTATCCTCACACCCCTTCCCTTCTCCTCACTTACCCATCACTTCCCTCTGGTTCCCCTCTTCCTGCCCTTTCTTCTATGGTCCAATGCCCTAACCTTTTAGTGTCATTCTTCTTCACCCCTTTACCCTTTCAGCCTATCACCTCAGAGTTCATCCTCCCCTCCCCTGCGTACCCACCTTCCCTCTCACCTGGTTTCACCTGACAACTGCCAACTTGTACGCATTCTGTTTACTCCACTTCTTATTGAAGCTCCTTCACCCCCCCTCCTGTCCCATCCAGTTGAAGGGTCTCGGTCCAACTCATTGACTATTTATTCCCCTCCAAACAAAGCTGCCCGACTTGCCGAATTCCTCCAGAATTTTTGTGCATTGCTCAAGATTTCCGGTGTTTGCAGAATCCCTTGTGTTCAGCTCTGACAATTCATCTGTTCCAGTGCATCCTGTTTGAGCCTCTTGCTCGGTGAACGGAACAGCATTTTCCTGGTAGGATGGTGTGCAGTTACTAGAGTGAATTTCCTCGGAGCAGAGTTGGCGAATTATTTGCCGTCTCGTTCTAGATCAGTCAGCAAAATCAGCAAGAGTTCGAAGATGGGGAGGGGTCTGAGAAGCCAGGGAATTTATTGGAACAAAGATCTGGCAGGCAGCATACAGAGACAAGGGAGATAAACTGGTGAAGCTTTGGGCATATTAGAGTGTTCAAAGTGATTGTAAAGTAATTAATTGAGGAACACTTGTTCTGCCAAATCCCTATGGTGTGTTTCTAACCTGTTACCCCCTCCCAGCGATCTTCATTTCATGATTAACAGATCCTTCTGCTCTTTTATCCATGATTTGTTCATCAAAATTCCTCTCAAATGTATCCTAACACCTTTTCATCGCTCTGTGGGTAAAGAGGTTTTCCTTAAATTCCCTGTCGGATTTAGCAACGGCTGCTTGATATCTCGTGGCATCAGTCTGGTTCCACCTGCGAATGGAAATACGACTCTCCATCGATCCCATCAAACACCCTGTTCACCTTAGAGACCTCCAACAGCTAATCTCTTGTCTTCAGTTTTGTGGGGGAAAGGACCCAGCCTGTCAATTGTTCTGACTGCTATAATCCCTCCTGTTTTTATTGCACTTACTCATGTAATTTAATTCTTTTTTATAATGTGACCAAAACCAGAGTAGGCAAACACATAGCCTAGATATGCTTAATATCACCCCTACTTATTAGTTCTTTCATTTGAAGAATAATCTGCAGTTCTTGCCTGCTTGTTTTGATGCTTAAATTGAATGTGCCTGACTTTCATTGATTAGTGAGCCTGTCTCTCTCATTTAGACACGTTATTTAAAGGGTGTACGGTTTCTACTTTTTTTCTCTATCAAGATGCCCTGTGTGTTCTGGTCTACAGTTTTGAAGTATAGATGCTAAGAGATTATCCATCCTTGCTCAGGTTAAAATCTGGCTGGAAATATTTTTAATGCCCCCCCCCCCCCCATTCTATGTCACAACCTCTCTCTGCATTAACTACTATCTCCCAGTTTGGTGACAAATGCAAAATGAAATTGGTATTTCAATTTCTGAGCCCAGATGATTTAGTGCTCCAGTATAGATCCCCGATGAATATTGCTTCCAACCCCTTTCCGTCTTAATAACTACACTTAACACCTAATCTATAATTCTGTTTTGCAGCCAGTTTGCAATCTAGTCTGGTCCTTGTTGTTGACTCCACAAGCTGTGTTTAACAAATCTGCTCGAAAGCCTCATTACCACCACCATGAGGGAAGTTCATTGGTCTTGTCGCTGGTTCGGCCACATTGAGCTGATGCATCGAGTCAACTGCTATTTAGTAATTAAAATGCAAATGCTGGAAGTCTGAAATAAAACTTGAAAAAGTTCAAAAAATTCATAGATCAGGCAGCATCAGTGGAGAGAGAAACAGAACTAATGTTTCAAGTTCAAAACCCTTTAAAATGACACAACCTGCAACACCAACCATCCCTTGACAGCTCTTCTCCACCCCTGCCCTCTCACCTCTTTCTACCAACTACCTCCCATAATCTTTCGGTCCAGCTGAAGGGTGTTAACCCAAAACGGCAACCATCCACTTACCTCCGCAGATGCTGCCTGACCCTTTGAGTTCCTCCAACAATAGAATGATAAAACTTAACCCTTGACTTCACTCTCTACCTCATTATGGCTTTGCATCTTACCGTCTATGACTGTAACACTTTGTAGAGTCACAGCACAGAAACACCTTCGGCCCATCTAGTCCAAGGTGAAGCATTTAAACTGCCTACTCCTCTCGACCCTTTCCAGGACCATAGCCCTCTATACACCTCCCATCCATGTACCTATCTAAACTTCTCTTAAACTTTGAGATCGAGCTTGCGTGCAGCCGTTGCACAGGCCCTCGCTCTCACTGGCAGCCCTCATGACCCCTCATGCTATTCTGTTATTGTTCTCCCCGTACTACCTCAATACACTGTTGTAATGAGACGATCTGTACAGATGGCATGCAAAACAGAGTTTTCCACTCAAGTTAGAGTGACGCCAATAAACCAATTTACTCATTTACCAGTCCAAGCATTATGTTTTGGATTTCCGTATCTGCAACCTCTCGTGTCTTAAATTGACGACCTTCCATCAGAACTAAGGGCACAGCTGTAAACAACCATCCTTTAAACTGCAGAGGAGAGGGAGACATGGAGAAATGAAAAGGAGTACCCACGATAGGGTGGAGATACTGAGTGACAGAGGTGCCAGTGATAAAGAAAGGGGAGTGAAAGTTTGCTAATTGCAGTTAATTTGCCCGGCAGAGATGTAAATGCAAGAGGGTAACCGGAAACAGAGGATGAGAAAGGGAAAGCAAACAACGGGGAGAAGAAACAATGTTGATATTGATACATCGGGGATTCTGCTTCAGTGCTTTGATGAACTAGACATAGAATTTTCTCATTTGTTTCTGTACTTCTAATAATCTCCTTCAGGTTAGATATGCTGCCTCTTTCGAAAGGTTGTTTGATCTCTGTGCTACCTGGGACTATAAAAAGAGCCTTGAGCTTAGTAGAAGAAAATTCCCAGACTGAAGTTTAATATTTCTGGTCTGAAATCTAACAATCGCAGCCAAAAGCAATCTGCCTGAAGGACCCTTCAGGGAATTTTTCAAGAACCTTCAAAGAACTGAATATTGATGTCCATAGTTAAAATATTTATGAACAACATATTGAATAAATTCAAGAAAATATCTAATTGGGTGAACGATGGTGTAGCGGGCCAAGGTAGGATTTGTATTCCAAACTAGCCTAATCAGGTCTCTTTCATAGGTCTCATAGATGCTGCCTGACCTGCTGAGTTCCTCCAGCATTTTGTGTGTTTTGCCTCATTCTCACCTTCTGTTCAGTCACGCAAAAGGTGTCATTATCAGGTAACCTTTTGACTTCAGGCAGGGCATGAGCTCCTAGACATCACCTTCGAACAGTCCCTGGCTGCTCAGGCTGGGTTTACGATATGCCTTTCCAAGACTGGCTGCTGGCATTGGGGATTGAACTAGGATGAGGGAAAGGCACCACGCCGTTCACTGGTATCTATTCCACAGTTGTAAGAAGAAGAAATGGGTGGAAAATGACAATCAGCCCCTTATATTCGCTCTGCCATCTTCCACCTCAAAACACTATCCTGCACTATCCTACGTTCCCTCGGGTCCCTTAAAGTCGACAACCTATCATATTAGCTTGCACTGCTTTGCAGAGAAACCCAAATATTCACTGCCTTCTGGGTGAATAATTTCTTCTTCACTCAAGCACGGATCTTAGTGGGTCAGGAAACGCCGGTTCTCGACCCAAACTGCCGACTGTCCCCCTTCCCTCCGCAGCTGTTGCCTGACCTGCAACTTGTTTTTCGTTGCCCCAGATTCCAGCACCCACGCTCGACAGCCAGCTGTAGCTTCAGTCCACATTCGACAGCCAGTGATATGGACATTGCTACTGTGGTCCACACTCAAAGACCAACAATACCAGCATCGATGCTCTGCTCTGAGCTTGAAGACCAGCAATGTGGACGGGTGATAAAGAGCAACTATAGATATCAGGCTCTCCCAGGTCAGTGGTTCCTGGAATTGGTTGTCCGTACAAGCAGAAGGCATGAGGAGGATGGGCGTTCGTGAGTTAGTTGCTCAATCCTAGAGCTCAGGGTGCCATCATCAGCTAGTCTGGGGGTTGATAGTGAAGACCAAACTGGTCATTCAGAAAAGGCAAAAGGTGGGGTTGTGCATTTCTTGATAAACTCTTGATGGAGCTCTGATACGGCGGTTTTGTCGAAGTCCTGTTCCCCTGAACTTGCACTCCCAGTGACCAAATGCCAACCATTCTGTTTCCCAGGGAAGTTCTCCATAATCCTGACCACAGTTTACATACCACCAGCAGCTGTCTATAATCAATGCCTGGGGATAACTTCATTCAACCTCACTTGCAACATCACCGAACTGTTCCCACAACCTATAGGCTCTTCATCTTATGTTCTCACTATTTATTGTTTATTTATTTATTATTATATATTTTTTTCTTTTGTATGCGCACCGTTTGTTGTCTCCTGTACACTGGTTGAACGTCCAAGTTGGTACAGTCTTTCATTGATTCGATCATGGTTATTGGATTTATTGAGAATGCCCACAAGACAGCAAACCTCAGGGTTGTATGTGGTGATGCATTTGTACTTTGATGTTAAACCTGCTTTGAACTTTGAATTTTGGTGAAATGTCTGTGTGCATATATGGCTGCTTGGGAGGGAGGAAAGGGGCTTATTTTGCTGTTGTTGTTTTGTTGCTCGTTGTCTTCTGTGGAGCCTTGTGGGTATGGTATGTTGGCGTTGAAATGCGTGGCAACACTTGCAGCCTGCCCCAGTACATCCTGAGGTGTGTTGGTTGTTCACGCAAACAATACATTTCACTGCACGTGTGATAAGTTAGTCTGAATCTGAACTTGGAAAACACACAACTTTTCTATTTTCAATCAAAGTCAATATCCTCCTATTTGTCTACATGTTATTCCAACTGCCACATCTTAGCTGATGCATTTACTTTGTCTTTATTCCCTCAAAATCTCCCCACGTCCTCCTCCCACACTGGCACTTAGCTTTGTAGCATTCGCAAACCTGGACATCCCAAACCCATTCCCCTCACCCAAGTACAGATGGTGAAGCACTGGGCACAGGGACCAGTCAAGGTGGCACGGACTGAACACTGTTTCCCAATCAGGAGATGAGCTGTTGATTCATCCCCTCGGCGTTCAATGCTCCTCTGGTCGACATCTTCTGGAGAGAGACATCTTTTTCACTTCTTTCACGTTTGTTTTGCGCCTTGAATGTGATTCTGGAACTGTTAGAGCCTGTGTTTTGCTGTTTGGAGATGGTTTGGGTGCTGCCGCGCTCTGTAGTCTCCAAGAAGATTCCGGAAGGCGGAGGCAGCACATGCGAACCTGGTGGTGAGGAGGCTGCACGATGGGACGTGAGCTGACATTCGGCCCCATTTTGCTGATTATAGCTTCCTTTGCTCGTCGATTACACTGACGAGGGAGACTGAAGCATCAAGGCAAGTGCTGGGGGAAGGGTTTGAGTGCCGGCTTGGTACCAGACAGGGAGGAGTCCCCAGGTTTTGCAGCATTTTAGATTGGACTGTGAACTACAGATCTCCTTGAGTGTATTTTTTTGTGGTGGAGATGGATTTGGGGGTCAGTGTGCACAATCCATTTTCTTCATTTTTTTTGTGGGGAGGAGGGATTTGGGGGTTGATGATCGTGCTGCCTTTCTTTTCTTTTTTGGTTTCGTGGCTACTCGGAGAATTGAAAGAATTTTGGAGTTACGTACTTCGATGATAAATGACCCTTTGACCTTCTGCACATTAGTCCCAAGTTCGATTCAGTGGATCATTCCCCGTCCTGTGACTCTGATTTTAATAAAAATAATATATTGTTTAAGGCCGGCGGAAAGTCAGACTATACCCCATTAATCGCTCCCCCTTGGCTAAACTACTGACTACAGCTGAGAAACCTCTAAGATTTATCGGTCACGGGATGAAGTGCAGCAGGACCCAGGGACATACCAATGCTCAGGTCTCAGGTCCCATACTCACACACACACACACACACACACACACACACACACACACACACACACACACACACACACACACACACACACACACACACACACACACACACACACCCACCCACCACTTCTCACAAGCAAGCTGTGGCTGGGGCTGTGCTGGCTGAGATCATGATGGTTTTAGTGATCATATGGACAATGGACATGTAGTCTGCAACTTAACACAACCAAAATCACATTGTTATCGGGGTGGTTGAGCAAAAGTTAAACAAAATCCCAGATGCTGGAGGTTTATTGTGAGCAATCACCTCTCCCATAGCACAACTCAGTCAGAGAAGTTTGAGTCAGGGCCTTTTGCTGATGGGCCTTTTCCCACCGTCCCATCCCTTCCATAGCAGGTGTCCACAATTGTCCCATAAACCCTTCCTGGTTTATGTGAGCCAACAAGATTGATGAATCTTCCTTCTCATCCTAGGCCTGCTAGTTACATTGGTGATGGACCGCGTGAAGATGGGGACAGAACAATAATGGCTGACAATTTACTTCCCTGAAAATTGATTCAGAAATCATGGTCTTTGACTAGATTCCCCCAACAGTGCTCTGATCTCTGTTCCTTCCCGGCAACTCCCAAGGGAATGTGCTGAGGTGGAGATTAAGTTGTTGAAAAGGAGCATTATTTACTGAGAGTGGTTTATCAGATAGTGTGTGTGATCAGATGAAGGTTCCTGTGCAGATAAAGTTGTCACAGTTTATACAATCAGCTCCTTCCTGTCACAACATGAAATTTTGACCAGCTCTGGAAATACCACACTCAATGCCATGCTTGCTCCGGTCTGGTGGTCTGTAGGAGATAACAGTGAAAGGGACTATCAAACACTGTAATATATCCTACTCTGAGGTAGCTTGTTGATCCCACAGGTAACTTTGTAGCTGGTAGACCTGCTACATTACTGCTCCGTCAACCCAGGTTCAATCCCGACCTCTGACACTGGATGTGCATCCCCCCGACACCAGGTGCGATACCCCCACCTCATGTGTTCTGGTTTCCGCCCACCTGACTGTGCTGGCAAGCGATGGAATCTACAGGGAATTGATGAGAATGAGTAATCAATGTGATCAATCAGTGATTCCAAGATGGTGGCACGACACAGCTTGCAGCAGCCACTCCGGAGCTGATTATCTGTTATTTGTGAAGTGGGGTGCCGTGCGCAATCATAATCAATTGAAAACTAACGTGGGAGCATGGAGGAACATCGGGAAATCTCCAGGAAGACCTTCTTCGTTGCTGCTGCTGCTGTGAAGTCTGGGACTTGGCTGGGAAGAACAGGCCCCCAGACCTCGGGGTTGCGTTGCCGATGGCCGCTGGCAGGGCCGTCTTAATACGCCGGAAGGGATGGTCGTCGGCTCAGAGATTCGACGGACTCGGAGTCCGCTGCAGTCAGGTTGCTTTCGGTGTGTGCTGTGACTGCAAGGCTGGGTTCGACAGAGCTTTCAGTGTGTGCTGCGTCTGCGAGGCTGAGTCGGGCGGCGCCGTGGAAGTCCACAGCGGGGGTATTCCCTTCTGCCGCCGGCGTGGGATGGCGAGTCTGCCGGGACCCTGGGAACTTGTGGAAACTGTGTGGTGATTTCTTTTGAACTTATAGTCCTTTAACATCTTTGGACTATTTTTACTGTGCCCATCGTCTGTTTTTTTATCAATTATGCTATTGTTTGCACTGTTGTAACTATATGTTGTAATTATGTGGTTTTGTGCAGGTCTTGTAGCTTTAGTTTTTGGTCTTGTTTGTCTGGTGGATTTGGAGCTCCTTTCCGGGGAACGCGCTAAGACAGTAGCGCTATATTAATACGCAGCAGCCTCTCCGGACTCTGGATGGGAGATTGCCAAACGTCATGTGGATTTTCTAGTGTAGTCTGTTTTGTCATGTGCTTTTGTGATATCATTCTGGGGGAACGTTGTCTCATTTTTTAACTGCATTTTATTTGTGGTTTCTAACTGACAATAAACTGAATCTGAATAAGAGTAAATGGATGCCTGATGATGGCATGGACTCAGTGGGCCGAATGGCCTCTTTCTGCGCTGTATCTTCCGACAATGATTGGTTTGTATTCTAGGATAGACTGAATCCTGGGAATGGTTGTGCACCCAGATACACACCATTGGAGACAGGAGCAGAGGGGTTGTATTTGGACAGGTAATCACGTGGACTGGACTACAAACCAGAGGTCTTCATATCCCACCATGGTAGCTGTGCAATTTAAACTCAGCTCTTAAATCAGCTTCATCAAACAAACACGCAAATGAACAGTAAAGTGATCTTGAAGTTGTCAGATTGTTGTAGTCTCTGAAAGTCTATCCTGAACCCTACATATTTATGCAATTACAAAGAAGGCACAACAATGGCTATATTTCATTAGGAGTTAGAAAGGAGTTGTTACGTCACCACAGACAGTCGCAAATTTCTAAAGTTGTACCATGGAGACCATTCTAACAGGCTGCTTCACTGTCTGGTATGGAGGGGCCACTGCACAAGATTGGAAAAAGCTGCAGAAAGTTGTAAACTCATCCAGCTCAATCATGGGCCCTGGCCTCCCCAGCATCCAGGAGACCTTCAAAGAGGTAGCGTTTACCAGTCAGGGACCCACCACCCAGGACATGCCCACTTCTCCTTGCTACCATCAAGAAGGCGGCGTAGGAGCCTGAAGACACAAACTCAACATTTCAGGAGTAGCTTTGCCCCCCCCCCCCCGCCATCAGAATTCTAAATGAACAATGAACCCATGAACACTTCCTCGGTATATTTTTCCTTTATTTTTGCACCACCTGTTTAATATAATTTTTTAACATCACTGTGCAGAAGTCTCAGGCATATATATATATGAGACTTTTGCACGATACTGTATATTGGATAAATTAGGAAGGTGGCTGGGAAACAGAAATAAGAGTACTTAGCTTTATATTAGCTCAGTAATATTTAGTGTTATTTGGTAACTGGAAAGACATTTTATAGAATACTGTACAGAAGTCCAAGGCACTCTAACTATATATATGTGCCAAAGATTATTGCACAGTACTGTGTGTGTATGTGTGTGTATATATATATATATATATATATATATATATACTGCAATTTTTAGTAGATTTTTATTATTATGTATTTTAATGAACTGCTGCAGCAAAGCGACAAATGCCAATAATATTAAACCTAATTCTCATTCTGATTCTGGAAAACATTCTGAGAGATAGGATCACAAAGTCAAAGTCAATGTCAAAGTAAAATTTATTATCAAAGTGCATTTACTGTTTGTTACCATGCACTACCCTGAGATTCATTTTCTTGCAAGCATTTACAGGAAAGTAAAGGAATACAATAGCGTTTATGACCAGCAGTATTCAGAAAGGCATGGACTGTGGGAAATTATGTGCATGGGAAATCAAGTCCCACAAATTTGATTGAATATTTTGAAGAGGTGATCAAGAGGATCGACGAGGGCAGAGTTGTAGATGTTGTTTACATGGTCTTTACTAAGATCTTTGACAACATGTTGTGTGGGTAGAAAGTTAGATCACATGGGATCCAGAGTAAGCTGGCCAACTAGATACAAAATTAACTTGGTGGTAGTGTTAGTCTGTTTACAGATTGGAAGTCTGTGACCAGTGGTGTGCTCCAGGGTTTGGTGCTGGGTCCACTTGTCTTCATTACCTGTATTAATGACCTGGATGAGAAAGTAGTGGGCATGGTTAGTATGTTTATGGATGACACCAAAATTAGTCTATTGTACGCAGTGAAGATGGTTATCTAAAATTACAAAATTATCTAAATCAATTGGGAAGTTGGGCCAAGGAATGGCAGATGTTATTTAACTTGGACAAGCATGAAGTGTTGCATTTTGGAAATTTGAACCAGGGTGGACTTACACAACAAATAGCCTGGCCCTGGAGAATGCCGTAGAACAGAGAGACCTCAAGGTACAAGTATATATTTCCCTGAAAGTCTGTGACCCAGGTAGACAATGTGGTGAAGAAGATGTTTGGCATGCTTGCCTTCATCAGTCAGGACAATGAGAACAAGAGATAGGACATTATGTTACTATTGTAGAAGACTTCGATAAGACTGCCCATGGAGTTTTACATGCTGTTCTAGCCACCGAACTATTGGAAGGGTGTCCCTAAGCTGAAAAGACTGTGGGAAAAACTCATAAGGATGTTACTGGTTTTGGAGATCTTGAGTTATAAGGTGAGACAGGATAGGTTTCTCTGGGGCACAGAAGGTTGAGGAGGGCTCATATAGAGTTACATAAAATCATGAGCAGCACAGATAAGGAGAATGGTCAGTTTTTTTCCCGGGGTAGGGAAGTCTGAAGCTATAAGGCATAAATTTCAGGTGAGGGGAGAAGATTTAAAAGGGGGCCTGAGGGACAACTTCTCTGCACGTATGGCGGTGGGTGTACGGAATGAGGTGCTGGAGGAGGTGGTAGAGTTGGGAGCTATTAAAGCATTTCAAAGACATTTAGACAGACGCATGGGCAGGAATAGTGTAGAGGGACAAGGGTCAAACGTAGGCAAATAGGACGAGCTCAGAAAACTCCATGGTTGGTATGGATGAGTCAGACAGAAGGCCTCTTTCCATGCTGTTTAATTCTAAAAACCTATGACTCCATTACTCATGGGACAGAAAGAAAGCAATTTAATATATAGCTATCAAATAACTTTGGAATTATTGGATGTAGGGCCAGGAATTTTGTAGAGTATTAATTCCAGGGATACCAATCATTGGCAGCTTTACATAACCTGGTTACTATGGTGATGTTCTAATCTAATAATCACACTGTAAACATAATTTCCATGCTGACTTATACTGTAGTTGGTTTCTTTTTATCTCCAATTCCCAGCATCACTCTCGAACCATTCGCACCATGGGAGGCTCTTGGCTCACAGAAATTTCCTTTGCCTGTGTGCATTATATACGTGTGCCTGCGTATGTGCATGTCCACATGTGTGCTTTGTACGTCCATGTCTGAGATTGGACCAGGGAAGGACTGTGGATTATAGGGGGAGATGGATTGGGTTGGGACTGGGGGAGGGGGTGGGTGAACAATCAGCACACCACCAGGCACGGCAAAGGCGGGCATGGAGATGGTCGGATTCTGGTGGAGGTGAGTCAATGCCTGCAGAAAGTCGTGAAGGACAACCTGCAAGTTGTCCTGGTTGTTTGAAAGGGTTGTTTAGGAGGAAGGAAGAGACAAGAATGTGGGTAAGTAGTTTGTTTACCCAGCAGACTTCCCAATCCGATGTGAAGACCATGTTGCTCTGCCTGTGCCCAGTGACAGGGGTTCAAGGGCCTCCTGCTTCATTCCCCTGGAATGTGCACGGGGAATGTTGCCATCCTGAGTATCCCTGATACAGGAATTGGAATGTACTTATAAGGGAGACCGGCAAAAGGATGGTTGGATTTTCCAATCAATGGAAATTGAGCTGGAACCTATTATGATTGTGATTCTCCCATGAAAAGAGCACATCTCTGGAATTTCAGTATCAATACTCTTAAAAAACCCTGATGTGGTACATCTAAACTTCCAGAGATTCACTTGTACCATGAGCTCTCTGTATTATTGGACTCTCAAAAGAGCAGAGATTGTTCCTTAATCAGCCTCCTGTTGCAGGAATGTCTCTAACCCTGCCACACACCGTAAATTTGGGAATATATTTCCAAATCAGGATGCTGAGTCACTTCCAGGGGACCTTGCATCTGTTGCCCTCGTCCTTCAGGACTGTAAGGGCAGGAGAGGACGGAATAGCACTGAGGCTTCTTGCCAGGCTTCTCCCACGAAGGAGTACTGGTGCATCGGCTGAAGGGGGACAATATGTGGTCATTTCCATGCCCATCTTTGACTTGACAGCATGGACTTCATCCGAATTGTAATTAATATTGAGAGCTCCAAGGACTATACCTTCCCAGCTGTGGTTCACCATGCTGGCTCCTCTGGTGGGCTTGCCCTGACAGGATGTGCTTGTGGATGCTAATGGAGAATCGGGTGCATTGCCTGCAAGTATGGCTTTGTCAGGACATTGCATGATTAGTCAATGGGGAAATTGGCCCAATTTAGGCTCCAGATCCCTGGAGTTCTTTGCAAGTTTGATGGGGCTGCGAATGACTTTGGTCTGTTTGAATTTGGTGTGAGGTCGATATTATGGTTTATTTTTCCTCTGAAGCAGTAAACGTCAGGGGTTTGCTCAGCTGTAGAATCAATCACATGGGGCTTGAGTCTCAAAATTTGAGATTTTGCTTCTGAGTTTAAAAAACCCTAAAGCTGTTTCCTCCCCAAAATCCATAAGTGAACAATACAGGTTTTACAACAATGTTATAGTTACTTATGTTGAGTTAATTTCTCTGGACTCTGGGCAGGTCCCGCCGGATTGGAAGATGACAAATGTCAGACCACTGTTCAAAAAAGGATGTAGACAAAAGGCAGTTATCTCTAGGACAGTTAGTTTAGCATCTATAGTTGGGAAAATGCTTGAAGCTATCATTAAAGAAGAAATAATGAGGAATCTGAAAAGAAATGGATCCATTAGGAAGATGCAGCATGGATTCAGAAAAGGCAGGTCCTGTTTAACAAAATTACTGGAGTTCTTTGAGTATATAACAAGCGCAGTGGATAGAGGGGAACAGATAGACACTATTTACTTGGATTTCCAGAAGACATTCGATAAGGTACCACATAAAAGACTTATCCATAAGATAAGGATGCATAGAGTTGGGGGTGATGTATTAGCATGGATAGAGGATAGGTTAACTAACAGAAAGCAGAGAGCTGAGATACATGGGTGTTACTTCGGCTGGCAATCAGTGGTGAGTGGTGTGCCGCAGGGGTCAGTGCTGGTCCCGCAGTTGTTCATGATATACATTAATGATCTGGAAGAGGAGACCGTGTGTAGTGTATCTAAGTTTGCTGATGATACTAAATTGAGTGGAAAAGCAAATTGTGCAGAAGATACAGAGAGTCTGCAGGGAGATATAGATAGGTTAAGTGAATGGGCAAGGATCTGGTTGATGCAGTACAATGTTGGTAAATGTGAGGTCATCCACTTTGGAAGGAAAAAGGGACTTGGGAGTGTTTGTGCATTTATCACAAAAGGTTGGTTTGCAGGTGCAGCAGGCTATCAAGATGGCAAATGGAATATTGGCCTTCATCGCTAGAGGGATTGAATGAAAGAGCGGGGAGGTTGTGCTGCAACCGTACAGGGTACTAGTGAGCCTGCACCTGGAGTACTGTGTGCAGTTCTGGTCTTACTTGAAGGTTCACCAGGTTGGTACCAGAGATGAGGGGGTTAGACTATGAGGAGAGATTGAGTCACCTGGGACTGTACTCACTGGAATTCAGAAGAATGAGAGGAGATCTTATAGAAACATAAAAAATAATGAAAGGGATAGATAATATAGAGGCAGGAAAGTTGTTTCCACTGGTTAGGTGAGACTAGAACTAGGGGACATAGCCTCAAGGTTCAGGGGAGTAGATTTAGGACGGAGATGAGGAGGAACTACTTTTCCCAGAGAGTGGAGAATCTGTAGAATTCTCTACCTCATGAAGCGGTGGAGGCAACCTCAATAAATATATTTAAGACAAGGTTGGATAGATTTTTCCATAGCAGGGGAATGAAGAGTTGTGGGGAAAAGGCAGGTAGGTGGAGATGAGTCCATGGCCAGATCAGCCATGATCTTATTGAATGGTGGAGCAGGCTCGATGGGCCAGATGGCCTCCTCCTGATCCTGTTTCTTATGTTCTTATGGTTTTATTTCTAAATCCCAGATTGAAGTTGAATTCCATAGATGCCATGGAAGGCTGAATTATTTGCAAAAATCTTCCTCCAGAATTTGTGCCTGGATGACACTGATGATTGTACCATCACAGATGGCAGCCTTCAGCCATTTACACTCAGTGAATCTTCATTGTGTTCCTAATAAACTCATCACTGACAGTTATGCACATAGTCTTCTGCTGCTCTAGCCTGTCCACCTCAAGGTTCAATGTATTTTGCATTCAGAGATTCACTGTTGTAATGTATGGTTATTTGAGTTCCTGTCACCCTCCTGTCAGGTTGAACCAGTCTGGCGTTCTCCTCTGACCTCTCTCATTAACAAGGTGTTTTCGCACTCAGAGCTGTTGTTCACTGAGAGCTTTTTTGTTTTTCACACCATTCTCTGTGAACTCTGGAGACAGCTTGTGTGTGGAAATCCCAGTAGATCAGCAGTTTCTGAGATACTCAAACCACCCCATTTGGCACCAACAGCCATTCCACGGTCAATGTCACTTAGATCACATTTCTTCCCCTTTCGGATATTTGTTCTGAACAACAACTGAAACTCTTGACCGTGTCTGCATGCTTTTATGCATTGGGTTGCTGACAGATGATTGGCTGATTAGATATTTGTATTAAAGAGCAGGTGTGCCTAATAAAGCAGGCACTGAGTGTGTCAGATAATGTCTGTGACAATCGGATGTATCAAAAGTCGTTGAACTGTGAGAAATTCTTTTATGTATTTTAATTAGAGTGACAGCACAGTAACTGGCCCTTCCAGCCCAACCACACCCATGTGACCAATTAACCTATTGGCCCATACATCTTTGGAGTGTGGAAGGAAACCCATGTTGTCTCTGGGAGAACGTATAAACTCCTTACAGACAGTGGCAGAATTGAACCCGGGTCACTGGCATGAGCTGCTCCAATTCTGCCCGATCGTCCCTTGATGCGCAGGACCTTAATCAGCAGCTGCCCCATTCTGATGAACCGCTGAAGATCCATGGTTGAAACTCACCCATGCTTCTAGTTCAACTCTTCCATGAGAATACCATCTCTGGCACTTACCTGATGCGGTGGAAGATAGTTCAGTTATCTCCTGCTTACGAAACAAGAAATCCAATCAGACACATTAACAGCCATCAGTCTGTTTTCATTGATTGGGAAAGCGACAGGAAGTTTATCTATGGCAGTTGCTCATTGGTAATCACAGATTATGCCTGGATTTCTCAGGTCCAAACTAATCACAGCCCTTGTGCATATATGTGGATAGGAGCAAAGCGCAAGATGCTGGAGGAACTCAACAGGCCAGGCAGCATTTGTGGAGGGAAATGAACAGTCCGCATTTCAAATTCACATCCATTATCTGGACTAAAGTATGGAAGACAGGCAGCCAAGAAGTGCTGGATTACAATCTGTCAAGTGATAGGTGGATCACAGTGAGGAGGGGTGGAAGGGAGATGGGGGAGGGGAGAATGGAAACAGCAACAGGAGCTGGGATAGGTTGAATTGTCAGAGGGCTGAAGGTGATGGAATCTGTTAGGAGCAGAAGGTGGAGTACATAGTCAAGGGAGAGAAGTGGGGAGAACAGATGGGAGTAGTGAAGGAAGAGAATCTGTGGGAGGTGTATGAAGATGATGGACAGATGGAGAGGGTGAAGGAGTGGAAATAGGGTTTTGGGGTGGAGTAAGTGTGGGAATAAGTGGGTAGATCAGGAGGAGAAAGGAAAGAGAGGGTGAGGGTGCAGTTAACCAGAAGCTGGCTAGCTGAGTGCAACTGTCTTCCGTGTTAAGGAATGATACCAGCAACTGAAGGTCAGCCATCTCAGCCCAGTGGGAGTTCCTGCTGCAGTATTCATTACCCTCCTTCCAACTTATGAACAGAGCACAGTTCAATCCTTTTCCTCAGAAACTGAACCAGTCCATGCCTGCCTGCAGCAAGAACTAGACCCACATGTGTTGCTATATATCAACTGACATCGGTACCCTACACCTGCCAGTCAATAACTACCCCCAGCGTGACAGAATCTAACCAACACCCCATGACGTTCAAAGACATTACCAGAGTCCAGGTTTACCAACAGCCAAAAAAGTAATTAGGGATTCTGTACAATTACCAAGTCTTTTGCAATAAGCTGGTGATTTTCCAAAATCTTCCCGAGTCAGGAGTGGGACGGGACACCTACCACTTGCCTGGGTGAATGCAGCACCAGCTACAGACGGAGCTCAATGCCATCCAGGCCGATGCAGGTCACTTCACTGGCAAACCCTCCACCATCCTAAACGTGTTCCTTCACCTGACAATTGTCAGGTGCTGTACCCCGGGGGAGTCAAATAAGGATGTGACATATACTCAATAGCCACTTTATTCTGTACCACCTGTACCTACCAAAGCAGCGACTGAGTGTGTGTTGGTGGTCTTCTGCTGCTGTAGCCCAGGTGCCTCAAGGTTTGATGTGTTGTGCACTCAGAGATATTCTTTTGCACACTACCGTTGTGACGCAAGGTTATTTGAGTTACTGTCGGCTTGAACCAGTCTGGCCACTGACCTCTCTCATTAACAAGGCATTGTCATTCACAGATCTGCCGCTCACTGGATGTTTTTTCAGTTTTTCACACCATTCTCTGTGAGCTCTTGAGACTGTTGTGCATTAAAATCCCAGGAGATCAGAGGTTGCTGAAATACTCAAACCACCCCATCTGGCACCAACAATCATTCCACAGTCAGTCACTTAGATCACATTTCTTCCCCATTCTGATGTTTGGTCTGAACAGCAATTAATCCATGACCATGTCTGCTTGCTTTTATGCACTGAGTTCCTGTTACATGATTGGCTGATTAGACATTTGCATTAACAAGCAAGTGGCCGCTGAGTGTATATCATGAATGGTGGGGCTCCAGGGAGCTTGGCTGGTCAGAGGGACCATGCTAGGCAAGTCCAAAGATTCCTGAAGCTGATAGTACAGGGAGATATGGTGATGAAGGAGGCACATGCCATTGTTAAGCAGGCCAGAGAATGTAAGAACACAAGAGGTAATGAAGATGCTGGAAATAGAGAGCAATGCACATAAAATGCTAGAGGAGCTCAGCAAATCAGACAGCAACTATGGAGGGGAATAAATGTTGACATTTTGGGCAGAAACCCTTCATCAGAAAACTTGTTCCAATGATACTTGACTAGCTGAGTTCCTCCAGCATTTTGTGTGGTAATGCTGGAATGGTACGTGCAGGCCAATATACAACAGGTTGAAAGTGATTGTACTGCGGAGGATGCAGAAGAAATTTACCAGAACCTTCTCAGGAGAGACTGGAGAGGCTCAGTTTGCTTTCTTTGGAGTGGGAAGGACTTGATGCGTGCAAGACGATGAGAGGCAAAGATATTAAGAAACATCTCCCCATGACAGAGATGTTAAGGCTGATGATTGTAGCTTTTTGGTGAAGAGTGACAGACCTAAGAGAGGAACTGAACCACTGCTTCTTTTTTTCACTCACAGGGTGGCAGCAATCTGGAACACACTGCCTGAGAGGTGGCTGGAGGCAGGAGCTCCGACAGAACTTTTAGGAAACATCTGGCTCAGCACTTGAATTGCCAAGACACCGCAGGCTGCGGCCCAAGTGGGATTAGCTCTGCCGAGCGCTGTGGGCATGCTACGCTGGTGTCAGGATGTGTGTCAGCACTTGTGGGCTGCCCCCAGCACAACCATGGGTGCAGTGGTACGTTGTGCAAGCGACACATCTCACCTTATGTCTCCATGTGCACGTGGTAAATAAATCTGAGTCTGCATCCCCTCGGTTACCAAGCAGGAGCGGCAAGCGTTTCGGAACACCATTTCCTGGCGTCCCCTCCGAGAGCTGGGAAATGCTGCTTTTCCTCCGTGGTTGAAAGCTCGAGATCTGGGAGCTTCCTTCCCACCAGTACCTCCACCTCGCAGGCCGCAGAGGCACACGAGGACAGGTCGCCCCCCCCCAGCTTCTGGAGATGGCAAACCTGTTTGTGCATTACCTCAGAGGACAACGCAGAATCAAAGAGGCTCCACAGAGTTTTAAAACTGTTTTTAATTCGTACACCATGGGTTCCACCAGGTTGTGTGATGAATGGGCCCTGATCTCCGGCTGCAGTCACAGTAACCCTGACGCGGCATTAGTGAGGTGGCTGGCCTCTTGCTTCCTTAGGGCTTCTTGCCTTGTGAGGTGTGTAGAATGGACAGAGGAGGTGGAGGGGAGCAGTGGGGAAGGGGGAGTGGGAGAGGAGCCGAGGGAAAGGGTGGGGTGCAGTGGGAGTGCCGTCATTTCACTGCTCTGGGTCTCAGCTCTGGATCGATGTGGAATTACGTTGGAACGGCATGACAACCCACTGCCTGGTTCTCTGCAGCACATCCAGCGGTGTACACTTGGGGCCCATTCTGAAATCTGCTCAACTGAGGGGCAGCTCTGAGAGTCGTCTCCTGGCAGTGGGAGTTGTGTGCCCATAGCTGAGGAACCCTGGGCACCAGTACCAACGTCCCTACCTATTACAACCAGCTACAGCCCCGCGGCCACATTTCACTGGCCTACAGCCGGGGCTTGCGGCTGGTACACTAGGTGACCAAGGTCGACAGAAGGGGCTCAGAGTTGTTAATCCTGGCTCCTGGGGGTAACAGCAGAAGACCGCAGCTATAATGCTGGGTTCCCAGGGGCAGGCAGCATACACGTGTCCAGAGTCAACAGTGGCACCACAGCTGTTAACCTGGGGTTTCCTTGGTCAACGACTGGGGCACGGAGCGTTCGTTAATGGTTGAATTGTTCAGTTCCAGTACGTGGCTGTGCTAGAAATTTGCCTCCGCGGTTAACCCCACTCTGGCCCCAGCAGCACGCCGTATGGGTAAGCCTGTGTTGAATGTTTCTAGCAGGGGTTCCCGCAACTGGTGGGTGTACCATTGCCCTTTGGCCTGGTTCACCCCAAAGCCTGCGACCCTCGCCTCTGCCAGTGGAAATGCCCGGGGCCTGGGTGTATCAGCGGTGGAGATGCTGGGAGTTAATCCAGGTTATATTGGTGAAACACAGCACGTCCCAATACACACCCACTGCGAACAATAGGCACTAGGATTTTCACCAGAAATAAAGAAACATTATCTGATCAAACAATACAAAAGAGTTTCCATAAACCACTATGGGGGCAACAGACTATTTGGTTTCTAATTAAATGCTTTAAATAAATGCATATAAATTATTCTCCTTTTTCATATTTGTTTCTTGCACCCAGGTTCACAATGCAATGAAAACAGCAGAATGTCACTTCCCTAGGTCACAGTCTCTGCACTGTTCCTTCTTCAGCAGGAATGGCACCTCCTCGGCCGAAGCCACGGGAAGGAAGGCTGTGTTTTCTCCGGCTGCCTCCTCGCACTCATTGATCAGTTCATAGTCCTCCGGCTTCCGGCTGGCTAAAGCCAGGATCTGGATCTGCCGCTGCACCGTCTGAAGAAGCATCTCCACTTGCTGACCCTCGGCCACGTGGAGTGGGGTGTTGGGCGCGCTAACGCTCGGGAAGGAGTGCGGGTCGTGCTCTGCGCAGCCGCATTCCTGGCTCTCCACTTGTACCTGGACGCAGCCCTTCTCCCCCATCAGTGGGGTAACGGGGACCGAGGCCGCCCAGCACTGCGGCGACGCCCTTTTATCTCTGAGCTCCAAAGTGCACAGGTGGACATGTCGGTGTGAGGCAGCAGGGCACATCCCATGGGCACCATCTGGGGGTTTTCGACAGGTCGCTGCAGGTCTAAAGGGAAGAAGACGGACCCATGGACAGAGAATCAAATGCCAAAGGAGAAAGCTTCAAGCATAAAGAAGCTATAGCTGTATATTCACAGACAAATGCACACACACACACACACACACACACGCAAACACACACACACACACACACGCATGCACGCACGCACGCACACACACACACTCACATACACACAGACACGTGCGCACACACACACACTCACACTTATGTGCACGCAAGCACACACCCTGCATGTACATTTGCACACATGCAAGTATACAGCAGGATACATGCATGTATGAGCAGTCGTATATGAAACCACACTGACAGAATGAATTGTGCACTCATTCACACAGAGATATAGTCAGATTCCGTTATACTCCTGCACTTTCACAGGAGGGCTGAAGCAATCGGAAATACGCATAAGCACATTCACACACACACACACACACCCTCTTCCCTACACTGAAACATCTATTTATACACAGTATTTGGCACAAACTTTCAGACACATGCTTCCACGTATAATCCCAAACGCTTGAGAGCACAGAATGGATTCCTTGTGGCAGCTCCTACCGTTTGCTGTCTAACAAGTCATTGGCTGAAGAGAGTTGATCTTGTATCTGGCCGTTTGTACTGGGAGACTTTGAGGCTTGTACTTCTCCAACTGAACTCTTCGAACCATGGAGTCGAGGTGGTGAGGGGCGAGGGCTGACCTTCGACGACATCCTGCCCAGCTGCCGTTGGCTAAGAGACGAGGAAGAGCAATACCTGTTGGCCAATGAGACTCTTACAGTTACTGCCTATTGGAAGGAAGACATCCCTCCCCATGACTCCATCCCATGGCAACCTAGGTAGGTATTCTCAGCTGCCACCCCTGACTGACAGAGTTGAGTAAGGGAGCAAAGAGGTCCTTCTGCTGTTGTACAGGGCCCTGGTGAGACCACACCTGGAGTATTGTGTTCAGTTTTGGTCTCCAAATTTGAGGAAGGATATTCTTGCCATTGAGGGAGTGCAGCGCAGGTTCATGTAGGGATGGCGGGGCTGTCATATGTTGAAAGATTGGAGCGACTGGGCTTGTATACACTGGAATTTAGAAGGATGAGAGGGGATCTGATTGAAACCTATAAGATTATTAAGGGATTGGACACACTGGAGGCAGGAAAAATGTTCCTGATGTTGGGGGAGTCCAGAACCAGAGGTCACAATTTAAGAATAAGGGGTAGGCCATTTAGAACAGAGTTGAGGAAAAACTTTTTCACCCAGAGAGTTGTGGATCTATGGAATGCTCTGCCTCAGAAGGCAGTGGAGGCCAATTCTCTGGATGCTTTCAAGAAAGAGTTAGATAGAGCTCTTAAAGATAGCGGAGTGAAGGGATATGGGGAGAAGGCAGGAACGGGGTACTGATTGTGGATGATCAGCCATGATCACATTGAATGGTGGTGCTGGCTCAAAGGGCCAAATGGCCTACTCCTGCACCTACTGTCTATTGTCAGAGGGTGAGCTCTGAGTCATCACTGAATTATTCAGCCTCGCATAGCAATAAGCCCGAGATTGGTTGTAATGTGAAGGGTTAGTGTACTTGCCAACTGAGAGTTGCCTTCACCGTGCCAGTCGTGAATTGACTCATTTGAAGGATGTAGCCATTGGTTACCTTGCGCACCATGGCACCAGTGTCTGGTTCCAGGTGCCAGGGGTATAAGAGTAGCACGTGCGAGAGACTCGCTGGCTTTCCTTTGTCTCCAGGGCATCCGCTTCACACTGAGGTCACGACCAGTGCTGACAAACCATTGGGGAAGTGTGCTGCAGATGCAGGAGGGCCCACCTGCACACTTCGCTAAGTGTTGGTTGAATGTTTAGTTGTGTAGTTGTGTAACTGAATGTTTAGTGTCATAGCTTTTAATATTTAGAGGAGTACTTAGATGTTTGGTCTAAAGTTTTACTGTTTGTCTGTAAATAAATGGGTAATGTGCTTAATCATAATCAATGTCTTCTGTCTCACTGACCAAATCTGTGATCCTGCTTCCCTCCAACAATGGTCTCAAACTCAACACCTTCAAAAACAAGGTCCACTTCCAACTTGTCCTACTGTACCAACCTACCCTCCAACATATCCGTTGACAGCGAGATCTTGGAGAGCCTGGACCAACTCCCTTATTTTGGGATCTAACGCTTGGCGTTCATTAATAATAGATCTACACGTTCTACACCAGCACAGACTTTGGTCAATTGAGGAATGGGGTATTTGAAGATCCTGACTTAAGACTCAGCTCAAAACTCATCACTTATCAGGCATAACAGATGCCTGTCCTCAAGGAGAACAAGCATGTGGTCCCTTGAAAAGGACATCACGCGGACATATATTCAAGGTGTTGAAGAAGGTGTTTGGCATGCTGGCTTTCATCAGTCAGGGCACTGAGTGTAGGAGTTGGGACTTTCTGTTACAGTTGTACAAGATATTGGTGGGGCTGTTTTTGGACTATTGTGTACAGTTTGGCCACCCTGTTACAGGAAATATATAATATGGGAGATGGTGTCATCACCCAGATCAACAGCCCCAACTTTTAGTGAGAGCTTCTAGGCTGATAATGTTGGGTGCGTGCCTAACACCAGATACCCAAAGCAGGCCCACTGACCTGAGGCCTGTCACGAGAATAGATTACTGGGAGTGTACAGGAAATAAGACGGACTCCAAGAAATGCAGCAGTCCCACTTCTTCTTGGAAACCCAAAGTAGAGAAGCAACATTCAGGATGACACAGAGACCCTCAAGGCTGTGACTCTGAGCTGAGAGCCCACTAATCAAATCTCTCTTTATAACTACAGTCAACATCTCAAGGAGAATGTTAGATCCATAGATCCAAACTGGAGATGTACAAAGTAGCCAGAGAAAAAAGAATTGGAGGCCTGAGAATTGGGAGCGGTTCGGAAAAGATGAACCAAAAGATTAACTATATAAACAGAAATAGCATGTGAGAATAACCGTGCAAAAGAGACATAAAAACTTTCCACAAGTATGTTAACAGTCAGTGAAAACAGAAGCAGATTTATTCTGTTAGAACTGAGAGGAATGGAACAAACAAATGGCAGAGCAATAAAATGAAAACTTTGGTCCTGTTTTCATGGAAAAAGGACAATAAGAAACTGCCTGGAAATGCTTGGGCAGTTAGAAACTAATGAAAAAGAATACTGGAGAAAAAGTATCGTGAAAAAAATACTCCTAGAGAAGTTGGTAGCATTGGAAAAATAAATCCCCAGCACCTGACAATCTGCATTGCAGCTTAATAAAATACTTGTGCACAGAAATAATCAACTCATTGGCTGTTACCTTCCACAATTCTATTGATTATTGAACTTTTCTTGTAAAATGGAGGGTGACAATTGGAGAGACACAGAGTTGTGGAGCACCACAGCATGGAAACAAGCCCTTTAGCCCATCTAGTGCATGCTGGACTGTTGTTCTGTCTAGTACCATCAAACCACACCCGGACCATAGACCTTCATACCCTTCCTATCCAAGTACTTACCCAAACTTCTCTTAAACGTTTCAATTAAGCCTGCATTCACCACTTCGCTGGCACCTCATGCATCTTGTTCTAGTCTCACCAAACCCCAAAGGAAAAAGCCTGCTTGCATTAACTGTATCAATACCCCAGATAATTGTGTATATGTAGTTCTAACAAAGAAAAGGAAGAAGAGATAGGTTACGGAAATATAAATGGGTTTACTGACATCTGGTATAAGGGATCTGCAAAGCCTAGTATATAGAAGCTGTTAACAGGATACCTAAAAAGTATCAGAGAGATGAAGTTAACATAGATTGATAAATGGGAATAATTTAAAATGTTAATTAATAAATGTATAATTTATGTTTAGTTTATGTTTTTCTTGTAAATATTGTATATTTGATGCTCCTGGTACTGCTGCAAGTATGATTTCTTCACCCCTGTGCACACACGGTTGTCCATATGACAGTAAACTCAACTTCTGACTTGTGCTTGTACTTTTGAGGATGCACGTGGTAGAACGGAAAATATATGTGGTGTGCTTGGGTTTTCAGATGTTCCTCCCTGGCAAGTGGAGGACCTGGGTTCACAGTGGAGGCAGTGGGGCACGCCGTAAATCCATATTGAACAGCATCTCTTTCCCTGACGGTCACGCTGAGCAGTGTTTGGCTGGAATTATTCCGCATCAATTTACCTCTGTGGTTTCCCCACTGATTTTTGTGAAGGCGAGGACTTGGCTGGGGATGACCCGGCAGCTGAGAACTGCGATTCCAGAACCTTGCGCTGATTCTCCATCATGTTGGTGTCAGGCTTTGTGTACTGAAAAGAAGAGAAACATCGCCTCAGGGTCTGCAAGCACCTTACCGAGAGCCGTGCCGTATCAGGAGCCTTCCAGTGGCATCACCAAGAAGCAGGAGACTGTCCTCACAGGAACAAAATAAGAATCTCTCAGCAGGGGATGATCATTAGGACTTCCTGCAACACTAATACCAATTTCCTCCACCCTGCATAGACCAGGATCTTCCTCAATTATAAATGTTTGCAAACTCTTAGTGGAATTAGATGAAGGGTGCCAGAATGACCATGATAGACCGAATGGCCTCATTCTCTGCCATACCCTCCTGTGATCCCACAAGCAATCCACAGACTAATCTAGGTTAACTGGATGAGTACTCTGACTGTGTTCACTTCCATAAATAAAATGCAGCCAGCTGTTAAAATGCTCTAAAAGTGTCGGCCCTGCTCCCTCTTTGGATCGGTGGAGGCAGTAGGCCAGTCCCTTCTGCCACTGAACTCAGGAGCTGAGCGTGTATGGTGGTGGCGCTCACACAATGGGTTGCTTCTGGCAACAGCTCACTGAACCCGTCCAGGGGCACGAAAACTGGAGTTAAAAAGAAATACAGGCGCTGGAAATTGGAAACAAGAACTGGAAACGCTGGAAACCCTCAGCAGGACAGGCAGCGTCTGTGGAGAGACAAACAGGGTTAATGTTTCAGGTTGATGACCCGAGTCCAGAACTGGAAAGGAGAGAAAACGTCAGTAAAGTGGAACTGGAATTTCCCTGCAACAGGACTTGATCAGCCCTGATGAAGGGTCTCAGCCTGAAAAGTCAACTGTTTACAACCCTCCACAGACGCCTGACAGGCTGAATTCTTGCAGCATTTTGTGTGTGATGCTCTGGAATTCCAGCTTGCTTTTATGGAATTTCTCTGACGGGGGAGGCTGGAGGAGAAGTTGTTAGTGGGGCAGTTGGAGGGTGACAAGGGAGCCTGATGCTTGCAAATAGCAAGTCAGGGTGTAGTATAGAAAAGGAAGGAAAAGGGAATGAGCCAATGTCACAGACTGGGGAAAAAACAACCCCAATATAGACAGACACTAGGAAGTGATCAGAAGTCAGAGAGTTGGGAAGCCTGTCGTGCACCCAGTTGGAAAACGAGATGCTGTACTAACAAAGCCTACTTGCCTCAATCACCTTCAAAGTAGCTGCCTTGGCCCAGTTGCCAGCTGCTTACCTTCTCCAGGGGTAAGACGTTCTGATGAGGACTGTCCGGTCTCCTCACTTCACTGGTGTTCAGGCTGTAACTTTTTGCAAAGCGAATCTCCTTGCTTTGATCACGAAGCTTCTGCCTTTGTTTTCTGATAAAACAGAGATCACCTTCACACCCGGCAAACTTCATCCGTTAGCCTCCGAGCAGTGATTACTACGTATGCTGCAAACTTGAACTGGGTGGAAGGGAGACGGTCACCCTGTCTGCTAAACCACGAGCCTTGCACGCAGCACATAAAATGGCTCCGGTCCTTCCTGACCAGCATTGCCCAATGAAGCAAAAGGCTGTCAGGTCACTGGGGAAATGAAGTAGCCATGACGACACACCAGCTAGTCTGCGGCCTCCCTGCTCTGGCAACCCACGTTCAATCCTGACCTCCAGAGCTGCCTGTGTGCAATTACCGGCTGAACGAGTAGTCTTGGGGGTATTGCACGTCGTGTCTTTATTGATGCTTTGCTGCACGCTTGAGTGCTCAGTGGAGGGTACAGATGCTTTTTTGCTGGTGAGGCAGGGGGGTTGTTGCTTTGCTGCTGTTTGTGTGTGGGAGGGGGAGCTGGGGGGGGGCTTTGGGGTTCTAACATTTAACTGTCGTTCATTCTTTGGGGCACTCCTCTGTTTGCTTGGATGGTTGTGAAGAAAAAGAATTTCAGGACGGATATTCTATATGTTTCTCTGACATTAAATGTACCTTTGAAACCCACACCTTGGTAAATAGGTGACCCCCCACACACACCTCGATAGACAGGTGCCCCCCCCCACACCTTGGTAAACAGGTGACCCCCCCACACCTTGGTAAATAGGTGACCCCCCCACACACCTCGGTAACAGGTGACCTCCCCCACACCTCGGTAACAGGTGACCCCCCCACACCTCGGTAAACAGGTGACCCCCCCCCACACACCTCGGTAACAGGTGACCCCCCCCCACACCTCGGTAAACAGGTGACCCCCCCCCACACACCTCGATAGACAGGTGACCCCCCCCCCACACCTTGGTAAACAGGTGACCCCCCCACACCTTGGTAAATAGGTGACCCCCCCACACACCTCGGTAACAGGTGACCTCCCCCACACCTCGGTAACAGGTGACCCCCCCACACCTCGGTAAACAGGTGACCCCCCCCCACACACCTCGGTAACAGGTGACCCCCCCCACACACCTCGGTAACAGGTGACCCCCCCCACACCTTGGTAAACAGGTGACCCCCCCCCACACACCTCGATAGACAGGTGACCCCCCCCCACACCTTGGTAAACAGGTGACCCCCCCCCCCACACACCTCGATAGACAGGTGACCCCCCCACACCTTGGTAAACAGGTGACCCCCCCCCACACCTCGGTAAACAGGTGACCCCCCACACACACCTCGGTAACAGGTGACCCCCCCCCACACCTCGGTAAACAGGTGACCCCCCCACACCTTGGTAAACAGGTGACCTCCCCCCCACACACCTCAGTAACAGGTGACACCTACACCTTAGTAAACAGGTGACCCCCACTTCTCGGTAACAGGTGACCCCCCCCCCCCCCACACCTTGGTAAGCAGGTGACCCCCACCCCCCCACACCTTGGTAAAGAGCTGACCCCCCACTCCTTGGTTACAAGTGACCCCCACACCTTGGTAACAGGTGACCCCCACTCCTTGGTAACAGGTGACCCCCACACCTTGGTAAGCAGGTGACCCCCCCCACTCCTCGGTAACAGGTGACCCCGACACCTTCGTAACAAGTGACCCCCACACCTCGGTAACAGGTGACCCCCACTCCTCGGTAACAGGTGACCCCCCCCACTCCTCGGTAACAGGTGACCCTGACACCTTTGTAACAAGTGACCCCCACACCTCGGTAACAGGTGACCCCCACTCCTCGGTAACAGGTGACCCCCATACCTCGGCACTCTCTGTAGATTTGACTGAGCCTTTTTTCACTTAGTTAATTAACACTGGTGAAGGATCATTAATGGCCTCAAAATTCAGGCCATTAAAAATGTGTAAAGAGCCTTTTAGAGCAGCTCAAAACTGTGAGAACAGCAGGTATGAGAACGGTTTAAAGTGAATAGAATCCAATGGGGTAAAACACTGGGAGATCTGGGATGTGCCCATAATCAATATGCCAGCCCCCTGTTGTGTTTGGCTCAGTAATATCAGCAACCACGCTACCAATGTAATTCACTGCGAGGAAGGGCTCCGGATAAATGTAAATCTCTTTCTTATTATTAAAAACTGGCGCACTAAACACTAGGTGGGAAGTGTCAATACCTCCTCTCTGGCATGGTTTGAGATCGAGCCCACAGCAAAGGATCCTTGCCCAGTAACCTGGCACCACCTACAGTGAGTGACATTAAGGCTCAGAGTGCCGGGTTGCCAAGGCTTCAGGATTTCCCCGGAGACTGGGAGTAATCTCAAGGACGTTGCTCCTAGCAACCCTGGAGTGAAACTGCGTCTCTGTGATTTGTAACCTGAGCTGTAACATAAAGTGCTTTACCACAGATTGCACCTTGTCATGGTCTGTCGGGAGACCACCAGCTCATGTTACAATGATGGCTGATAAAAAGCAGAGAAAATGATGAAATTCTATTTTGAAGATGACATAAATTTCAGAAAAACAAGTCAGCTGATGAAAATATGCCACTCTAAATTAACACTACAGGGAACTTTAACTTTACTGGGAAGCTGTTTTGCGAATATTTCCATCGAATAGAATGGATGCCAACTATTGGACTGTTTGAGGAGATGAATGTGATCTGATCGCTCCATCTGGAAAAGTGCGAATAGCTACACTTTGGAAGGTTGAAATTGAAGGCAGCGTACAGGGTTAATACTAGGTTTCGCAGCTGTTTGATCTTGGGGTCCTCCAAGCTGTCATGTAAGTTGATAGGGTGGTTAAGTAGGCGCCTGGCTGTCTTCAGTCAGGGGACTGAGTTCAAGAATTGCTTAGTAATGTTGTACCTCTATAAAACTCTAATGCAAGGGGGTGTAATTTTAAGGTTACTGGAGGAAACTATAGGTTTTTTTTCACAGAGAGTGGTGGGTATGTAGAGTGCACTGCCAGGAATGGTGGTAGAGGCAGATACATTAGGGACATTTAAGAGACTCTTACACACACAGACGGATGGTAGAAAAATGGAGGGCTGCGTGGGAGGGAGGGTTAGATTGATCTTGGAGTCGTTAAAGGTTTAGCACAACCTCATGGGCCAAATGACCTTTAGTCTGCTGTACCATCCTGTGTTCTATGAAGAGAGTAAACATTATCTTCTGGGCCTGTGAAGAGAAGACACCACAAGGAAAACTGAGTTGGGCAAATGGTTGCAAGAGATTGGCAGTGGGAAAGATGGCGACAGGAGGTCATCTGTGAAAGCGACTGAGGACCGTGTGCTTTAGGTAAAAGGGGCAATACTGTCCAGGGAACCATGGGCAGGCCGAGATGGGAAGGCTGTCCCGCTCAGTCACTTCATCGTTGCATCAAAACCCATCGGTAGAGGAGATCAGACAATTCCCAGGTTTGGAGAAGATTGACCTCAATCCCAGTGATAGAGGGGATTTGACTGATTGCTACGGATGAAAACGTTTGGCCAGATTTCCATGTACTGAAATGACTGGACATGCTCCCAGGGAAGGAGTGATGGATGGCGAAGGATTGGACTGCTCCCTAGAGTTGGAGAGATTGGATTAATTCCCTCAGACAAATGGAATTTGACCAATTTCCATTGGTGGAGAGACTACTTAGAGGTGATTTCCATGGATGAAGGATATTAGACACATTTCCGCACAAGCGTGCAGAGCAAATAGGCAGGATGACGAGTCAGCTTTGATCTAACAAGGAGAAACTGATTTGCGTACTCTTAGTCATTCTGCAGCATCTGCTCAAATTTGGTTGGCTGTATTTTCAAATCTCCAGTGATCTGGACAGGATGACAAATCAGAACCCATTAAAGACATTCACTACGACAGCCATCGGGAACGAGGTGCTACTACGACCCGCCCTGTGTGGGTGTGTGGCCTCTAGAGCACAGATTTTGTGAACCCTAAGTCCTTCGAGCCCAGGGTGAAAATGCTTTGCAAGTGACCACAGTCGTTATTGTCCTGTGTGCGGAGCAAATCAGCTTTGAAATACCGCCGTCTTTCCAGAGAGCCGCCGCCTTTCGTTTCAGTGAGGAGTTTTACTACTGCAGTAACCTGCACGCCTATGTTTTAATTAAATTTAATTATCTTTCTCCCTGTTATTGCATCCAACTGTAAAACTGATTATGACAGCAGCTTCGATAGATGGCCAGGCCTAAACAGAAATGAGTTTGTCAGAGCCATGATTTCAAGAGAACTCTGCCTATGATCTGATAGTTTATCAACTAAATGGCTTGGATTTTCAAAATTAATAGTGCAGGTACTGAATTCATTCTGGTCTTGGGCACGAGGAAAAGTCCCGGAATGGAGCAGGCAACTTAGAATATCTCTAGACTCAGCCAAGGAGCAGCAGCTACACTGAGATTGGCGAGGGAAAATTCTCAAGGATACGTGTGACTCTGTATCAGGGTGAGACTGTCGTGAGCCTGCGGCTTGCTGTAGAGTACTGAGCTTCTAGGGTTTTGAGCACATGTAATCAGTACCTTAACTGGAGTTGATAAGCCCTTGTGTTTTTGGTTTGATCCCTTCAAGTTACTTGTCTTCTCGCAGTCTAGGATTATTTAAAGAGGGCTCTCATTCAGTGCCTGAGTGTGGTCATTGTGTCGGAGAGAAGGAATTGTCTCGCCGTGTCACTCAGTTGCTCCTCAGAGGCTCCGTTGGTATTCCGACGTTTAACCTCTTGCTCCCCTCTCTTCCTGGGGATCCTGCTGTGGCTCCGTACCAGGGTCTAGTCCTTGGTGAGTCACGACAGAAACAGTGCGGACAAGGATTGGGTGAGGGCTCAGTGGTATCCCACACTGGACGGAGAGTCACTATCCATTGAGCTTGTACTCCAGTGGGTGTCACAGTGTGTGGAACTCACTGTCCATTGAGAAATCTCTTCCCTAAGGCGAGTCAGGGTCTCTGGGATCCGCACTCAGACTCGTTCAAAAATGCAGAAATATACGAAGCTGCATTAGAAGTCATGGGTACACCAGCAGGAGGTGCCACCCCGAGTTGGCTGCATCTATCATCAAAGGTCCCCACCATCTGGGCCATGCCACCTTCTCACAGCTACCAGCAGGCAGGAGATACCAAAACCTGAAGTCCCACACCACCAGGTTCAAGAACAGCTACTTCCCTTCAACCATTCAGTTCTTGAACTCATGGGAAAATCCCCAATCTCTTCATTACATCTGTATTATTGCAGGAAAATAGACTTTCTTCTGTGTCCTTTTAAAAAAATATATATAATTAGTGTTTTTCTAATGAATGCTCCTAGTATGGTGCTTTGTGCATGTGATACTGCTGCAGGAAAGCTATTTATTGCTCCTGTACATACATGTACTTGGGTATATGCCTAGAAACTCAACACTGACCTTGCTGTCCCAATGAGGGCCAGTGTTTTGTGTCTAGAATTGACTCATGATAGCTGCTCAGTCATCCCCCTGACAGCGGAGGGCTCCTTCTGTATGATAATTTCTTTGCCCATCTCCAACCTCGACAACCCCTTTGTACTGCACCGGGAGTGCCAGCCTACGTTCGGAGCTCTGGGTCCTGGTGTGGGACCTGAACTCACAGCCTTTGGACTGAGCCTAGAGACAGGGCTCCCCATGAGCAAGGGACCATACTGTAAAAAAACATCACTTGGCAGCTGAGGAAGGAAGCTATGCTGGACCTATCCAAGGGTGAGGGAAATGTTAAAAGTGACAGAAATTCGGTGGATAGGCCTTACTTTGTTTTAAAGTAAAGAACCACGCAGAGCATCCCGACCACCGTCAGTCCAATCGTGATGCAGGTTATTGACATGATCTGTCGCTGGTACATATCTTCGCTTTCTGTGGGTACAAGCACAGGCAGGGAGAATCAACATTAGTCACACTGGTCTGTATGTGCTCGCGGTCATGTATGTCTGCTTGTAGATACATGATTTCACAAGAAGTCCATTAACATGGCTGTTTCATGTGGATTCACGTTTGCATTTCTGTTTGTATGAGTGCACATTTGTATGTGTGTACTTGCACGTGTGTGTGTAAATGCAGATGTGTACTTACATGTCTCTGTATGCGTGTGTGTGTGTGCACATGTATATATGCGAATCTTCTTGCGTTCTTTTGTGTGTCTGTATATATGTGTGTGTGCATGCATGTACGACTGCATGTGTTTGTATATGTGTGTGTGTATGTATGTTTGTGTGATTGTTGGGCCTATCTCTCCAACCTGGAGCTTCATCTTTTGCTTATTGCAAGGTTTAAAAGCATCACAAGGAATCTCCTCAGGGTTTATTCCCATTTGCGGTGTCCTGGCAATCCGTGGATGTGACCTGGGGGCTGATGGATTGAGAGAATGGGCTCAATCTCTTAAACCTCTAACCTCAGCGAAAGGGGTCTCTTGATAAAAATCACACATCCACTAAAAGCAAAGCTGGGCCTTTATTCAGTGTTGCCCTGTGGGTTCAATGCGAGATCAGGCAAACTCTGGGCTTTGATGGGGTTCCGAGGTCAGGCCAGGAGGTGAGCCAATGTCCTGGGGGGACCCAGAACTAAGCCATGTAATCAGGGTCCAGGTTAGGACGGGAGTTTGCACAATCCCACTGTTATGAGGGGTTTCCCCAGAAGCCCGGATTTCCTCCCACCTTCCAATAATGTGGAGAAAACCTGCAGATGCTCGAAAACCAAAGCAACATGCACAAAATGCTGGAGGAGCTCAGCGTGTCAGGTAGCACCTATGGAAATGAATAAACGTTTTGAGCCAAAGCCTTTCTTTAGGACTGGAAAGGAAGGGGGAAGACACCAGAATAAAAAGGGGGCAGGGGAAGGAGGATGGCTGGAAGGTGATAGGTGAAGGGTTGGAGAGGAAGGAATCTGATAGGAGAGGAGAGAGTGGACCATTGGAGAAATGGTGGGAGGAGGGAACCAAGGGGAGCATGATAGGCAGGTGAGAAGAGGAGGAGGAGGCCACAGTGGGTAATAGAAGAGGGGAGCACAGGGAAAAAGTGGAACTTCCTGGTGGCCAAACATGTTAATTCTGATTCCATTCCCGTTCTGACATGTCGGTCTTGTACCACGATGAGGCCACCTCATTGTGAAGGAGCAACATCATAGATTCTGTATGGTTAGCCTCTAGCTGGATGACATGAATGCCAATTTCTCCTTCCGGTACATAAAAACAATCCCTCTCCCTCCCCTCCTCTTTCCAGTCCTGAAGAAGTGTCTCGGACCAAAACGTCAGCTGCTTATCCATTTCCATAGATGCCCACTGCCCTGCTGAGTTCCTGCAACATTTTATGTGTGTTGCCTTGGGAGGTATGTTAGTTGCCCCTGGTGTGAAGGTGTGCAGAATAATCCAAGGTAGGTGATGGGAATGTGAGAAGAATGAAATAGGATTGGTGTAAATGACTGTTTGATAGTTGGCACAGATTTGATGGGCTGAAGGGCCTGTTTCTATACTATATAATTCTGTGACTTGGAGACGACTGTATGACAAAGGGTGACAAAGCTTAATAACAAAGAGAGGGAATCAGGGTGAATAAAGGGGCAGAACCGAAAGATAATATTAGAGGGGCAAAGAGTCAGTGCAGGAATAAATTAGCAGTTTGCATAAAGAGGCATTCAAATCTGCAGCAGCATAATCAATCAATGGTTTATCAGATGGTGGTAGTGGTGACTAGGGACTAAAATTCTGATCTATTAGAGGAAGCAGAGGAGTTGTTGAGATAAATACTAAATGTTATTTTACACTTCTGCTCACTCTAAGGATTGCAAATGTAACACAGAGAAGGACAGAGATTAACCTAGTAATCACAGGGTGGACGGCTTAAAATGAATAATTGCAAGCTTTCAGAAATATTAATCTGTGTAACAGTTAATTACCGCCATGTAAGCACACACTAATGAAGGGGAGGGGGCAGATATATGTGGTGGCCAAATACAGACTGCTGACTGGTCACGGACAAAGCTGATGCGGATTCTAGCCTTTGTGTACATGTGGTTCCAGAGGGATCAGATCAGATGCTCCTTAGCAAAACTGAGGCCCTGGGAATGAATGGAGCATGGGTACAATACTGGCTTTGCAACTGGAATTGGGGAATGATCATTGTCAGTTGCTTTCTCAGGCTGGGGAGTGGCATTTGGCCATGTTTCAAGGCTTGGCACCTGAACCATTGCCCTATGGCATGGATCAGTTAAATCTGGGCATGCAGGGTAACCACTCCAAAATTTGCTGAAGGACAAAAGCATGATAGTGTGGTAAAGAGTAAGGAAGATGGTGAGGCGCAGTAGGCCATGGACCAGGTTCTGGTAAATGATGGTCACCATGGAAACGGTAGGCTGAAGGGCCCAAGTGTGCGCTGTAGGACTCTGTGACAGTGATTTCCAGAGAGTGTAGGTGGAAGGGACAAATGTGATAAGTGAACTTTAATGCTGTGGTGTGAACCCGTGTGGGGATAAATACCAGAAACCGAGATGGTACATTTCCAAGTAGGCAGCAGAACCAGCGGCCTGGGAGTGCTTCTGCTCAAATCTTTGAACTGTGGAGTGAGGTTATAAAGTGAATGGATGCAGCGCTTTGGGACCAGTGATGTGGAGAGTAGAGGGACACATTGTTCTGGGCAAGGTAAAAGGGAGATTTGATATATTTTCTTTTCAAACTCAGGAAGTATTTCAAAAAGCTGTCTGCAGAGGCTGAAGGGCTGTTCACAGACAGGCACAGGTTAAAGATGACCAATAAAATAACCTGAGACAATAAGAAGTACAATTATTTCAGTGAGTAAGTGGTTGGTATGTGATACCAACAGTGATTGACCAATGGATTTATACGCAATGGAAACCTTTGAAAGGGATTTGAATAAACACTTGGAGAAAAAGTAGCAGCCACACAAAAAGCTGGGGTCAGGATGGGGTCAGAGTGTGAGTTCACTGAAGGGTTGGTGTCAGGGGTCAGAGTGTGGGTTCAGGGTTGTTGAAGGGTCGGTATGAGGGGTCAGTGTGGGTTCAGTGAAATTGGGGTCAGTGTTGGGGTTGGTGTGAGGGGTCAGAGTGTGGGCTCAAAGTTGGTGAAGAGTCAGTGTGTGGGGTCAGAGTGCAGGTTCAGTATTTTTGGGGTTGGTGTATCGAGTCAGAGTGTGAGTTTAGTGTGGTGAAGGGCTGATGTCTGGGGTCAGAGTATGTGGTCAGTGTATGGGATCAGGGTGTGGGTTCAAAGTTGGTGAAACGCTGGTGGGTGGGGTCAGAGTGTGGGTTCAGATCTGGTGAAGGGTCAGAGTGTGGGGTCAGTGTCTGGGTTCTGTGTTGGTGAAGGGTCAGTGGGTACAGTCAGAGTGTGTGTTCAGTGAATTTGGGGCCATTGTGTTGTTTAAGTATGGGCGAAGGGTCGGTGTGTGGGTTCAGAATGTGTGTTCAGTGTTGATGGTGAAGGGTCAGCAAATCTGGATGTCATGGACATGTTGATGATGTTGAGTCTGCGATTACTTGACTGATTTATCGAAGCTTTAACTAATCTTCTGCAGAAATTCTCAGCCTCAATAGGCAGAAGCACCACTTGAGTCTCCTGCCATGGAGCCTTGTGAAAAATCTCTGGCCTCTGGTATGGAGATGCCATTTTCCCGGTGGACTCTGTGCCTGTGAATGTATGACTGATACCTTTACTATCCAATTCAGAGAACTGTTGAAATCCTCCCTCGTGACTCCATCAAACTTCCGAAACCCAACATCAAGGCATGGAAGTGTCAACGCTGTGAGTGGATTGACAGGGACACAGTGCGTGGGAGACAGGAAAGGAGGGATGAATGGCAACAAAACATGAAATCGGCAGAAAGGGGACAGGATCCGTGTCGGATTGAATGCTCAGTCTTGTCCATCGACGTTGCCCTTTCTGAAACCAACACTCACAAAGCTTCAGAGAGAGAGAGAATCCCACCAGCTGATATAGTTTGGGGCAGAGCACGCAGACGGACAGCTCGGGGAGGGGCACTCGTCACACCAGACTAATGTTGGATGGGCAACACAGCTGGATGCTGTCTCAGATGGAGACATGGGCCGAATCGAGGCAGGAAGATGGAGCACAGCAAGCAAGGACAGAGGTAACAGGGAGACGGGAGCATGCACACAGAGATGCAGCCACTCAGATAACAACACAGACAAAAACCTGGAGAAATACAACGGGAGAAAGCGGCAAATCAGAGGATTGACATGCACACAGAGAGAGTACATCTAGAGCCAAGAGTCCATACCCATGAATTCTATTCCCAGATGTTCTGCTGTTTTGAGATATTTCAGGGAGAGGGTAGGGAAGAGGAAGGAAAAGAAAGGGAAACAGAGAGAGAAAGAGAGAGATGGAGACAATGTCAGCGATCCACACAACTTGCAACTGTTGGCTAAGAGTTCATTGCACAATTCCAGAAATTGGGATTTATCCTGTCCTCAACATCTTGTTACCACAGAATCACCTCATTTCCCATCAGCGGCTGACAGTAAAGACACAGAATCATTGGGTCTTATCGAGCATGTGATTAATTGATGAGACGACCCTCAGAATTGATCTGCTGTTTTTTAAAAAAAATCCACAATAATGCATTTCCCTGCACAGTTTTCAAGCCTCACTTTCCACAATAGCTTCATGTGGCCTGTAGAAGAGGAGGATCAATGCCTCTTGCACTAATCATTGCTCCATCCTTTACCACAGCGGACCTGAGGATGGTGGGAAGGGTAGGCAGAATGTACCTTTGTTGACGAAATAGCAGGAAGCTCCCTGTTCACCTGCAGACCAAGCTCAGAGAAAGATAATCTGCACTGTCAGTTACCCCACTGCCTCCAATGCACTGACCACTCTACTCTGGGAAACCTGATGGTTACTGATAAATGAGACAGAAGCTTAGACACCAATAGGGTTGGAATATCCTTTTCCTAATGGGGCAGAGCCTCTCTAGGCCTTTGTGTTGTGATGGAACTTACATTCGCTGTGCCTCAGCCCTATTCCACAGAAGGGGGTGAAAATCTCCAAACCCAGCCCAGCGTTCTGGGTGGGTGATGGGGGAGCTGGTGCTTGAGAGAGAATGTGTGTGTGTTTGCATTTGTGTACGTTATGCACTTGTTTTAGTGTGTGTATGAGTGTGTGTCCGCTTGTGTTTGTGCAAGCGTGGGTGAGTGGTACGTGTTTGTGATGGTCGAGCTGGTGTCTGAGAGTGTGGTGTGCATGTCTGTGTCTGTGTGTTGTTTTATTTGTGTATGTGTGTGACACAAATGGGATTTTGGAGTGTGAGAGTGAAGTGTTGGGACAGGACCCTTTAAGAGGTGTGATTACACTGCCGTCAGTACCTTCTCGTGCCTGCTGATGACAACACAAACTTAACACTTAAGAGAAGCAACTGTCAAAAAGCACTTCACTTTGACTGCTGTTCTGATCAATGATGAGGGTGACAGCGGATGAGTTAGAAGCATTGCTGCTCGTTTGAGAGGCTTGGAGTTTTTTTCCGGGATCTGTGGAGCAGCAGAGTTACTGAGGAGGATTTAGTGAATCCGTTTTCTCGTACCGGGCTGGATTGTGGCCACACAGTCTGGGTCACACCGGCCTCGACATTCCCAGCAGCTCCACTCAATCATGCATTGCGGACATCAAAAGAACGAAACTTTGCTCTTGCAAACAAGTTGTGGAAGGGAAGATATCACCCATTCTCTGGACTTTCGAGCACACAAGCAGGTAAAATCAGAATCAGTTCCGAAATCACTGACATCATTTTCAGGCTGACTTCCTCCCACACCAGACACAAAACATGCAAAGTGTTGGCTGAGGCAGTTAAACATCTCGAGTCCCACTGGGTGGCACAAAGGCACAGAAATGAAACTGCAGACGCTGTGGCAGATTTCGGGTGGAGTGTTGAACACAGTGGGCACTTTGGAAAGAACATCTCACGGTTGAGGAATCCATGGAGAGTGCATTGGAAAGAAGTTTCTCTGTGATAAATGACCCAAGCCTGTGAACTCTGCCACAAAGCACACGGGCTACAGGCATGTGGGAACGACACCTCGGTGTATCACCAGCTTGTAAATATGCAGCCATTCCTTCACACTTGCTGAGTCCAAACCCTGGGGCTCCGTACCCAATGGTACCATCGCTGCTGTGGATCAAGTAGGCAATTACCACCACATAAGCTCAGGCAATAAATATTGGCCTTGCCTGTCTGAACATAAATAATTAAAATCACGGATTTTTAGGAAAATCTCATATACTCCTGGAGTAGTGTGCACAAGTATGATAAGTATGCACAAGGTAACCAAACGGTCAACAGAAGAGCCAGCATTGCTAAGACACGGCTGATTCTTTGGTACCTGAGGACATTTCCGGAGGAAAATCTCATCCTTGTAGCGGCTCACAATGTGGATTGGATGAGTGAACACATACAAGCAGTGGCCATTTTATTAGGTACACCTTTAAACCTGCAAATATCTGAGCAGCCAATCATGTGGCAGCAACTCAAAAGCATGCAGACATGGTCAAGAGTTTCAGTTGATGTTCAGACTAAACATCAGAATTGGGAAGAAATGTGACCTAAGTGACTTTGACTGTGCAATGATAGTTGGTGCCAGATGGGGCAGTTTGAGTATTTCAGGAACTGCTGATCTCCTGGGATTTTCGTGCATAGTTGTCTCTAGAATTTACAAAGAATGGTGCAAGAAATGAAAAGCACCCAGTGAGCAGCAGTCCTGTGGGTGAAAATGCCTTGTTAATGGGAGATCATGGAGGAGAATGGCCAGACAACGGTTTAAGCTGACAGGAAGGCGACAGTAACTCAAATAAACACACGTTACAACAGTGGTGTGCAGAGAGCATCTCTGAATGCACAACATGTTGAACCTTGAAGTGGATGGGTTACAGCAGCAGAAGGCCATGGACATACACAGTGGCCACTTTATATTGCAGAGGAAGTAACTAATAAAGTGGTCACTGAGTGTGGCTCCATAGGCTAAATGCCACTAATACACCAGGCTTTCATGTGGCATAACAGCAGTTCTGGAACTTCTCAAGAGGGCAATTACAATTCTGATCCAAGGTCTGCCAGACATTGGAAGCAATCCAGAGGAAATCTCAGTGCCTTGAAAAATAGAGCAGGAGCAAAATAAGAACCTAGAAGATGTACTTTGATGATCCTGAGGAGCCAGAGTACAGTTGGGATAAGGCAGGCATATATTTTCTGCCTCTTTCTGTCTTGCGTAGGATAGACACCATCAAGTTGAAAACCAAGATAGAGTAGGGTTGGATGCAACATGCCCAACCAGTGATGGAGTTGAAGGCCTGCTTAAGATTTCTCACTGCCTTGGGTGTATGCTGCTGTCTTGATGAAAATCACCGCTGACCACAGTAGAACACAGAAGTGGTTAAAGCTGTGTTCTAAGAACTGAGGCCACTGCTGCTGATTTCACAGGTCCAATTCATTTTTGGGTCTGTGGGATCGCTGCTGGACGCCAAGCAGAGTTGCTGTCAGTAAAGATTGGAGTTGAGTGACTAATTAATATTGCATTAAGGTCCCTTATCAAAGCAGAGAAACAAGGCAAAGAAGATGTACAGTAAATACTGGGTATGAAATTACAAAGTCTCATGAACACTGTAATGGCCAACACATTACAATCCTTATGGACTACAAGCTTCTAGAAGCTATTTCTGGTGAATCCAAGGGGAGGCCTCTAATGGTCTCAGTCAGAGTGTAGAGATTAGTGTAAATGGTTACTGGTCACAGTGAATGAATATACTCAACGTCAAGGATAATACACAGACACACCGGGAGCTTCTCCCAGCCCCTGGCCCAGGCTGAGCATACCTATGGGTTTTGCCTCTTCTCATGCAGGTGCTTATTCTGAGTGGAGGGGAACAGGAGCCATTAGGAAACTGGAGATGACCTTTGTTCCGCATGCTCTCCCAGCTTATTTAAAGGACAACAGAAGCAACTTGATTAGCACTGAATCTCCTCGTTCATCGGGAGGAGTAGGATCAAGAGTGTGGACTCGTACTGTCCCGGCACATTGAATGGTTGAGCAGAAAGACCATTCAGACTGCCGAGGAGGATTAAAGAAGATGAAAAGGGGAGAAACTGAGACATAAGTTGATGATGTCACTAGTTGTATACAATACTCAACCAGAGGACAGACCCTACTGAGTTATTGATAGGCGGACATCTCAGAGAACATTTGGATCTGGTGAAGTCAGAGGTTAGCACACCCTCATGTTACAAAGAAGCAAAACAGAAGGAACAGCATGTTGCCAGAGCTCATGGCTGCTGTTTGAAGACAATCTTGTCACCCGTGGAAGGTGCTTACCAGGACGTGCCATTGATCACAATAGACCAATTTCATCTGTGGGTCTTCAGGATAACTTTCACCCAAGACCATCAGATGAACTGTGGATCTTTTCTCACTCGTAACCGAAACGGGTGTAGTGAAGGAAGCCACACCCCTAGAGACGTTTCCTCCATGGCGATTTGTCTGTGCAACCTGTGTCGTGACACTCAAGATAAGTGGAGGAAACATGATACAGATTAAGTATGAATCGAATTTGGAAATATTAGTATATAGTTTGGTTGTGCACTTATGACTAATTATGTATGTCTGTTTTCACCTGTATGAGGGGTAGCTTTTCTGGGAGACTTTTTTAAAAACCTGATTCTACTATAATCTTGCAGTTATCTCATTATGCTTACTGTTATCCCACCTGGTGGTCACAGAGATGGCTTTGCACAGAGAGAAGCTCCTGGTGATAGCTACTATGCACAGAATATGTTTCATTCAACATTTGCACTCCCTGAACAGCGCCACATGCTGGATAAGTTGTGTGTGTGCGTGTATTGGAGTAACTGGAGCTGGTCAGCTGAACATTGTACATCATGGTGTTCACTAAGTCTCCTTCAGTAACCATGCCAGTCTTTGTGACTCCCGAATACGAGAGTTGTTTCACTAGTGGAGAGCACACTGTCCATCTGAAAGTGCCCAGGTGACTGGCAATCCTGCATCACATGACCTCTTGTTGTTGGGATCACATGACCTCTGTGCTCTCCTGTTTGGTTAATCTCAAGGCCATGAAATTCTCTGCTTTTCATTCAACTCTAAACCTTTACAGCAGTGTTATCTCCATAGTAACAGCTGCAATCAGAAACTCACATTGAAGGAAGAAAACATTCCACATACTTGGGTCAGATAGGATAGAGTCAGTTTTCGGCAAGTACTGGTCACACCGAACACCCTGGTATCCTTCCTTGCACCTGGGGAGAAAGCAAATGCATGAGTGATGGTGTCAGGGAATGGTGACTGTGCTCAGTCTCAAGATACTTGTCCAGGATGTTGTCAGATGGAGCCTTGAGGTGAATGTCCCACAGACAGATATATTGTCATAGAATCATTGAGTAATATCGCAAAGCAACACGCCCTTCCACCCAACCCCTCCTTGCTGAGAAGATGGCCATCTGTTAGTCCTATTTATTTTGATTTAGTTCCTATCTTTTTAAATCTTTCTTATCTGTGCAACTGTCTGAGTGTCTTTTAAATGTTATTGTACTGGACACCATGACTTCCTCTGGCAGCTCGTTCCAACCTGTCTGTAAAAAAAGTTGCCCCTCAAGTGCCGTTTAAATCTTTCGCCTCTCATCTTAAATTGATGTCCTCTTATGTTTGGCTTCCTTTCCTTGGAGGAAAAAACTGTGAACATTTATCCTTTCTATGCCCCAAATAATCGTATGCACCGTTTGAAGGTCTCCTCTCAGTCTCCTACATCCAAGGAATAAAGCCCTAGCCTGTCCAATCTCTCCCTCTGCCTGAATTTCAGTCAGAGGGCCTCTTTCACGAGAGGACACTGCCAGGTTTGTGATGCTGGACCAGCCTGTCAGATACCCCAACAAATGTCAATGGAAATGCAAAGGTGTCAGGTCAATATTCCTCTCCTCTGAGTCTGGCGGTTGGAATAATAGTGGGCCCTGGTCAGCCTGCAGTAAGAGATGGAAGCACATACCCAAACCCCAATGAATTTAAGGATGTATATTGTATACATTTCCCTGACATCAAATGTACTGATTGAACCTACTGAAACCAGACCCTGTGTTATGATGAGACCCAGAAGCAAAGTGTGGATTTTGCAATCCACTCTCTAGCAAGGATTAAGACCTTGTGATTAATTCTGAATGCAGCTTGGGGACTGCAAACAAGATAAACTGACTGTGATAATGGAAGGTATTTTAGTTATACAGTGAATTTATCCGATAATTAATTTAGAGACTGAGAAACTCGAGTGAAAGAAGCCCTATTCTCCACCTAATCTGTATTACACAGACTCAGGGAGTGCATGATGGCAAAGAAGGAGCCTTACTCTGCACTGGTAATCTCATAAAACTCACCCGCTCCTGGTGATCAATCCAATTAATCTTTGCTGAAATGTTTACCACACAGTTGCATCATTTCTTACACAATACCCAAATTTGGTCCCACCATACCCAATAAAGCTGAGACATACTTCAATATTCAATTGCCCTCACAAAAAGAGGAATTGTTCTGTTAGCTTCCCTCACTACTTGCTCCTTTTGAGAATCCTGCACTAGACCAATATGCCTCTCTATCTATCACTGAGCACGGGAATTTCTCACCATTCAGATTATACTTATTCATTTTTATTTTCACTGCCAAAATGAGTGATTTCTCATTTTTCCACATCTGACTCCATTCGCCAGCCCTTTGCCCACTTAATCTCTTTATGCCTCCTTACTTTGTCTGTGCAACCTACTTTCATTATAGCACTGAACGTAGAACATGACAGCAGAGGCCAAGCCCTTCGGCCCATAATATTGATGCTGAACATGACGGCGAATTAATCAATACCCTTCTGTGTGCACGTGATCCATCTTCCTTCACTCCTTGCCTATCTAACAGCCTCTTTCTGAGGGGCACTAGCGAACTCCAGTGTAGGAATCACAGAGACTTCAGCGATTCAAACAAAACTAAAGATCCATTACAAAAATTAACTAATAAAATGAACAAGAGCTCAGGCAAACACTACAAAACCTTGACGAGCTGAAATCACTCACAATACACAGAAGGACTCGGTCTGGGTTTCTCCTGACAAGGGACCTCAACGACCCAACAAAGAGGGGTAGGCATGCATCCCCTGAAATACACCCTGGAGCACGCAGCAATTCTGGATATTGACAATACCATACAAATTAAAATATCCCAAATTGAATACAGGTGATTAAAAACAAAGTTTAACAGTCCTCAGGATCTGAAATGAGACGCCTGCAACACATGGTGAAAACCCACAGCTGGTGCGCAGACAAACAATCAGACATCAAAAGTAAACAGTCCAAGGACAAAACACGCCTGTGAGGGGTGACACTGAGAAAAAGAGAAAATACAGTCTGTATACCAACTGACGAAAAACTCTTTTGCAAGTCAACCCCTGGTTGTGGCATTCTTAAACACCACTGTATATCTCCTTCTAATATTTAATTTTAAAAAACTGTTTTTCCACCACTGAAATTTTGAGGTGATTATTTTAAATAATCAATATTATAAAGACACTTTTCTTTGTCATGATTCCTGAACAGACTGCAAGAAAGTCCCTCACTTCTGAGATGAGAACCCTCTCCTTTATGGTCTCACATCAGTTCCTGAGCTGAGCTAAAACCATTCTGTGGTGCAGTGTCATTGTTGACATTTGTAAAAGCCATTCCCATCTCATCGTACCGAAGGCTATGCTACAGAACGGAGGTGTGCAAATACCTCTGCTTTTAAGCAATGTTTTTAATAGATAGCTGCCCCATGACATAGCATTGTTTTGAGGTAGACAGCAATTCCTTTCTCCAACAATTCTCACAAACCAAATACAAGTTTTATAACCACACCTCAGTGCCTTCATTCACATCATTTATGTAAGTTGTAAAATGCTGAGGCTTCAGCACTGATTCCTGTGGCACATCACTTGTTATATCTTGCCAAACAGAAAAAGACCCATTTATATCTCTTTCCTGTTTTCTGTTAGCCAGCCAATCTTCTGTTCACACCAATATGCTTCCTCCTACACCATCAGCTTTGAGCTTGCACAATAATCTTAATGCTGCACCTTATTAAATGTCAGAAAGATTTGGAGAAATACAAAAGGTAAACAGACCCTTCATCTTACTGTCTCTGCTGACCATCAACCAGATATTTATATAAGATCTACATCCTTTTATTCTCTCCACTTTCCCACCAACTCTCCCCCAGATTCCACACCTCCCTACTCACTGGCGATTATTCACAGTGACCTACCAACCCACAATAGGGGTGTGGGAGGAAACTGGAGGCCTAGGTAAATCTACTGGGCCGCGGGAAGAGCACACAAACTCCACGCCGAAAGCTGCCAAACGAATCGAACCCAAGTGTCTGGCGCTATGAGGGAGTGGCTCTTCAGCTGCGCCACAGGGCCACCCGCTACTGTAACTCGAAGTACAGTATATCCACCAGTAAGAGAGAATATGCAGACGCCGGAAATCCGAGCAACACACACAAAATGCTGGAGGAACTCGTTAGGCCAGGCAGTGTCTAGGGAAAAGAGTACAGTCGACGTTTGGGGCTGAGACCCTTCAGCAGACAGGACTGGTACTCCTTTATCCACAGCACACGATATTTCTATAATCTTCAATTAATGTGAAAGTTCAAGGTAAATTTACTATCAGAGTATGCACATATTAGCAAATACATTACTACATTTCTTGCAGGCATTCACAGTAGAACAAAGAAATACAATGGTATTAAAGAAAATGTCAATACAAATAAAGATGAACAAACGACCAGTGTGCATAAGACGACAAACTGCACAAATACAAAATAAAGAAGTAAATAAGCAATACTGAGAACACGAATTGTGGAATTCTTGAAAGTGAGATCATAGTTTGTGGAATCAGTTTATTGTTGAGGTGAGTGAAGTTATCCACACTGGTTGAGGGATAATAACTGTTCCTTATCATGGTGGTGTGGGACCTAAGGCTCCTGTGCCTCCTTCCTGCTGACAGCAGCGAGACAAGAGCATGGTTTGGATGCGGGGGGAGTTGGGTGGGGGGGGGGGTGTTTCCTCGATAACGGATGCTGTTTTTTTGTGGCAGTGCTTCTTGTAGATGTGCCTAACAGTGGGGAGGTTTTTTTCCTGCGATGAACTGGGTTGTGTTCACTATTAGTTGTCAGCTTTTCCTTCATTGGGCATTACTGTTTCCGTACCAGGCTGTGATGCAACCAGTTGGAATACTCTCCTGCTCCCATAGAAGTTTGTCAAAGTTTTAGATTGCAAGTTTTAGAGTCTGAGCAAGCTGCTAAGTTGAAGTTGATTTCCCTTTCATAACTTCCTGTTTTTAACATGAATTATGTTATAAACTTATGTGAAAAGCATAAAGTGGCAGTGTGGTGAATCAAAGGAGAGCACCCGATTCAGACGGAGTACACGGCCGAGTACTGAATACCTGTGCTGACCAACTGGCTGGTGTGTTCAGGGATAACTTCAAACTCTTGCTCCAGCAGTGTGTGGTGCCCACCTGCTCAAACAGTCTTCAATCATATCGGTGACCAAAAAGAGTGTGGTAACCTGTCTACATGACTATCGCCCAGTGGCAGTTACCTCCACACAGAGAGGCTGGTGTTGAAACAGATCAGCTCCTGAATGAGTGGTGACTTTGATCCACTTCAGTTTGCAACAGGTCCACAGCAGATGCTATCCCGTCAGCTTTTCAGGAACATCTGGACTGCATACATCAGGATGCTCTTTGTCAAGTACACCTCAGCATTTTAACAGCACCATCCCCTCAAAGCTGATCAGTAAACTCAAGACCCGGGCCTCAATACCCCCTTGTGCAATTGGATCCTGGATTTCCTCACTTGTAGACCCCAGTCAGTTTGGATTGGCAAAAACATCATCTCCACAATCTCCATCAGCACAGGAGCACCACAGGGATCTGTACTCAGCCCCCTGCTCTACTCACTTTACACCTGTGACTGTGCAGCAATGTACAGCCCCAACACCATATTCAAGTTTGCTGATGACACCACTTATGGGCTGTATCAAAGGGGGATGATGAATCAACATACAAGAGGGAGATTGTGAATTTGGCTGAATGGTGTAATAACAGCAACCTCTCACTCAATGTCAATAAGTCCAAGGAACTGATAGAAGACTTGAGAAAAGGGAAACCAGAGGTCCAAGAAGAGCCAGTAATCATTGGAGGATCTGAGGTGGAGAGGGTAGGAAACTTTAACTTCCTGGGTGTCACTATCTCAGAAGACCTGTCCTGGACCCATCAAATAAATATAACTGTGAAGAAAGCACAAAAGCGCCTCTACTTCCTTCAGACAGAAAATCCTACAAAAGGTAGCGGACTTGGACCAGCACATCACGGGCAAAACCCTCCAACCACTGAGCATATCTACAAAAAACATTGTGGAAGAAAAGCAGCATCCATCACCAATGATCCTCACCACCCAGGCCATGCTGTTTTCTCGCTGCGGCCATCAGGTAGAAGGTACAAGAGCCTCAGAGCTCACACCAGCAGGTTCCAAAAGAGTTACTACCCCTCATCCGTCAGTCTCTTCATTAAAATGGGATAACTGCACTCATTTAAGGACTCTTTTATCTTGT